>NC_079435.1:4314561-4914561 GCF_903798145.1 Danio aesculapii | reverse complement strand
ACATTTGAAATAATGCACCTTATAATGGGTAGTGAAAATCTTTTTCCGTAAGAATACAATAAATCTGTGTTGAATATGAATGTGGTTCATGTGCAATTGTCGTCTGTCATGTTAACATTTTATGTGTGAAAACGGAGTATGTGTGGAAAAAAGCGGAAGTGAATCTGCTATGACGATTGCGTCAGCCCCAACTTCAGACACGCCCTCTGTCAAGCATTGATGCTGAAGCCCCTTGTGAATAGGGCACGAGAGCTGCAAAGCTTCATTTGGTGATGCTCAGACACTCATTTAAAGTGTTTTACACAGTTCTGTCTCCAAACTAATTGTGTTTTCACATTTTCTCTCTCAAACACTGAACAATAGTGAATTCTGCTGTTTGACACCTGTAGATGAGAGCGACTGCATGAGATGTTCTGGTGCTTTTGAGCTGCTGAAGATTTATTTTGAGCGTCGACACTGAGACACCGCAGCACGGTAAGAGCATTTCATCATTAAAACATTACAATTATTCTGTTGAGCTTCGACTGATATTTGTAAAAAATGCATCTGCTATTTGATTTGATGAGTTAAAAGAAGCTCAATATACTAGCAAAATAAATTTCTGAGTTTCTTTGGATTTTCCTTTCTGTTATATTCCAGTTTGGAGTTAAAGTTTGTTGTGAGTCTGAAAAGGAGATTTCTCCACTCCAGTATTTCCATTCAATTTTATTTACTCATCTAATTTAATTTGTTTTTTGTTTTGTTTAATTGTTACCTTCTCTCCAAACCCCTAGAAAAGCAGTAGATTGTAACTGTTATAAATACAAATGTTGTGTTGTGTGTGTGATGTACTGGAATGACAGGAGTCAGTCATAATTATATGATCTTTTACTGAGCGCCATGGACAAAAGGCAGAAGCATACCTAAGGCTTGTTCAGAACACACTCACTTAACTTCCCACTTCTTTTTTTGGTGGTACTCCTCAGTTCCTCCAACCTCCAGTCCTCTTAAAGGGCACATATTTTACCCCTTTTTCAAGATTTAATATAAGTATTTTGAGTCTCCAGAATGTGTCTGTAAAGTTTCAGCTCAAACCACTCATCAGATTATTCATTAGACCTTTCAGGATACTGGATTTTTCTGCTTTGAACACACTGTAGCTGTTTCTGTGGCCCGTGCCTTTAATGTTAGTTCTCCCTGAACACCGTTCCCATGTGCCTGTCAGAGTACCTCAGTCTCTGCCTCGGCTGCGTCAGATAAACAGCACAGGGACAGACATGAAGGAAGCAGATCTCACATAATGTTTGTGAGAAATGCTACAGTAAGAACTTTACAATGATTATTTGATGTATTTGTTGTGAAGTTAATATGTGTTCTTTCTATGAGCCACACACAATGTCGTTACAAAGTTCATGCACACACAGTGCGTGCGTTTAACTTTGCACGTGCACAAGCGCAAAACCCCTCCCGGCCCCCTCCCCCTAATAAATATGGTAATGACTCCACTTTGGCAACAACCAAACGAAAAAGCAATGGTAAAAGCAAGAAATAAGAGAAACTTCACAGAATGTGAATTGGAGGTGCTCCTATCGGAGGTAGAGCAGAGAAAAACTGTGTTATTTGCAAGTTTGTCCTCCGGAATTAATAACAAAAGAAAAAAATTGAGTGGGAGAGTTAGGTGATGCGGTTAACGCAGTGGGGTCTGAACATCGCACTGTGAGTGAATTAAAAAAGAAATGGTCCGATGTAAAGGTGTAAAATGTTGTAGCGTCTATTTAGGTTAAATGCAAATAGCACACCTCGTTGGAATGAGCTAGTTGAGGGATTCCCGCCCATCACTGTTTGGTTGACAGAGACAACAAAACTAAAGAGAGTGGCAAACAGCAGCGTGAGTGGCATAACTCGTAAAGCGTATGGCAACATGTTTTGACATGAACCCGGTTCGAGTTCAGCGTCTGATGAACTTCTTTTTTTCCCCCACTACATATCAGATTTTGCCTACTCTTCATCACGAGAAAGACAAGTAGGAATCATTAATAAGTGTGTGTATTATGTTAAGCTCATTTAAGCATCACCTATTATTTGCACATTTATTGAATGGAAATGTTTCCGATTCACGTATGCAAATTCGTCTTCAGATGGCGCCTTTATAACAATGTACGTGCAGTCGATCACTCTGATTACATTGGGAAAACCGGCAATTGCTGCAAATTACGCTTTAATGTTTGGCTGGTCAACTGCATGGTATGGAAACCTTATCAACCTGCTAGACATGCGGATGATCCTGTGTCATACAGCTGCCATTGCACGGCTCAAAGATACTTTGTAGTGTGCAATTTAACACAATTGCCTCTAGTGGTCGCCAATGCAAATAAAATTAACACACACAAGAAATGCACATACGCCAGACATGAAGTTGGCATGGACCAACGCACATTCTCACGTTCATATCATCGTTAGTAAATCCAAACGTGAGCGTGAAATCTGGCGTACGCAAGGTTTTTGTGCGTATGCAGTGTTAATACATGAGGCCCCTGATCTTTTAATCCCAGTTGCTTTGTGCACATCATGTCTTGTTGATATGATTATACGTGTTATTATGGAGACACGTTCATACACAGCTGTCACTCAATTTAGTGGGCAGGGAAACCACACTCCTACTTCACATTACAGTCGGCCTTAAAATGGGAGGGATTTGGATCCTATTTTAACATCAGGAAATTTAAATAAAGAGACTTATCAAGTTTCTATCACTCCAATATGACTGTGGACACACTATACCTACACACAGCTCTGTCCAAACGGCTTACAAAAGATGATTTTCAGCATAGGTGCCTTCACCTAATATACACACACCTGAAAACAACAAGAGTTACTGCAAATGCTGATCTGTTCTAAAGCTCAGCTGACACGTACAATACAGGAGAGACAAGTTTGGTCCTGAAGAGTCTCAGTTCTGCAGAGTTTCTCTCAAACCCCAATCAAACACATCTGAACAAACCAGTCCAGCTTTAGGAGTTTCTCCAAAACTACAGGAAGACCAGCTTTATCAAAACTCTGCAGGACTGGAGACTAATGAGACGTGAGCCAAACTGAAGAATCAAAGGACACTTACAATACTTTATTTCCCCAGAGAATATTAGAAAGTTCTTTAATGCTGGTTTATGATCATGTGTTTGCTTTAATGTTGTGTGTGGTTTAATTATTTGTGTGATGCTGTGAAAATAGGGTGTTTCTACAGACAGTTCACACAATAGAGTTTGTGCTGCTGTGTAGAGATGATGCTCATACTGTCATATTTGTCATTTGTAGGATTGCAGAAGTCACTATGTTGAGGTCTTTCAGAGCATCTCTTCCTCTGATCTTACTGATCATGACTGCAGGTGAGTTTTCAGTCAATATAGACAAACTTTAACACTCTTGAAAAGCTGACTGAGCTCTTCACACTTTGTGTCTCAGAAACCGACAGCAGTGTTTTACTGACAGACAATAAAAATGAGCAAAAGTGAAAAGGTTTGTTTTGTACGTTGCTTCAAAACACCTGAAAATCCTCCATTTGTCTTGTCTGTGTTTCAGGGTCTGATGGTCAGCAGGATTGGGGAGTGAATTACAGCCCTTCATATGTTTGTGCATTAAAGGGATCAACAGTGAAAATATCCTGTCAGGTAAAATATCCTAACTATTGTAATTTAAGAAGAGTCTTCTGGACTAAATATACTGATGGAGAACCACCAGACCTGTGTTCAGTTCCTGTAAAAACAGGAAGAGTTCAGTGTGTGAGAGAATATAAAGACACTTCCAGAATCACTTTGACTGCAGTAACAGAAGCTGATAAACACATCTACTACTGCAGATTCACTACTGATGTTGAGGGTGGAAAATGGACGGGGACTCCTGGAGTTCAGCTGGACATTGCAGGTAGAACATTGCAGTGAACAACAGATAATTACAGTAACATACACATTTAAAAATGTTTCTCGGAGAATGGAGAAAAACATTTTTATTTCAAAATCTTGACCCTCATCTCTTGTTCTCCTTTGGGTTTGATGAAAATAGCAGTGCAGATACTCAGTGCAGATGAAAAACCTTTTTATAAATGAGAGTGTCAATGGAGGTATAGTTCAAATGCAGTTTTATTAGAAAATACCTTTGTGAAAACAGTCGAACACCAGCAAAACACAACATCCAAGGTAATTCAAAAAACAATCCAAGCAAAACAGGCAAAGGGTCGAGGCAAACAATCATTCAATACAGAAACAGTCCAAGATCAAAAACATGGACAGGTCAAAACAAGATAGACTGAGAATTGTAGCAAACGTTAAAGAAGATTGAGTAATGAATGTGTGTGAGAGTGGCGCTTATATGAGTGTGCAATGTCCTGCAGGGGACTGTAAAGTCAGGGTCACGTTCATCAGGTGTCTGTGTGAGTTATGAACACAAAGGATTGTGGGGGTTGTAGTTTGGTTCACTATTCACAAAACATTTGTCTGTTAAACTGAGAACTAACCAAATATCTTAGAGCCGTGTATTTCTTATATAACATTATTTAATTTTAATGACATTTTATCATTTAACATGGATTAATAAAGAGGATTATACAGCTTTAGAACAAAACCAGAGTGAATACCTGCAGACTTTTTGTTTTGTGTGAACTGTCACTTTAAGCTGATTGGGAAATTTTTGTTATTTAGACCTGCAGGTGGAGACACAGCGGATTGTTGTAGAGGGAGATTCAGTCAGTCTGAGCTGTAAAAGCAGCTGCTCTCTGCCTAAAAAAACTGCATTCATCTGGTACAGAAACACAGAGAGATTAACTGGAGAAACACTGAATAATCAGCTTCATCTGCAGTCAGTCAGTCGCTCTGATGCTGGAGACTATAGATGTGCTGCAGGAGGAAAAACAGGAGAAATTCTGAAATCTCCACCTGTTTATCTCAGAGTAGGATGTGAGTACCAAAACAGCATATGTATTAGTGAAATATTTTATGCATTTGTAAACGTACAATAATGCAGTGTGTTTTAGTGTGTCAAGATAAAGTATTCATGTACAGTGTGTTGTTTCTGAAAGCATCTTTGATTGTTTTCCTTCATGTCTGTGTTTCAGCAGTTGATGGTTGGCTGGATTGGGGAGTGAATTACAGCCCTTCATCTGTTTGTGCATTAAAGGGATCAACAGTGAAAATAAACTGTACTTCAACATATTCTGATGATTATAAGCTCACACCAGCCTTCTGGACTAAAACTACTGATGGAGAACCACCAGACCTGTGTTCAGACCCTGATAAAACAGGAAGAGTTCAGTGTGTTAGAGAAGACAACGACACTTGCAGTATCACTTTGACTGCAGTAACAGACGCTGATAAACACATCTACTACTGCAGATGTACAGATACACTGAATAAAAGATGGACTGTGGGTCCTGGAGTTTGGCTTTATATTGCAGGTAAAACAAATTTCAGGTAAACATCTCAGAAATAAATGACAAAGGCCTTTATTATTATTTGAATTCATTACATTATCCTTGAAGAAAGGGTTAAGGACTTGGTCAAAAATGGATGGTGATAGAAATTTGAACAACAGAAAACATCATGGTTTTATTTTGTAACTGTCTGAAGAGATTTACATGATTTAGTTTGTTCATTGTAATGTTGGGGTTAGGTTATAGTTTGGTTATGGTTCCATTTTTAAGAAGGGAGATCGGAGGGTATGTTCTATCTATAGGGGGATCAAACTCATTAGCCTCCCTAGAAAAGTCTATGCCAGGTACTGAAGAGGAGAATTCAGCCGATGGTTGAACCTCTGATACAGGAGGAACAATGTGTTTTTTGTCCAGGCCGTGGAACACTGGACCAGCTCTATAACCTCATCAGGGTGCCCAAGGGTTCATGGGAGTATGCCCAACCAGTCCACATGTGTTTTTTTATTTTTATTTTGAGAAGGCATTCGACCGTGGCATTCTGTGTGTGTAGTCTAGGAGTATGGGATTGGAGGCTCTCTGTTATGGGGTGTCCGCTCCCTATTTCAAAAGAGCAGACGTGTTTTTCCCATTGCCAGAAATAAGACAGACTTGTGTATCCCTTTGCCCTTCAGGGTTGCCCTTTATCACAGACTTTGTTCATTACTTTTATGGACAGAATTTCTAGGCACAGCCTAGGGCCGGAGGGGGTCGGGTTCAACGACCACAGGATTTCATCTCTGCTAACTGTAAATGATGTTGTTCTGTTGGCTTCATCAGACATGGACCTTCAGCATGCACTGGGACAGTTTGAACCAGAGTGTGAAGTGGCTGGGAGGTCCATGGCTCTCCACCAGAAAAAGGTGGCTTGCCATCTCCAGGTTGGAAGAATGCCCTTACCCCAGGTGGAGGAGTTCAAGTATCTTGGTGTTTTGTTCACAAGTAAGGGAAGCATGGAGGGTGAGATTGACAGTCTGATCACTGCAGTGGCAACAGCAATGCAATCCTTGTTTTGGTTTGTTGTGGTAAAGAAGGAGCTAAGGCGAAAGATGCTCGGTCAATGTACATTCCTACCCTCACTTATTGTTAGGGTTGGGTATCGTTTGGGGTTATTTCGATACTGGTGCTAAATCAATACTTTTAAAACGGTACCAGTGCCAAAACGGTGCCTGAACCGATACATTTGAGCCACAAAATTATGGTGGATGACTCTAGAAAAATCTTTTATTTGACAAAATCTTTAAAAAATAATAATTTTAATAGAACAATATAATTTAAGTTTAAAGTAAACATCAATTACATTACATTACATTAGCTTACTACTAACCTGTGGAAAGGCTGTCATCAAAATACTGAACTCCTGTTTTCCAGGGTTGGGGCTTGTAACTGTGTTTACATGGTTATCAGTAATCTACTGATTTGCCTTAATCTGAATAAGACAATAATATTCAAGGTGTTTACATGAGTTGCTTTTTTGAACGTTCCTTTCATGATCCTGTCTTACATGTTATAGTCAGTGGTGGTTCTAGACCAGAGAAACTGTAGGGTGAAATGTTATATATAACAAGTAAAATATTATGACTGTCACCATGGGTAGGATAAATAAAGTAGATATTAGAAATGAGTTAGTTTAACTAATATGTTTAAAAATGTGTTGTAAATAAATCATGTGTTGAAGACGAAAATCAAAAATGAACGAAGGCAAAACTAAACGAGTTAAATATGACTTACAGGAGCGTGACTGAAAACTACATTTGATCAATGTGTTACATCTGTTCTTTGGTACTTGCCAACTGTTTGTAAATTCAATACTGCATTTCCTAATGTAAAACTATGTACACTAGATTTCTGATTAATAATGGTCTCTGCATAGCCGAGGACTTCTGATATTAAAAGTGTTAAAATCGCTATTACCTGTGTCAATTTGGGCGTCAACCTCTGACTAATGCGGGGAACTAGGCTAATGCGCGCAACACCGTCACTGACAGAGAGAGCAAGCAGAGGGAACGAGTGCACGTGACACATAGAGCGCGCAGAGAGAGGCCTCAGTCATATCTCCGGACACAAAACTACATGTCCAAATTTAGGGGGGCCAAGCTTGTTGAGGCTGGGACTGGTGGAAGAGTGCTCTTTTAATGGAATTTGATAGCATATGTTAAATGGAAAGAAAAAAAACCTCCGCATTTCGCGACGCAGGTGTCTGTGGTCCTTTTAAGGTTATCAAAAATCACTGTTTACATGGTAGTCTAGACGCTAAATCAGAGTATTGTCTAAATCATATTAAATCGGAGCATTGGTTTCCATGTACGTATATTGAAAGTGCCAGATGATGTCAGGGACAGTGCATTGCTCTGCCTTTGAACCCTCAAATGTGTCATTAAGTTTGACGTGTCCCCCTTACACGCAGCTTTTGAAAAGCATCTGCTTCACGTTGCTGTGTCAGAAGCCCTGCTTGTAAAATATGCTTAGTTTAAGCAAATTTGATGAACGCGATCATGCGTGTTGATCTGAAGAGAGTCGCTGTACTGTGTGCGTCCGTTCCCTAAGCTACAATAACGCCTGACATCGCCTGTTTGTATTCCTCAAAGTTGTTTAGGATTAATGTTTTAAGATGGTGTGTACAACGTGTACGTATGTGTGCCTTTGATGCACCCCTTGATGCTTCTTACGTCTTTGTCGTAGCACACGTGGCACCGAAATTCATACGCTGATTTAATCTGGTACATACCGGTTACAAAGGTACTGGTGCTATAATGGCATCGGGTTTCGGTACCCAACCCTACTTACTGTCATGAACTTTGGATCATGACAGAAAGGAGTGGCTGAAATGAGTTTTCTTTGCAGGGTGGCAGGGTGCACCGTTAAAGGGCACATAGGTTACCCCTTTTTTCATATTTAATATGAGTCTTTTGTGTCCCCAGAATGTGTCTGTAAAGTTTCAGCTCAAAACACCCATCAGATTATTTATTATAGCTGTCTGAAGTGTCTATATCATAGCTGGAAGAAAGGTTTTGCTGTTTTTTTTGTACTGGCCCTTTAAGGCTAGTCCTCCCCGCCCACCGTTCCCACGTGCCTGTCAGCAATCGCCGCCCTCGGCTGCCTCAGGAAGCAGATCTCACGTAACGTGTGTGAGAAATACTACAGTAAGAACTTTAACAATCAGTATTTGATGCATTTTTTTTGTGGATTTGCAACAATGAGTCAGACACAATGTCATTACAAAGTTCAGGTACACACTCAGCGAGGACACAAACACATAGCGCAGACACATATATACACACACACACAAACGTAGCGCAGACATACACACAGTCCACTGCTGTATGGATATCTCTTATATTAATGTACAAAATAAACCTGATTTAACGTCCACAAACCGCGATTGAAGCGTCTTCCTTTATAATTGTTCTGACACGCGTTGATTATGTGCTGATTAGATGCATCTGAAGGGAATCGCTGTTATTTATTAAACACATGCTCTGTTTTAAACCATGTTAAACTTGTGAAACTCTTGATCACGTTTGATGATGATTGATGATCCTAGCGAACTGAACAGACCTTTTATTCCCGGCTGCTTTGCGCTCGTCCTCCCTTGATGATATGATTATACACGTGACTACCGGACATGTTAATGCGCACAGCTGTCAATCAATATTGGTGGGCGGGGGGAACGCTCTCCTAAGTAAAGTTGCGGTCGATCTGAAAACCGCTCCAATTGGTCCACCGTTTTTATGTTGTTAAATTTGGAAAAAAAAGGACTGGGTGTGTTTATTTCACCCCAATATAACAGTTTATACACCATACTTACACACATTTCTGTCTAAACGGCTTGAAAAGTAGATTTTTCACCATAGGTGCCCTTTAAAGTTAGGGTGAGGAGCTCTGTCACCCGGGAGGAGCTCAGAATAGAGCCCTCCAGAATTTGCTGCAGGGACTACTGTATGCCTCTCTGTTTGACTGGGGACGCCTCAGGATCCCCCCAGAGGAGCTGGAGGAGTGTCTGGGAGAGGGAAGTCTGGAGTTCTCCTGAGACTGCGGCCGCTGCAACCAGGCCCCGGATAAGTGGAAGAAAATGGATGCATGGATAGTAATGTTTTGATGATAATGTTGTAACTTTTCTGTCAGACCTGCAGGTGGAGACACAGCAGACTGTTGTAGAGGGAGATTCAGTGACTCTGAGCTGTAAAAGCAGCTGCTCTCTGCCCGAAGAAACAATAATCTATTGGACCAGAAATGATGTGAGATTTATTGAACGAAGACTGAATAATCAGCTTCACCTGCAGTCAGTCAGTCGCTCTGATGCTGGAGACTATAGATGTGCTGCAAGAGGAAAAGCAGGAGAAGAACTTCTGAAGTCTCCACCTGTTTATCTTAATGTTGAATGTGAGTATAAACTGACTATTATTAGTGGAAATTTAGTGGAAGAGGGATTTTAGATATG
This sequence comes from Danio aesculapii, assembly GCF_903798145.1. Classification (NCBI taxonomy): domain Eukaryota; kingdom Metazoa; phylum Chordata; class Actinopteri; order Cypriniformes; family Danionidae; genus Danio; species Danio aesculapii. The sequence goes on along the minus strand of NC_079435.1, from coordinate 4,904,686 downwards.
TTTAGATTTAATAATTCTTAATTCAGATTTGTTCAGACTGTATGACGTTTTTTATTGTTAGGATAAAAGACTTAATAATGTAATAATAATTTAACTTAAATCAGGGGTATCTGTGTTTTGAAACTCTTATGATTCAGTAAATCCATAAATTTGCTGCTGTTTTATGCACAAGTTCAGATTTTAATATTTCTGATTGATTCATTAAAGTTATAATGATCTAGTATAGAAAGTGTCTAGTTTCTTTTTTTTTTTTTTGTCTTAATCATTTGATGTGTATTTGTAATTTTCGAAATGGATTTTATCAATACATCTATTTTTTTTTTCAGATCCTCCAAAGAGCGTCTCAGTGTCCGTCAGTGGATCTGCTGTAATAGTGTCTGGAGATTCAGTGACTCTGAGCTGCAGCAGCGACTCAAACCCTCCTGCTGTCAAATATATCTGGTTAAAGGAGAATCAAAGCTCAGCTGTTGGATCTGGACAGAGTTTTAGTGCACTAGATAGTGGCCGATACTACTGTGAGGCTGAGAATAAATACGGCTCTCAGAGATCAGAGTCTGTTTCAGTCACTGAAGGTATTTTCTAGAAACAGACACTCTTTCAGTTTCTTCTGTCTCTGCTGTCAAATGATCTTCATCAACGTCTTGTTTCAGGAGTTCAGAGATCTGCTCTGCACACACTTACTGGGGTTGTGGCGGGATGTGGAGGATTGATCTTCATCATCATCATCATTATTGTGTTCATATGGTGAGTAAATGTTGAGCAGATCCTGCATTAAAATATTTCAAAAATGATCATGAATACAGAACTTACTGAACCTGAGGCATTATTAAAAATGAAATGTTATTAAATTACTTTACAAGACTTTCTAACAAAACTTTTTTTTTATCAGGAAGAAGAGGAGAGACGGTGGAGCTGAAGATACCAGACAAAATCAGGTGGGTTTGATAATACAGACCTGAATACACAAACTCCTCATGATATTAATATTATATGTAATTTGAAAATACAAGAGTTATAAAATCCTGCACTGTTGCTTGATAAGAATCTGTCATGAAGACGATATTAAAAGCAGAACTGATTATATTTCTGTGATATTTGATTTAACAGCAGCAGAATCCCATTGGCGGATCAGCAGAAACCGCTTCGACCAATGACAGTGCAGTGTATTCACTAGTATCAGCCAATCAGAATGAGGATCTTTATGCCAAAGTTAAAGCAAAGAAACCCAAACACTTCAGAAGAGCAGAAACAGGAGATGTGGAGGATCTTCAATACGCCAGTGTTCATTACTTCAGGAACAAAGACATGAAGACTGAAGAACATCAGAAGATGGAGATGCAGCGTCCGTCTGATGCCAACAGGTGACAAAACATTCATCTCAACCCCAATTAAACACGGAGACCCTTATAAAACATGTTCAGGGCTTAAAGCAATGCTTCACCCCAACATTAACATTTGCTGTTGATCTACTTTCCTTCAAGCCGTCCAGTGTGTGAGAAATGTGTTTCTTCAGTAGCACAGGCAATGCTAGTCAGTGGTTAGCATCTATCTGAGAGTCAGAAACTAGCGACCTCAGATGCTTTTACTTATTCAAGACCTCAGAGATTCATCAGGAGCCACGGTTATTAATGTAGCTTTGCTTGTGTGTGTTTTTGACTGTAAATGCTCTTGACTGAAGAATCACCAAGTGGTACATTTTCAGCTCAAATCTTCATTAATGTCCCACAAAAACAACAGATATATCTAGAATGTCTTGAGTGAGAGTAAATTAACAGCAGATCTTCATTTTTGGGTGAACTGTCCATTGCCAGCAGGCACAACCTAAATCTAACCTAATATTAATGTCTTTGTGTGCCTGCTGGGTTTAATCAGAGCTCTCCTGTTTGTGTTGTTGAGCTCATGGATTGTCAGCTGCTGGAGAGACTGTCTGAAACGCCACATTAATCTGTGCTCAACTCATTTCTCTGCAGGTCTAAGGATTTGATTTACAGCTCAGTCAAATAAACAACATTGGGTCAATGCCTGTTGATGATCATCAGAGACTGCTTGAGTTTCCCTGATTGTTTTTTTTACAGATTTTAATTTAAACTTTCTGATGTATTAACTTTTGAGTTGATTTTCAATATCACACACACACACACCTCTCTACAATGACGCAAATACCACTTAATTTTTTAACCATTAAACTTTAGCCGGTACCTTTATACATTATATGCAGATGCCTTGTTTTTATTTTATTGTCAAATGTATCAAACCGTAACATTTTCTAACATATAAATATAAGTTTTATCTTGCTTTTTCATATAGTTTTTGATTGTGACCTCATCATGACAGTTTACTAAATCGTACACAAGATTCTTAATTACTGTAATATTGTTTTGTAAAGCTATACCATATGTTACTTTTCTCTGAAAAAAGCATTTCAATAGTTACCATCTTCAGATCTGTTTAGTTTTTCCTTTAATTTAAATCACTAGAAAACTAAGCCAACAATTATAAGGTTCACAAAACAATATTAGGCTCATAAAGAGCATTTCCAGCATTATGGATGTGACATTTGCAGTAAAAACTCAATTCACATACAAAGTATATGTTAAAATTATATTGAATCTTCTGTTTATATTTTCCAGAACAACTGACCACAAAGTTAAGGGACCAGAAAAATATCAGTCTGTAAACATGTTTTGTACTTTAAATGAGGAAAATAAACATGTGAATGTGACCAAAAATAGTCTGGGAGTTTACAGGCTACAACATGATTCGTAGATATTCTGTGAATTAAACTGCACAACCCAAAAGAAACCATGATAATCAAAAGGATGAGTTGCTCTCTATAAAACAAAAATTATAGATTTAATATTTTTGCAAAATCCATTGGGGTCTCCCTGTGCAGGTGAACTGAATAAACTAAATTGTCTGTAGGTTATGTGTGTGTGAATGAGTTGTATGGATGTTTCCTAGTGATGGATTGCAGCTGGAAGGGCATCCACTGTATAAAACATATGCTGTATTGACCTTATTCTTTAATGCGGAAGTGTGCTTGTTTTTGCGATTGTTTTAGAACTTTCAATTCAGCTGCCTATGGGAGAAATGACTAGGAATAATAAACGTCAGAAAACGGTCAAACTACTTACTCTATAAACAAGTGTTTGCATGATAATACAGACAAAGTAGAATAATATAATACGAAAATATCAGTTTGCAACACCAAGCAGCAAAACAAGCTTTTTTTAACGTTTCAAAATGAATGTAAGTGAATGAGACCGGAAGTCTCGAGCCTAAATGATTTAAATGGCTGCGCCCGCTCATACGCGGAGAATAAGGTGAATAAGTTGGTGGTTCATTCCGCTGAGGCAACCCATAATTAATAAAGGCACTAAGCCGAAAAGAAAAAGAATGAATATTTTTGCATTTATGAGAAAAGTTTGCATTTATGAGAAAAAAAGTGTCATTATGGATGTGACATCTCTGTTATGGATGTGACATATCTGTTTATGGATGTGACATTGCCACTTTTGTGACTTTGGTAAATCAAATATAATAATTTGTAAACATTGACAGATGCATTTTTGAATATTTCTAAAGTACTGTAAAATACTTGCTTACACAAAAAACTTAGAAATGGTTTCTGTATTTTCGTGAAATCTTTTGCATTTGCATGGAATTGCTCTAAAACAGTATTTACATTGCCATTGAGTCTTTTATAATATCCAGCATCACTGTCATTGATAGGAAGAACAACCAGCAACCTGTTTACACATAAAGGGATATTTCACCCAAATATGTACATTAGCCCATTATTTTTAAGAAATAAAAGAAGAGAGGACACAACGCAACTTGAAGAGTATGGAAGTAAGTTGACTGAGACAAAGTAAATTACAGCTTTAGCATTTAAAAAAACCCTGTGACTTCTATAATGAGCCAGCACATAACATTGTTGCATGAATGTCCTCAAAATATCTCTGAACCCTTAATTTCACATATAATTTTCACACACACGCACGTGTGTGTGTATAACTGTATATGTAAATTTTTATATATTTTTTTTTCCTAATGTCATTTATTTTAGTGAAACTCCACCACTAGGCGGAGCTGAACGTTCAAAGCGCGTGATTGACAGTTGATCGAAAGCGCGCGAATTTTTTCTCATCAGCTCACTGTGAGGAAATGGAGACCACTGCAGTCTGACGTTTTCCGCTTAAAATGAGCAGTTTTAAACTCCGCAAAGACTATCATTTTAAAAAACGCTTTATAACATGCTTAAGTACTTGCTTGTTGAGTTACACTACGGAAAGATGAATAATTAGAATGTTATGTCGAATGCAAAATGTTGAGGTAAGTTACGTTAGCTATGATAAGGTCAACATTACTGTATGTGAGAGCCAGACAACATGGTGTCTTTTTTTTGTATTTTAAATTAAATGTAATACAATTTTTTTTTATTTTGGATCAGTTTATCCATTGTGCCTCAGAAAGCCGTCGAATACATTAGTTTCGTCAGGATTTTCCTGTGGTATTTTTATTTTTAAGCCTTTCATGTTTTATTTGATATTAATTAAGTTAGACACAATCTTAGATACCCATATCGACAATTTTGTGTTTTGAAGCTATGATAAATTTTATTAAACTTAAGCTGTTTGAGATTGTGCAGTTTATGTGGTTGAACAAAACCTTTGATTTATTAATAATGAATTCTTAAATTTCACACTATATTGACAATCAGCATGTACAATTAATATTAAGCATAAAATGTAGTATTTACTTTAATTAATAACTCAATTAAATCCCCATAGGGCGAAACAATGTACTTGAGTTTGATGTATTGTTATAATGTATTTTTCGAAAAATCAAAGAGCTTGTTAAATTGCTAAAATATAAGAATTTTTTTAATTATTTTGCTATACAAATAACCTAAACATAACTGTATTCACTGTACAGAGACTCTCATCGTCATGTTTAAATGTCTTAAGCGTTAAGTTTCTTCTTTTTGTCCGTATTTCTTGCAGTTGCGGCTGGATTTGGGCTGTTGTTTTTTTATCGTCAACCTCATGCAGAAGAGGTCAGTGAGCAGAATTTAACATTGAAAAATAAGCTTTTTAAAATGCATCTGAACACTACAGCGTGTCTACTTTTACTTAAATCTAAATCATACCTTAAACATTTAGTGGATATTTTCAGTTTAAAGTATGTGTACTGTATTACATTTTGCATTTATCCACAGATTTTTAACTGTAGTAAAGTTTTGCAGCAAAGACAGTTTTAATGTCTATACTGGTCATATTTCAATTTAATAGATACCTTTATTTTAACAACAGGGAGAAGATAAACACTCATCTCATGACCGATAGTTGAGCAGATAAAGGTAAGTCAAAGTTACATTACTTCAGGTTTATCGACTGTAGAGGTGAATAAAACAAAACAAAAAAGTTTATAAATTGTAAACAGCATTAAGCAGTTTTTATGGAAACACATTTGTTATATTTAAATGTATCTATCACAATTAATCTTTACTAATATCCGAATTTCCAAAAAAAACAGTTCATGTAAGCATACATTATTACACATCTGCTGAGCTGAATGTTTATAAATTGCTTCATAATTCAAAATAAGAAACAGTGGGGTTAAACCATGGGGTTTTAAAAGTCTTAATATGTCTTACATTTCAAAATCAAATTTGTACTTAAATTCACTGAAATATTGTCTTGTAGGTCTTAAATCATTTTACACAGGCCATAACATCTCCATGTAAAGCTACTCAGGGGTAAACACCCATCCAATCACCAACAATCCATGCATCTCAATCAAACTTTTAACAACACTCTACATCATGAAGACAGATAAATACTGTTTTCTATATATGGAACATAGATCATATATGGTGCATACATTTAGTTTGTTGGGTTTTTAAAAAAATACTTAAAAGAAAAATGTGCATGTATATATTGTGCAGTAATTAGAGTTTGCTTATTTTGGCATATTGATTATAATATGTGGCTAAAAAATAAATAATTCAGATTTTTTGATGGGGCAAGTAAAATCTTTTTCATTTAGTAAATTAAAAAAAAAATGTTTAGCATTTAGTCTAGTATAAGTCTGAAATTTCATTTCTAAAAAGGTCTTTGACGTAATGACAGCTACACAAACTCTAATAAAATTGTATCTTTCTTGAAAGTCTTGGTGCTCATTTAAAGTAGAGTATAGCATGATGATAATAATTTATTTAACTACATCTCAGTGTGTTCGAAATGTACTGTTTTGCTATTAAATGTGTTATGCGGAACACCAAATCCACTGCATTCAGAGCTCAAGGTAAGTTTGTTGTTTTTCTCAAACCTTTAAATAAAAGCCACATACACATAAAATACAAATTAAATTCTATACATGTTATTTCACAAAATGAATTTTCATTTTGCTTATTTGAAAATTTAGGGAAATTTAGATATAAGATAAATTTGATGCATGTAAATTTTGCAGTAATATGATACTGTGTTTATTCACAGATAATGGTACAACAACAAATCAACATTTTATTTGATCTAATTCTAAAGATATGATTTTGCCATACTCTGTTCATAAATGCTTCATGAATTGATGTCTTGATTCATGCTTGAAATGAAATTGAGGCTAGAAAACTGCGTTTTTAATAAAGATTGCCATAGATAGCATCTTTGTTGCTTGTGTCGAAGTGTATGTTTTGATAGATTGGATCCGATTGCCTCTTTTTCTTAGATATGTCACTGGATTTCTTTATGCAGGCGTAGGCTCTGTCTTCAGGAGTATTCTCGTACACTCCGCTGGCCTAAAGGAAAGACCATTACAGTGTCATTTTATTACTAATTAGATGGTTTATTAAGTTGTGTGATTGTACATAACATTTTTCCTTTATGCCACTCACCTCCTCGCTCCCATTGTATATCGATCTTGCTGTACTGCATCCTGAAGGAGCAAAGAATATGTTTGTTGTGAAATCTTTTTATTAATTTCATACTTAAATACATGCAGTGCTTGGCATAAATGAGCAGACCTTTCCCCTTTTGAAAATAAATATTTTTAACAATTTCTCAGTGAATACAGTCAATATGCTTAGATGCATTTTAACAAAACAGTTTTATTTAACAGTTATACCCATTAAGATTAGAGTTTGATCTTTAGGACTAGAAAGATATTACATTTAAATTCAAACTATAGTTATTGGAAAAAATACAGATTTACAGAATTTTTGTTCATTAAAATCTATTAATATTTTTTCACATTTATTCCATATTTACATTACACACTTATTTTAACATTTTTGGACTGTTATCTTTATTTTTTGTTTCTGTTTTAGCTTTGGTAGTGACTAATCTAATGCACATGTACAAATATAATATTGTAATATGGTATATAATATTAAAAATGTTCATTGAAAAGTCTACACACTTGATCTTTTGACTCTTTTTCTGCACTGGCAAACAGTGATCAGCCCAGTTGTACATATGATCACCATGATGACCAGACCAGCACCACTATAGATAATGTAATGGACAGGCACTGCAAATAGATGAACAGATAAAGAACATTTAAAAGCATTATATCCAGCACTTGTTAATTATATACAGATAACATTCAGTCTGGTCTCATTATTTATGGGGATTAGTGTGTGACATTTGCTGCATTCATGGACACATTATGGAAAATACACTGCTATAGATTTTTCTGATTTATGACCATACATTCACACACAGTTATAAAAGTGTCTATAAACTTTGGGATATATGCAGGAGGAAGTGCATGACTATTTACTCTTGTTTTTAGTTTAGCATTTTCTAGTAAAGTAAAAAAAATTGTTGAAAAAATAAGACAAAATATAAGATTATTTTACTTCACCAATGGCTGATTTTTTATATATATATATATTTCTTGCTAGTTTTTTAATTTAATACTCTTTATTTTGGCTTCTTGTCCCTAGGATCAATTTGTTTGGTTTGTGTTCTTACAGAAGACAACTTGCCAATTTTCGCCAGTTTCCCATAATCAATGTGCAGTGTGAAAAACAGAAACATAGCATGTTTTGACAGATAATTATTCATAAACATTAATCATATAATCAGAATCTAAAACATTTTAGTTTTAGATCATTTTAGATGTCAAACCTTAGCCAAAATACAGCATTAAAAATAGATTTTGAGTCCATGTTCTCACTCTTGGCTCTAAACCTAACTAACCATAACTGAAGATGTACAATGTAAACATAAAACAAGATAGATAAATATAATCATAGTAATTTATTGAAAAAAGTCAAATCACAATAAGTCACTATCAATCTGAAAAAGTATAATATTGTCATATTAAGTAAATGACTACACTTTCTTTAATTAGTGTATTGAAAATGTGATACCATTGATATTAAAGTCTGTAAAGTTGTTTGTATTTAACTGTATAATGTTGTTTATAAGCCAATATTTTATGTTTCAATATTTAAATGTATATGTACCTTTAGCAGAATCTTATACATCAATTTTCTGAGATCAAGTTGCACCATTTTGGTCATAACATTTGATTAGCCTCATGTAGAAAAAACATAACCTTTCCATAACATAAAATAAACAAAAGGTCAATGTGTATATAAAAATAATGTTACTTGCCTGTTAGTATATCATCAGGACCAGATGCATTGGCAAAACCTTTAAAAGATACAACACATCAACATCAAGTTAACCCTTAAGGCTGTAAAGTAGACATTGAAGTAAGGTGTTTCTTAACCTGTTGACGTCAGAAAGAGTGTGGTGTTTTTAGTGGTTGAAGAATCAGAAACTGAGAGTCTTGGTGTGATCGAGTGTATTTCAACACTTGTTTGTGGACTTGTTTGCGGTTCCGTTGTCCTAACATGAATAACTTCCTCCGGGACCCAAGTGTTGTCTGTTAATTTTAAAGAAGTTTGCCAGACATAACTGCATTTCTGGGGTCAGTTTAATGAATGGTGGTGTTGCCTAAGTAGCTCCTAAACTCTATTTGTTTTCATATTTAATATGAAACAACCTTGCAGGATTGCAGTTCTTTATTCAGGGCTTCAGACTTCAACCAAATGGTCACATTTTGCAATTTTTTCCTGCTAATGTGATTGTTTTTTTTTTAGAAGTTGCACAGTTTGTGCTTTCTTACTTGAATCACACTACAGTTCATTTATCTTTTTTATGTGGTTAATTTGAGCAGGTATCAACCCAGCAATCACACTAGGTTGTACAGTAAAAGTGAACTGAAAAAAGTGTATTGAGACCTGCTTGAAGATTTGGTACCCTTTTTATTATTATTAGTCCTGTGACAGGTTGTGGAAAAGCTTGCAATTGTGCAGGGCTTCATAAAAAATGTTCTAATAATGTTCAATCTTGTTTACTTCTGGGAGTTGACATGGACATTTTCTGCTCATTAATTCAGACCAATCAAAATGCAATCTTGCTAATGCAAATCTAGCCAATGAGTGATGTGGATGCTTTTTGGTTTGTTTCAGACTGGAGGAATCTGTGATGTAAATAGGAACCAAAGTAGTTGAAAATGCTTTTCCCTTATTGGATGAAAGAAACAAATGTGAAAGCAACCTCAGTGTGACTTGTGCTGTCTAATGTTATTCTAGAGCTCCATCATCTGTTCCATCCCAGTGTATCAAAACCAATAACAGCAATAAGCATCTAGTTTTTCTGTGCATAGATGAATAGTTTACCCCCCAAAAAATGATCAATCATTTACTTACCCTCAATCAATCCTCTGCGAATATGACTTTTTACTTTTGGTTAAACTCAGTTGGAGTTGTAAAAATGTTGTCCTGGCTCTATTGTATAGGTTAGTTTTACAACAGATATATGGACTTTTTGAAGCCATTTTGAATCATCATACAGCATGGAAGAGCCGGGATTAATTTATAAACTACTCTGACTGTGATTGTCTGAAGCAAGAAAGTCGTAAACCGAGGATGGCTTGAGGGTGAGAAATGTATGTGGTCATTTAATTTTTAAGTTAAGTATTCCTTTAACAGCCATTCATATAAAATCATCAAGAGAGAAAGTGCAATTAAATGTGTGAGATTTCTAGTGTACCTTCAGATACTGTCAGTGTGACTTGATTAAATGTGTCCAGACCAACTCTCTCCACTCCACACCAGTAAACCCCAGAGTCTGACTTTTGTAGATCAGTGATGGTCACAGTGAAGACTCCATGGCCAGTGTTCTTCAGTGTGTATCTCCCTTTAGGTGACTGGTCAGACTTTACTAAAACCTCCGTGTCTTTACACGGATCTCTGCAGAAATACTTTATATTGTCTGAAGCCCACTTGTGGGAACAAGTAATTGTAATGTTTCTTCCTTTGTATCCTTGTGTAGAAACTTCATCAGTAGTTGAAGTCTTGAATTCTGTGAAATGAAATATGTTAGAGCCCAAGGGATGTCAATTACCACAAATTCGATGATGATTAGTTGATTATTGTTAAAAGCAGTGCTTTTCAACCACGTTCCTTGTGGACTACCAACGCTACATGTTTTGAATGTCTGTCACACCCATTACAGCTCTTTCAGTCTCTGCTAATGATGATCTGAATTAGGTGTGTTTGGTTAAGGAGATATAGAAAATGTGCAGAGCTGGTGGTCCTCCAGGAACGTGGTTGAGAAAAACTGGTTTAAAGGAATGCGTCCTCACCAAAGGGAAATGTTTTTAATTTAATATACTCATTTATTGGGTAAAGACTATACAATAGTGTCGTCTCGGACATACACACTGGCAACCGGTTAATGTGTGCGTCTCTGTAAACAAATAGATTTAGGTTTGTAGGTCCAAATTTCCGTTTCAGTGCAGCTTTGAATGGCTCTCTGATCCCACCTGAATCAGGGTCTTATAAAGCAAAGCAATCAGTCATTCTCTAAAAAGCATTTATTTGAATGACTGATTGTTTGTTGCCCCTTGTTTATCTTCCTGTATCACGCTACTCCACCACTGTGTCGCTGTGTTCGGTATGCCAGCTTTTAGCACTGCCAGATCCTCATCTGAGTGGGTCAACTACATCCTGTACATGACCTAAGGAAGGCGGGTGGTTGAGCCAGTATGATTACACTTACTACTGCTTCTGTTCATATTTGTCCTCCATAAATAACCTTGAGAGATGGACTTCATAAGTAAATGAAAACTGACTTGACTACATAATGCATGAAGTACTGGACAAGTATTGATCAATGCATTGGGAAACTAGTCCTATAATGATGTCCAGCCATGCTTAATTGACCATCGATAATTTTGATTAAGTGCTTGCATTCCAAGTTGTTATTTGCCTAAAACTCACACAGCTTTATACAGTTTACCCCCTACTAACATTTTTTTTCTTCTAGTAATCTTGAAAGCATGATTGTTAGCGGAATCAGTTAGAGCAAAACTTTAGAGCTATATATCATCCAGGAACTGAGTTTTTGACTATTGTCCTAACTAGGGATCAGTTCCTCAACAGCACTTTTTGGTTTCAGATATTTACTTTCAAAACTACTGATATACTGATCGCTGTACTTTGTATTGGATTGTCTATCAACATTACAATAGAAAGTGTGATCAAACCCACTGATTTTTTTTTTTTTTTCTATAAACGTTCATGAAGGTCTAAATAAACGCATTGATAATCCTAACCTCTGTGCTGTTTACCTATAGTTTTGCCTCTTGTAATCAGCTAGAAGTTACTAGTTTTACATTTCCCCATTAGATGAAACATGTGGGTGTTTCAAAATCATAACTGTTGATCGAAAGACATCAGGCTAACTAAAATCAGTTCATCTTCTTAATATTGTTTGCTTATTTGTGACATCATAGACTTTGCAGTACAGGCATAAGATAATGTTTTCATAAGATAATGTTGTCATGTTTAAAAGTTTGTTGTAGGTCAAGTTTTGAAAGTTTTTGAAAGTGTTTTTCTACAGTCAAAAGTTGATGTTTATTTGGTCTAATATACGAAATCAACAGTATAATTTGTACAATTATACATGGCTGTTCTTTATTTTTATATTGTTTAAAATATAACCTGTAGCTTTGATATCTTCAGTGTCACATAATCATTCAGAAATCATGCTCAGAAAACATTTCTGATTATATTATTTATAACGATTTTATTTATTTATTTTTAAGTGAACCATGATGTGTTAAGATTCAGAAGATTTACAGTAAAAATGCTTTACACCACATTGCATAGATTTATTTCTAACATCATTAATAATAATTAGCATGGTTTGGTACCAATAGTTTGGCATATAATAGATCTCGCTATTCCTTCTTTATGTATATCCTTATATTTTTTATTTATTTCTTATGTACCTTTAAAAAACTTAACACAAATTTGTTAATCCGTCCAAAAAATCTGTACAAAACTTACCTGATATAAATGTCCAGAACCAAAGAACACAGATGAACCTCATCCTGAGTAAGGATCCTTTTCTGTTTGTTCTGGTCCAGTTTTAGTTTTCTATGCTCAGTTTTTATCATTGGCTTCAATCTGTATGTCCAGATCCTCATCTACACTCTTTCTAACGTGTGTACCGGTTTCTACGGTACACACACTCACATCTAAAACCTGACCACTTCCTCCTGGTTCACTTTTGCTTTGAATGCACATCCCCATTTTACACAGGTCCAGGGTCAGGTTCCATCTGCCTGCCGTGATCGGTAGAGTCAAGCTTGAGGTGTGCAGTCTGATCCTCGGCCAGTGTGAAATAAAACCCATTCAGATGCTGTACTGCACTGACTGAATGATATTTCATTGGCTAGCAGGTAGTGGGAATTAAAACTCTTTGCAGAATGGTTAAATTTTTCCAGAAACAAGCATGCTTTTTTTTTTCCAGTGAATATTGAACTAGGTTGACAGAACAAGTTAGTTTTTGTCAATGAGGGTATTCAAATCCTTGTTTTCGTGTGCGTTTAAATGTTGTCGGGTCATAAAGTGCTGCAATTTTAATGGTAAGACCCAGACTAATTTGCTATTGATTTCCCCTCATTTTTACTTTGGATTTATTTAACAGTGATTTGTTTTTTTTTAATTTATGAGTAAAACAAGGTCGGTTGCAAATGTAAACAGTGTACAATGTGACAATGTAAATCACACACACTCATACTGCGAATGGGAATTAAGTAGATTAAAAATACAAGATTGTGTGTGCATGTTACAAAAAAAGAAGGATAAGTATTGTGGTTATTTTGACCAGGCCTTACTACTAACGAAATCTATTATAAAAACCTTTAGGAAGATCTCAAGTAAAAACCATCGATGAATTAGTTTGATTTCATGGCTACAGAACTTTTATAGTGTATTATAGAGTATTTTGATATATTTTTTAATTAAAAGAATTTTTATTCCAAAACACTGCACAAATACATGATAAAACTCATGTCTGCAGTGTAAGCAGGTAGATCGGATTTTCACCTGTCAATGCGAGTCAAGTGTCATTAAAAACCACAGCGAATGATGTCAACTCTGACACTTTCATTTCAAAACAGACTTCAGCAGAGTCCCAAACCTTAAATCTCAGGACTAAATACGCTCTACACTCGTATGTAACGAGGACTATGTATTTAATGAGCCAATGAGGACTAAATACGCTTTTTATATTGTCATGTAGCACAATTATTTAAGCATGTTAACAAGAGAGCGTGCAATATCTGCCACTGAACATAATATAAAGCTGTTGCATACATCATGTGCATAAATCATGCCATGGACATTACAATAAGAGAAAAAAAAACGTCTATTGGTTTTAAAAGGCCTAGATTAAAAGACAAATGAGAACTTGTCTGTCATAAACTATAGTGAAACAGCTTGTCTAAAAGAAAATGAAACTATGCAAACAGATTAAATATAGGAACGAAGAAAAGGGCACTCTTATTATCATCTGTCAGTCATCGCCCGCTTTTTTTTTTTTTTTCTTTTCCCTGGTTAGTGCACCTTTGCCGTGTACTGTGTAAATGCAGACAATCGATATGATTCACTTTTAAAAGATGATGTAAGCAGTTCATCAAAAAAAAAAATAAAAAAATGGGATACAGTCACAAAATCTGAATTGACCATCAAGATCTGCAGTGTAAATGCAGCCTAAGAGTGTTTGAACTAATCAGTGATTTTTAAGCTTTTCTCCTTTTTTTTCCGTTTGTTTTTTTTTTACTTGTCAAAATCAGATATAAGTGAAGTTTAATATCTTAAACTAATTTCGAGAGGAGTACGTGCTCATGATTAACCCAGCTGGCTCATATTAGCTAATCACAACCCTCCAATCAAAGCATCATAAGTTCCTATATATACATCCTCTTTTCTCTTTGCAACTATCTTCGTCTTGAAGAAACCCCCCGCCTTCCCCTCCTTCCACCTTTATCCAGTATAGGTGGCCCAGCAGGGATTTCATCGGCTCTGGCTCCTTGCCATAGCATCCGGCATTTCGGGGTAGCCAAATAGGCTCTCATGTCTGTTCTACTAGACATCTCGCTCTAAGGGAGTTCATCTTGGCCTTAGCTGCGGGGGAGCCTTGAGATCGCCCTGAGCTCAATCTCCCCTCGCCCCGCAAAGGGAGGAAGCCCTGGACTCGAGGATCCCTTGAGGTCAGGGCTCTGTCTCCCGGGACATGCCAAACAAGCTTCGTAAGTCATGAGCTAAGTGTGAACTCTTAAAATGAAGAATGATACAAATGAAGTAATATATGATTGCACGTCATGATTTTGCCAAGTACGATGTGGTCCTGGATTAACATCCATGTTGATCCTGGAACATCATTTTTGTTTGAAAAAGTAATCCATACCTATTCCCTACCCCTAAACCCAACCATAACTGTAAATAATTCCCAAAATCAGAGGAGAATAATACTTGCATAACAATCATGTAGAGGTGCATAAACAGTAAGCCTAAACTTAACATAAACTGTAAACATATCCCTTAATTCTGATTGATATGTTGTTCCAGGATCAACAGAGATGTTAATCCAAATCAGGTTGGCGATTATATCATCTGCGTATCATAACATAATGAAAAAATAAAGCATTTTCTCATCATTTATTTTCCAGTAAGCAATAGCCATACATTTATGGTAATGTAACTATTAAAAACAGTGAAGGAAGAATACAAAAACATGTAATAATTGATGACAGAATAGATTTTGGTTGGCTTTAGGCAAGTCATTGACTTTTATTCAGCAGTCAAGCAAGTGAAACAGCATATGATACATGCAGTGTGAGCTGAATGTTAAATAATTTAGTTTTACAGTGATTTGTTTTGATTGCGTTGGGAAGGTCACTTTTTCATCAAAGTACACAGAATATGAAAACTCAAGGAGGGTGATTTTTATTTATTTTTTTATTTATTTATTTATTTATTTTATTTATTTATTTATTTATTTTTTATAATTTTTACACAGAAACTATTTACTAAATATTCTTTCATACTTGATACTTTATTAACTGAACTCCCAAACAATAATGGGGAAGTTACAAAATTGGCGTGTTTAAGATCTGATTAAAAATCTTTAAAAATCAATGATCTTTATTTTACTATTAAGAGGGTTTCAGACAGGAAGCACTGAATTAAATTCTGTTGCTCCGCGCCATGTCTTTAAAATATGGAAACTTTATTTTACCACAGTATTTGCAATGGAGTTGCTGCACTTGCCAGCTGCTCCTGACGATGTTGCATATTAAATTTCATCTCAGTTTATGCCTGAACAACTAAATAAATGCTTTAGTCTATTTAACTTATATAATTTATTTGCATTTGCATACTGGTGCTGTATAAGGATCATTTGTTGTGCATATAGCTCATTGCTGCAATCAGAGATTTCAGTAAGCTTCATTCACTTGGCCCTGGTCTAAATTCTCATAGATCGAATATGAATGGCTTCTCATGACTTCATACGTGTCTGTAGATTTAATCTCTGTGCTGTTCTGTATGTCCTAAAAATGAATGACAATATTAATTTAATTGTAAAATGATGTACATATTAGAAATCTGACAAGATCATTAGTAAGGATCATTCATTTTGATTTTGGTCAGGATCATTGATGCATCTCACCTCCTTTTTGAATTCGTCACTTCTGTCTGCAGATGTTGCTGCTGCAAAACATAAGAGTATTGGCTTCATGATTATTTGAAACAAGCATTGAATTATCTTGATACTTGTCAGTGTGTGTGTGTGCGCGCACACATACTTTCTGATGTTTTGACTCTCTTCCTGTACTGGTGAACTGTGATTAAACCAACTAAAAGTATGATCACTGCCAAGCCCAGACCACCAGCAGCATATTGTGAAGTGTGTACAGATGCTGAGGAAGTGAGAGAGAGAATTGATTATTAGTGTTGGTCACATGTGGAAATCCCCATCAAAAAATTCTGATGTACCTACTTAAAATCCTACAAATTTTACCACGGGGGGTGTTGAATGCTTGATTCTGATTGGCTGCTAAACATGTGCAGTTATATTTTTTTAGGTAAACATACAGATAAAGTATTGCTAGGCAGGTTTGGATTGCTTTACAGTTCGTTATCACTATGCTGAAGGATTCCAGTTATTTCACAACTGCTACTATTGTAAAAAAGCACTTTAAACACAACAAAGGCTTTGGATGAGGTTTGTGAGAAACTAGTGCAACACACTAGTAGGGCTGGGCGATTTGGCCTAAAATCAAAATCTAGATTAATTGATCATTTTAAATCAATTACGATTAATGAACGATAATTTTCCTTTCTTTCTTTCTTTCTTTCTTTCTTTCTTTCTTTCTTTCTTTCTTTCTTTCTTTCTTTCTTTCTTTCTTTCTTTCTTTATTCATTTATTTATTGCCTCATAGTTCACTGACAGGTTTTGTACAGTAAATATGCTCACAAATTACAAGTGAGAGATTTTTGAATGAAATTGCATTGCTTGATTTTAAAATAATTGAAAGAAACACACACAATATTTACTATTTATGATTATTTAATGAACTTCAATGTTGAACAACCGAAATCAAAAACACAATACCTAAAACCAACAGTCAACTTTTTCTTATAAAAAAGTAATAAATAACTTGCACTTTTAGACACAAAATAAATGATTGTTATGCTGTGTTCACACCAGATGCAGAACGCTCTGAAAAATTGAGCTATTTGCACGTAAATAGACGCATGAACATTTTGAGTTTACTTCATTCGTGTGTCAAATCCGCTTCATTCGCGCGTCAAATCTGCTTCACAATATGCTGATTCGAGTCATGGGCGGGGCTTCTTTGTGCCTGGTGACTGTAGCTTCATTGCTAAATGGCTAACACGGATTTTATTGAGAAAATTGCTGTGTTTATGTGCTTTATGAAGGCTGAAAAACAGCTTTTGAAGTCGTGTCTGAGTCCACTACACCTTTCAGAGGTGCGCCCATCAACTCCTAAAAACATCAACTCCTCTAGAAACTATACCTGGATGATGGAAGCTTTCAGCTGTGATTCCGACTGAGCAGAGTTTGATGAACTGTTGTCCGGTGTCGGCAGGAGGATTTCCCCCTGGGACACCAAAACAGGCGATACGTCATAAGTAGGGGCAGACGAAATCTGCAGACATTTTTTGCTATTTCTGCGCAGAATTTTGTTAAAAAATCTGCGGATTTATGCGCAATGATTTTGGGAGTATCATAACTGAAACCTTAATATATGAACTAAGAAGTAATACCTTTTTTAACTTGTATTTAATGTTTACAATGCAAATCCAATTAGATCCACTTTATTTGGTAAACAAAGCAAGTCTTCTATAATAAATCTACTAGAAGACTTTACAAACTGTATTGTAAATAAATGATATGAACATTTTCATATTAGTCAATAATTATTACTGAAATTCATTTAAAAACTGAATAAATATAAATTTACACGTGTAAATAAACAGAATCAATGATGGGCTAAAAATCTGCAGAATTCTGCGCACGCAAATTTCGTGTGAGCCTAGTTATAAGCACGCCCTTACAAAAGAAAGCTCCTGGTTGGTTATTGTGGTGCAGATGTCCGCTGTAGTTCAGATTTTTCCAACTCGAGCGATTCGTGCGAAACACGTTAAGTGCATCAATCGCGCAACTCGCGCCGCTTCATTCGTGCGAAACGCGTCATTCGCGTCGCCTCATTCGCATGTATAACGCCGCAGGATGTCTATTCGCACCTTTGCATTGACTTAACATGTACATTACTCGCACTTGGCGCTTCTTACGTGTCTGGTGTGAGTGCAGCATTAGTGTTTTATATATTTAAAGTAGTAAATAAGCTATATCTCTTCTAAATAAAATAACTCCTGTATATCCTGTAAATAATATTTTAAACAATGTATTTCTCGCATCTTCTGTAAACAAACAATTTTATTGTAAATAATTTTAATACAGTGGAAAATATGCTGAATCAATGCTTCTCAGTGAAGCTTTAAATCATCGTCAATGTAGTGCAAAGTAGGGCTTAAGAACAGGTCCATCGTCCTACTTGACAAGAGATCAGATGTGGCTGCAAATTGGCCACAGAAAAATAAATGAGCCTTAGCGTTTAACAGAGCGGGGTCACGTGACTTCACATGCGATAGGGAAAGTAATAGAAAAAATCGTCCTGCAAAAATTTGGTCGATTATAGGTTCTGAATGTCGATTTCGATTACTTTTCGATTTATTGCCCAGCTGTAGTTATAAGCAGAATAATTGACTTTAGTCCATTTAATTATTATTAATAATTTTTTAATAATTCAAGGGCCCATCATCAGTTGTTCCATACTTATTGTTAGTTTTTTTCCCCATTAAACACTGAATGAATATTTCAAGCACTACTGGTCAATAAATCTCTTCGTTTTGTAACTGTGACGAATAATATATAGCCACATTTTATTTGTAATGCCTTTTAATTTCTTTGCCAAACTAAAAGAAACTAACCATACAATATTAAAGGCTTATAATATACAGGATTAAAATTAGGGTTGATAAAGTTGTCACCTGAAACTGAGGGTGGGAATGTGATGGTGTCCAGGCTTGAATATCCACAGGCACTGCTTGCTTTGGTGGATGGAGATTCAGAGGATGGTGCTGCTTGTGTGTTGGTTGTGTGTAGTAAACCCATGAACGTGTCCATGTCTGTGTATGCTTGTGTGGATGTGGCAATGCTTTCGTTAGGATCTGCATAGGAAAAGGAAAAATAAATAACTGAGAAAAATGCAAATGACACTGGAAATAGTCATTCTTACCCTTAGAGACTTCCAGTATGACTTTCTCATATGTGTCTTTAATTGATCTATTCACACCACACCAGTAAATCCCAGAGTCTGACTCTTGTAGATCAGTGATGGTCACAGTGAAGGAGCCATTTCCTAAATCTTTCAATCTGTATCTCCCAATAAGTGCTTGTATCGAAGAGACAAGAGCACCATCTTTATATGTGCATGGATCTCTGCAGAAATACTTGAAGTTGTCTGAGGCCCATTTATGGGAACATGTAATCATCACAGATTTTCCAGTGAATTCATGTATAGTAATATCTGCAGAAGTTGCAATCCCAAATCCTGTTGGATGAAATAAATGCACAATATTTCAATTCATTTAAATTTGAAATCAATCAAATCAGTCCTTGCAAAATCAATTGGACTTTCACTCCTGCTGGTGGATTGATTTGTTGAAAAACATTTCTATAAAAATGTTATTTCCTTTTAAAGTTTTTTCATATTCGTTATCCTAAAAATTTATTTATGATGCAAATAAAAAATAAATAAATGTTGTGTCCATTGGATCCTGAACAGAGACTAGCAGTATGTCAAAGACATGGACACACACACAAAACAGCAGCAGGGAGCCAGTTTACAATAGGCAACAGAAGTGACTGTCAACCATCTGCCATTATGTGACTTTATATTAAGCAGTTTGATTGTCAAACGTGCTCTGTGCTGCGAGATGAAGTGAATAAATTTGGCAGAGATTTTGTCTTTACACTGTAAAAAATAAATCCGTAAAATTTACGGTAAAAAAACGGCAGCTGTGGTTGCCATCAAAAATACGGTACAAACCGTAAAAGTAATTTCTTTAATTTATAGATGTAATATGTCTGTGTTTTGAATTACCAACATCTACACATATTTTGTTACACAGTTAAACAGCCATATGCAGGTGGTGATGAGGAAGTTACATAATTGACCAAAGCTCATCACAAATAACTTTTGTACTTTATACAAAAAAAAAACTTTATATAGAAGGTGCTCAGTGTCATTCACACAGCTACTAAACACCAGTATGGTTACACACATAAAATTAAAGTCATGAAATAAACATTGTTTATCAACATTAGATGTAACATAAATCTCTAATGTACATAATTGAAGAGAAAACAACTAAAAAAATCCATAGTAATGTCAACAAAAAGCATAAAAAGTGATGTGCCAAATAGGGAATTCTGGGAAAGTCAATTTACGGTTATTCGCCGTATATATTAAGGAAACATACCGTTAACCAGGTTACAGATTTTTACTGTGGAATTTTTATAGTTGTTTTTTACCGTTGAAATCATGGGCATTTTTTACAGTGTACTTGTATAATGGCACTGAATTGTCAAAACCTCTCTCAAAATGTTTACTGTGGATTTGAAAAACTGGAAAAATCTAACCCAGTCTGAATTTACGATGGACGAATATTGCGGAGGCAGAGTTGTGATTGACCAATGTGAGCTCGTATTTATTTATTTAAGATGCAAAAATTTTAGACTGTAAATTTGATCAAAAAATTTGTCAGACTGATTTGAAAACTTCAAACCCAAACAGCTGAGTCTTGTCCATTTTTAAGAAACAGCTAAAGACGCCATCAGTTTTGTCAACACATAATCTTTTAATAATAGCACTTCCTATTCTGTTCTAAACATATCTGTTTGTGCTGCTTATGTGTTTTATATAGACAATATCAAACACCCAAATGCTAAACGTACCAATACTTGTCACTGCATACAAATAATATTTTTCTGGTGATTTAAGATTCTATTATACTGAAGTTGCTTTGGATAAATGCATCTGCTTAATAAATAAATGTGAATGTAAATTTAGTTATAGATTTAAACCATGACTTAAATCTGGTTATTTTGGTTCCCAACTATAGAAACCATCTCGTATGAAATATTATATCATTCAGTCAATAATTTGGCAGCTTAATAGAAAACTGGAATTACTGCTATTTTTACTGACTGTCATAAATATAAAGAAAACTGACCTGACAGCAAGATCCAGAGCCAGAAAACACAGAATAACTTCATTTTGAGAAGTAATTCTGCTCAGTGCGAGCTTTGCACAAAGTAGGGTAGACTGAGTAGTCTTTAGGTGTCCAACTGAGATCACACTTAAGAAAGGTGTCTTCACAACCATAAAATATTACAAAACATGCATGGTTTAGTGACCACTTCTCTTTTAATACCTGAGTTGTTTCACATTGGTATGTTTTAAAAGAGAATTTTTGAAGAAGGCCAATCTGTATGACAGATTAAATCTTTATCTGGCGAAGAACCATATATGATAACATCACTGAAATTGACTAAAGTGTCATTTTGAATTCTTTTGTAATAAAAGTTCAAAACCACCAGTAAAAACCCCAAAACAGGGTTTACAACGACTCCCTGTAAAGGGTTGAATGTAGCTCACTGCATATTATGCTGGTATAAGTAAAATTAATTGAATTAGCTTCAAAATATAAACAAATGTCAATGAACTAAACTTTCAGTTCATATAATAGCTGTTTGTACAAAACATATTTACAGTTTAAACTAATTATGGAGTCCTTATTTTTTCAGTTGGCAAAGTGACAAGGTAGTAACAGTGTGACAGCTTTATTGTCAATTCACATACAGAGAATTTATATTACGTTACTCTCAGACCCTGGGTGCACAGAGATTACACAAAATCAACAAGGAGTAGTATAAAATATACAAATATGCATTGTCCAATATACAAATAATACTTTAAATGAAATTGCAGCACAGGATGTCATTAGAGAAATATCAGAACAGGACCAGGTAACGGGCAATAAGAGGAACAATGCAAAGAAAGTTGAATTAGTTACATGTATTTGTTGTTCTTCATTTTACTTTTAACACTTTAAACAGTACAGTCTCTGTGGGATTGGTATTTTTATCGAAGAGTTTGAAAGTTTAAGAGTTTGTCCCACATTTACAATTTACATTTTGCGAGTTCACTTCCTGAATTTCTGTACTTGAATGGGTTTTTGGTCGTACAATCATCAGAATCTCTGATTGTCCCCTGCCACTCCAAAAAAATGTACATCAGAATTTTATAAATCAAACATGCTATCATTATTGGATGCTATTAGTATGCAATTTTGAACCAGAAAGTACAAACACAATTGTAGAAATGCAATTATTAAATAAAAATAATGATAAGTCAACATATTCAAAGTTACTCTTGTTAGTCATCAAGGCAACTGATTTTTTTGTCCATGTTTAAATTTGCCTTTTGTTACTGAAAATGACATGTACACAGACAACACTTTGCATCTGTGTAAACACTATAGCATTATCTGTCATAATTGGTAATATAACAAGGGTATAAACAAAGCTTAGTTGTTAAATGCTAGATAGATATAGCCTACACAAAACGTCTGTAGGGTAAAATAATATACAGTTTTTCTGCTACAATATGTACACATCAAAATAATGAATGCAGTAAATTAAAAATGTAATTTGTAACATTAATGTTATGGGATTATTTTCAATGTAGGCTCAATCTGAAAATGTACCCCTGTATAAATTTCTGTAGATCATCAATTATATAGCCAGAGGAACATATGCCTGCAATTTGTCTTTAAAATGAATGCTATGGGGCGGTATGATGCTGTTCCTTTTTTGCGCTTACCAGCTGACCGCTTACCTCCGTGTGGACAGCTGTCCCACTGTTACCAGTTTGCTCAGTAGCTCGCCATTTACGTTGGCAGACTTGTGACATAAAGTGGAGTTTATGGCCCGTTTCCACTGAGTGGTACGGTACAGTTCGGTTTGGTACGCTTTTATGGCCGTTTCCACTGTCAAAAGGCGTACCGAACCAAACCGTACCGTACTGTACTACTTTTTCAGCACCTTTTCGAAAGGGTACCAAACACGAGAAAAGGTACCAAAAAGCGGAGCTAGACGCGCAGCTGAATGCTATTGGTTTACAGAGGCGTCATTCGCTTACGCAACAAGCCAGAATGAAAACAAAAAACCCGCCATGTTTGAAACACACAGCCGACGAGCCGAGACATTACAGCAGAATTATATATGCATATAATAACGACTCATGGTCGACCTGGGCTCAAACAAACCTTGCCGTCATCATGATGAACAGCCACAAAGCCAAGAAAAAGAGCAGATTTACCCTGTGCCCCGTAGTTTTTTACGAGTCAGTCTGAGGCGCGAGCCGTTTCGCTTTCTTGCTTGCGCTCGCGTCCGCGTCTATATCTGAAATAACAAACTTCTTGAGCTGATGATAATAACCTGCACTTGCTTATTGACGTGCTTTTGAAACCCGATCCTGTCAGACACTGACAAACACGAGAGTGAAGCGCGAAAAAACAAAGGAGAAGCCGGAAAAAAGGAGCACTGCCTTGTTTAACTATTATTGTTATTATCCCCTTTTGGACTAATATGAACTCAGAATGATGGAATTGTTCTCTAACAGAGGCTACATGTGCTGCTGAAGATTACAGACACAGATGAGAGGTTTTCGCTCACTGTATGCTATATTTTCTGTTGTTTTTTAACCTAAATACGGACGAAATGTCTGCTGTGTGTAGTTCTTCTGTAATTGGTAACATATCGGAGACTGTAAGGGGCTGTATGTGTTTATATATGTTCATTTATTTATTTATTTAATATAATTACAGACGTTACAGTAGGCTGTTTCGCACTGTCATTGATCTGCAGTTATAATCAACTCATGTTCATAGAAAAGTTAGTAATAAACATTTCTACACAAGTATTTTTGTGTATGAAAGATCTGTTTTGTGAGAAGTGCTTCTCATATGATATGTGAGCGACCTGTACAGCTTTATTGTAGACATTTCCTCGAGCGAGAATGACGTCGACTGAAACTTCTGTGGTACACCACGCCCACCAAAAGGGTACCCTTGGTAGTGGAAACGCAAGCTTGACAAAGGTGACCCATACCGTACCGTACCAGTTAGTGGAAACGAGCCCTTACCGCGATGACCGGGTTCGAGTCTGGCAAAGAACGGTTCCAGAAAGCGTGTTAGACAAAAACAAAAGCCAGAAAATAAAATAAACAGTGAGAATTTGGTAAAATCTGAAAAATTGTTAAAATCAGGAAAGCTTGACTTTTTCTGGATTGCTGTTGCTTGTGTTTGGGAAAGTGGGTGGATGGGTCAATTAGTGCTTTTTAAAACACTATTGGTTGGGTTAAGGGAAGGAGGAGGCTGGGTCAGTTGATCGGTCAGTCAGTCAGTAGATACCAGCCTCTGATGTTGTGAATGGCACTCCTGAGAGAAATTTGACATCTTAAAAAGCATACACAGGGGCCTCTAGTGGATTCGCAAAAACAAAAAACTGCAAAAAATGTACCTCCTGGGACGTATTTGGTGCTCTTCAAAAATGTATTTAGGAGTACGGTTTCAGAATGAGCCTGGGTTGGATTTTTTTTTAATACAGGACCACAACGCAGAAAAGTTGACCAGTCAACTTGTTTTCCACAGCCCTAATCAGCACTGTCATTTGGAGATTGTTTGGTGCAGCTTGGCTGAAATGAGAGGAGGGAATATGGTGGGAGATCTTGGTTTTGATTGGCTGTATGAGTTTTAGTCACATTACAATAAGTGGAGTGTGTACTGATCTGCTGCTGGGTCTCTGTGATCTCCTCATAATCACCAGCAGTCTGTTCAGCAACATATAGAGAACAAAACAATGTTTAAGTTACTAACAAGAGCTTTGAGACCATTAATCAACTTCATTTCTGGCATGTTACATATGTTTGATGATTAATATTAGATATTCTGCAAGCCAAATTAGCATGCTATATAACGGTGCATTGAAAATCAGTAAATGACCTACACAAATGTCCACTAGAGAGCAGTATGAATATATTGCCTGTATTATAATTCATTTAACTCAGAAATCAGAATTTAGAATTTAGAAAATGAAATAATAATTTAAAAATTCAACACTTAAGTTTTCTTCCTCACCTCTGTGGCATACGTGGTGTGTTGCATTTCCCCATCAGCTTAAGTTGGAAACAAGGAAATATTTTAGCTGACAGATTATGGAAGACTATATTTAGAGAATGCAGCATATTTTCACTTACCATCAGAATTGTGTGATTTTCTCTTTCGCATGTAAACTAAACAGAGAACTACTGCAAATATAATCACCACGAGAGTCAGAATGACGGGAGTGAACATCTGATAATCTAAAATCAACAGAAACACTTGGTTGGCAGTCACACTAGCATTGCAGAATTATCTCAACCTTCAAAAACTCAAACATTGTTAACAGCATCCTTAAAGTTAACTCAAAAATGAACAATTTGTGATTAATCTATTTTCAGTGAACTAATTTAGTAGTCATTTTTACGCTTTCTGATTAGAATTCAATTCTAATTCTCAGCCCTATAGTTTGCAGAAAAATAAGTAAAACTCACCAGATTGTGTAGCATTCTCATAAAAAGCAGGTCTGGATGAATAAGCAGGATATTTAAATTCTATAAAAGAGGAGCAACATCATCTCATAATGTTTTCATTCATATAGACGAATAGGTGCAACATACTGAACTGTTACCTGCTGTAGAAGAACTGGAGAAATCATCAAGTGTTAAAGAGATGGAGATTACACTTTTTGTTGAGGATTGCGGATGTGTCACTGTTTTTGGAATTTTGGGTTGTTCTGAAGTTTTGCCAAAGCAAATAATAATTAACATATAGAGAGTATTTGATATGTAAATGAGTATTTACACTGCTAATACCATGTATCATCCTTACCTTTAGATACTGTCAGTTCGACTTTACGATGTGTGTTTTTAATTGATCTCTCCACTCCACACCAGTAAACCCCAGAGTCAGACTCCTTTAGATCAGTGATGGTCACAATGAAGACTCCTTTTCCATAGTCATTCAGTGTGTATCTTCCTTTAGGTGACTTGTCAGAGTTTACTAAAATATCATTCTTGTCATTACATGGATCTCTGCAGAAAAACTTTTTGTTGTCTGAAGCCCAGCTATGGGAACAAGAAATATTGATGTAGTTCCCTTTATATCCATGTACACTACTCCCATCAGTAGCTGAAACACAGTTTGATGGAAATGTTAATGGAAATACATTTTATTATCAAATAGTAATGTTAATAAGTGTCAATTTAGTCAATTAATATGCGGAAAAGTTATAGTTCAGTTAAAAAGATATATATTATAAACAAATAATATAAACAAATATTGAAATGTTGTTTTGAAAAAGTTGACCAGACATTCCTGTGGTTTTGGCTGATTGGCTTCATTATATGCTAAAAAGAAATGTTATTTTTAATGTCAAATCAAGGGTGTCATTGGTTTTCAGTTCATGACAGGTTTAAAGGAGCCATAATAATTTTGAACTCTACTTAACAACAACTTGTAGTCTGATATCGGTTTAAAATAACTTTGGTTGAAGCTGTATGTGCAGTGGTTTGAAAAATTGTTTGCTTCCTTACTGATTTATTTTCTTGCATGTTTGTCACACTTCGTTTCAGATCATCAAACAAATATAAATATTAGTCAAAGATAACAAGTAAAGACATCTTGCCGTTTTTAAATGGTATTTTACTATTAAGCGAAAACAAAATTTGAAGCCACATAGCCCTGTGTGAAAAAGTGCCACACCTGCTAGCAATCAAAATAAGAAGCTTAAATTGGACCTACTTGACAAGTGAAGTAGACCACAAGATCTTTAAAAGCTAGACATCATGCAGACATCCAAAGAAATTTAAAAACAAATGACAAAGATAATAGTAGAGATCTACCAGTCTGGAAAAGGTTATAACAATATTTCTAAAGCTTTAGAACTGCAGCAAATCAGAGTGATGGCTATTATCAAAGACTATAGAATACACAAAACGTGTCACTCTTAGGGTTTTGAATGGGAAAAACTGTAACAGTCAATATGGCGAATGAAGCCCCACCTACTAATATAGGAGCCAATCATCAATCGCTACAGACTGACTGACACTGACTGGCATTATTCAGAGAATAGTAATGTGTAGAATTTGGGCAACATGAAAAAATACAGATTTTGTTTGATTCGAACGTTTAGAAACAAAACTTTTTAGACCGTTGTTTAATTTTATTGGTGATTCCAAATTTGTAATGTAATCATAAGCTTGGCAATCAGTTTTGGAGAATTTGAGGTTTCCCCATTCAAACAGAATGCCAAAGCACACTGCCCAAGACGTGTTTCAAATATGGCCATCGAGTGAAATTACTTGCCTTAAAGGGACTTTGCCGTTATCTTCGAATAGCAAAAACATGGAACAGCGAAGAACCTTCCCTGGATTTTAATTACCCCAAGAGATGAGCGACAACTCATCCAAGAGGTCACAAAAGCTCCCTCAACAATATCCTGTATATAATATATAACTGCAGGCCTCATTTGCCTCAGTTAAGTTGAGTCTTCATGACTCCATAAGATAGAGACTGTGCAAAAATGGTGTACATGGCACAGAAGACTAAAACATTTTGGAAAATGTAAGTCTGTGTTGCGTAAAAGTAACACTGTGTTTGAAAAAACAAAACAAAACAAAAAACACCATACCAACAGTAAAATGTGATGGTCTGGAGCTGTTCTGCTGCTTCGAGACCTGAAAGACTTGCTATGATAAATGGAACCATGAATTATGCTGTGTCCCAAAATATCCTGAAGAAGAATGTCTGTCTGTTTATTAGTGATCTCAAATTGAAGCGAATTTGGGTTCTAGACCAGCAAGTCCACTTCTAAATGGCTGAAGAAAAACATAATGAAGACTTTTCGAGTGGCCTAGTCAAAGTCCTGATCAGAATCCTATTGAGATTTTGTGGCATGATGAGATGAGTGGGCCAAAATTCCTCCACAACGCTTATACCAAAAGGCTTATAGCGTACTTATTGCAAGTAATAAAAATGCTTGATTGCAGTTGTTGCTGCTTAGGTTGGCCCAACCTGTTATTAGGTTTAGGGGGCAAACACATTTTTTTTAAACATGGCTATGTAGTTTTGGATTTTGTTTTCTCTTAATAATAACCTTCATTTCAAAACTGCATGATGTGTTTACTTGTGTTATCTTTGACTAATATTAAAATTTGTTTGATACATTAAAGTGTGAGAAACGTGCAAAATATGTGGGTGGTTTTCACACCACTGTATGTTCCGTTAACTACAGTGTGTGAACACTATTGAGGAAAGTGTATCAAACCAGCTACTGATAATTTTAAATAGTGATACAAACACATCCGTAGGAAAGTTACTACAGTACATGTTACAACAACAGTGGAAATACAAATATAGAGAGCTCACCTGACAGACCAATCCAGATCCAGAGAACACAGAATAACTTCATCTTTGGTGAATAAACTGTTATATTCCACTTTATATTAGTGCTTCTTAGTTCAGGTTCATGTTAGCTGCCATGAGAAATCTCATTGTTATGCGCAGGTTTTTTAGTTCCTGAGAAATATACAATATCCTGTCTAAATGTTTAAGTCATCGAAGACCTCATAAATGTGCTTGAACTGCATCTGCTTCCTGGTTTAACACTTGAAGGCCTTTCGTAAAGATATCTGGTTTGTGTTTCCTGTCTCAGTGTCTTGTGGTACTAATTTTGTCTGAGCAGTCAGATTCTAATCGGTGTGAAACCGTTTGACACATATTATTTCGGCATGTCTGTGAGCCGCTGATGTGTGTATGCATATATATATATAATTGCTGTAGACTTCAGAACTACAGTTAGTTTAGCTGCAAGTAGCATCTTTCTCTATTGACAGGCATTCAAGGCATTCATCTGTGTTTTGAATCATTTGAATTGCAAATAATTTAGTACACAAGATGTTTTGCATGCTTCTAAATATTGTCCCTTTCTGAATAGGGATGATGTGAGATTTATGAGTTTGTAGTTAATGTCCTCTTGTGAGTAACTATATGACCACATCCTCTGTTTGCTTGTGACATGAGCTCGTTGGTGTTATTAGCTCTCACACAGATCTGAGATCATTATTTTTTTTGTTATTAATCATTGTGAATGTGCACAATAAATCGTGAATACATCATTATCATGATAACAGGATTTGTGTGATAAATTACATTTATTTTATGCATTGGTTGTTTATCTAAATTTGACCAATCAGATGGGGCCTTATCATCTTTATCCCCACCTCCACAGTAGTTGCTGTTCCAGAGCTTAACATAGACACTAATGGCGAGAATAACAACAACCAATCAGGGTTTTCAGTCATTTATAGTGTCTTAAAGACTAAATGTTTGCATTTTAACTCTGAATTAATATTAATTATCTGAAAATATATATTTTAGCTGTTTTAATATTCATTCACTTTCTTTTCGGGATTGCCACAGCGGAATGAACTGCCAACTTATCCAGCATAGCGCATCTCTTTTGACTTGTGGGGGAAACCGGAGCACCTGGAGGAAACACACAAACACGAGGAGAACATGCAAACTCCACACAGAAATGCCAACTAACCCAGCTGGGGCTCGAAACAGCGACCTTTTTGCTGTAAGGCGATTGTGCTACCTACTGCTCCACCATAGTGCCCTGTTTTAAAATTCATTCATTTTGTTTTCAGTTTAGTCCCTTTATTAATTCGGGATTGCCACAGTGGAATGAACCCTCAGCATATGTTTTTACACAGCGGATGCCCTTCCCGCTGCAACCCATCTCTGGGAAACATCCATACTCATTCACACTCATACACTACGGACAATTTAGCCTACCCATTTCATCTGTACCGCATGTCTTTGGACTGTGGGGGAAACCAGAGCACCCGGAGGAAACCCACGTGAACCCAGGGAGAATATGCAAACTCCACACAGAAACGCCAACTGACCCAGCCGAGGCTAGAACCAGCGACTTTCTTGCTGTGAGGTGACAGCACTACCTACTGCGCCACTGCGTCGCCAGATTTAAAATTATTAAGCGTAAATTATTTAAAAACATAGCTTATAAAAATGGCATTTTTTTAGAGATATGTTATATAATAAGACGTATTGTTATCACAATACTCCACAGTTTCAGATAATGCATATTTTAACAGCATCGTGCAGCCCTAGTTATGGATCATGCTTTAATAGGGCAGTTTGATCCTAGATTAGTATGACAGAAGTACTGTCTCGTGTGTGTGTGTGTGTGTGTGTGTGTATAGCGTGAGAACAGGATCTGCAATGTTTTAAGTCAAATTATGAACTGCCAGTACACTTATGAATCTCACCTCTGACATTTTTACTACAGTAACCAGTAATCATTGGGATTCGTGAATCTCATGTAGAGGAGGCTTGTGCTATTAATTAAATTTCATATTTCTATTTTGGCCACCAACAATTATGAAAGAACAGCAATCAAGATAAAATAATTTCTGCATCATAGCAATTCCCCATTCCAGCAGTCCACATTGGTTCCTCCACAAAGCCCAATTTCACATGGAAATAAGTTGAATCTTGTATTGTGAATTTTACAGTTTGTGATGTGCTTGATTTATTGAGTATATTTGATTTGTTCATGTTTTTAAAAGCGTAAGAGCGGGTGCTGTTTAGTGCCTGCGTTTAGCCTCAGAGATGAGTAGAACAGTGATGTTACAGTGTTTCCTCTAGCATGTTTTCCAGCTGTGGCGGCAGGCCTTTTTTACACATATCTACCAACTATCTGTGGTGTTATTTCAATGACAAATGTCGTGAGCGCAGTATTACAAGTCGAGATCGCATTTATTCAATACGAGCATGCGATTTTTCTCTGTTCGTGCACAAAACTTCTTGCATGACCCTCAAATATATGCTGCTCAAGCGCAGATTTTCTCGTGCGCTCTTAAATAAACGCTGCTGAAGTGCGATTTAGTGCGTTTATGTAACGAGTATGTCTCTAACATTTATTAGATGTGCTAGGAATATTTCTGAATGTCTCCAATAGATCTACAGAGCGGTATTAATGCATCCTGAAGTAAAGTGAAACGGCTATAAACTCCAGCAAGATAGTCATTATACGCAGAGCTCTAGACCTTTATCTATAATAGTATAATTATAATAGTATAGTATAATTATGTAAACTGTGTTCGTCTTAACTGAAAGCTACATTGTGTTTGCTGGCCATCACGCACCTGTCTGTCAGAGAGTCAGCATGTAAACTTAAAGGGGTAAACACTACTACGGTTACAGATAAGGTTGCGCTGTTATAATTCACTTACCTTTTAATGTGTTTTGATGCAATTATTACCAGCTATTAAAAAACACGACTGACTGTTTTGAATGAGAAGCTGAATTGTAGCCGTGGCAGGATAAATTTTGGCATGGCGCCCCGCCATGGAAGAATGAATGTAGCGGAAACCATGTGTTATTACCTGATTAGTCAGTGCCAAAACTGGAATTAATTTAACAAAATATTTTAAAATAATGGTACAGAAATCAGTACACCTCAATGAATGTTAGGGGGAAATATTAAATTAAATTTGTATAAAAAATCAACCATTAAAAATACAAAATTTTGTTGAAATTTTGTAAACGGCTCATTTGAATTTAAATGTATTATCTTTTTTATTGCCAAAGATGTCATGTGACCACACTCTTATTTCAATGAGTTTAATAAAACTGTTTAATAAACCATTTTGTTTAAGTGAACCAAAATATATAGTCTATATTCACTGAGAAACTGACAAAAATATTCATTTTCAAAGGTGGTGTACTCAATTATGCTAAGCACTGCATATTTATTTATTTGTCATTTTAGAAATCAATAAGTATTTGTCAAATGGCCCTCTCATAATCATTTTATATAATAATGACCAAAAATAATTGGAATTATATTTTCAATAATTGAGCAACCCTAATTCAGAGTGGTCTTTCTTTCTTCTTGTGAAGTTTAGCATCAGTTCAGGTTGAAATAAAGATAAAGAGTCCTTACAAAGAACAACATCTAAATATGACTGATCGTTACGTCTATGTAAATTGCCTGTTCTTATTTTCCATTTATTTAAATGAGTAACATATTTAAGATTGTATTGAGTTTGACATATTCTTATCATAAACTAGCTAGTTGTTTAAAAGAAGATTTTCTTTGTTGGAGTAATTAAATGCTTCTTTTTGAGGTACTTTTGGGAAACAACCCAACCCCTAACAGTCCTGCAAAGAATAACATTTCCCTGAAAATATGTAAACGATGTTAGACAGTAGTGCACTGTTTAAAAGGCAACAGTTTTGTATATGTGAGGTGTGGAAAACATAATGCAAATGCGTTTTTTTACTGAGCTCATGGTCATTCGCTTGCGTTCAGCAGTTGACAGCGGACATTATTTTGTCTGAGAATTAGCAAATTTTGAAGCTTTTTCAGATCAATATGAAGTTCGTTCTTCATTTAACAGGTGAGTAGCCTTTTTCTTAGCTCATGTTACACAAATACAAATGTTGATTAAAAAATGGGCGTTTAGAAAATAAATCATGCAAATCGTTGACGTTGGCAGACATGGAAATCAGTAGCATTTTGGGCAATCAAGTTTGACAATTCTATCAATAATGTGCAGTTTAGCAATATTCATTTTCCCTACAAAGTTTAAAGTAATTTTGTGGTTTTCCAGTAAAGGTGTGAACACGGTTCGGTTTAGTTACGATTATCATGCCATCAATTCGGTTCAATTCGATATCTTGGTGCGTCACGGTGCATTGACGATGCTTTCCATACACAGTTTTATATTTTTTTCACAACACAGCAATTCTTGTACTGAAATGTTTGAATATATTTATATACTATTTGTAATACAATTTTGTGCTTTAATACAAACAGTCAGCTATATCAACTGTACCTTTAAACACAAGCATTTATGGCTAAAGAACAAATATAAATATCCTGTTCGCTTTCCTTGTCTGGCAAGTTCTTTCTTACACCCCTTTGATTGGTCACACGCTCAACAGAAAGGGCTGCGATTGGCTCTAACTTGCTGGCGCTCTTCACAGATGAGTGACACTGACAAACGGCAGCGGCGATCACAGCTGATATACTAGAGACACTGTGGTGAATACTGCAGACACGCCAGCAGGTCAAATGGGCCACAGTAAGAGAGAGAGAGAGAGATGGAGTTTACTTTCTTTCTCTCAATCGCATTGAAATAGGGTCTTCTGCTGTAAATGTCAGTAAAAGACTGTCCAGCAAACACACATGCAGTTAAGCTACGGGGACATAGCGCATATGAGATAAATGACATCAGTACATAATAACAGGTTATGATTATTACTGAACGGTACTGAATTGTCCGCGTCTGCATTGCGGTGCACCGATGAAACAATTTATTTTGCCACACCTATTTTCCAGAAAACTGCACAATGTAGAGATTTTCCTGGTCTAGTCTAGTAATCAAAATACATCCTGTGATTTTACAGATTGATATAGTAACTGATGGATTTATCTCTTTAGCACTGCAGCTTATGTTGGTTGCATACAACATAGCAATTGGACAATGTCAGAAGAGCTGGTACTGCTCTCCTTTAGCGAACACAAGCACCTGTGGAAACACCTCCAGTTATGTAGAGAGAGCCTGTCTTGGACAAAACACTGCCTGCATGGCCTATTCCTGCAGCAGTATAAATACCGGCTGCTCCTGCAAGCTCGGATCCTACAACTGCAGCAACAACTGCAACTACGACATTTATTCAGACCTCTGTGATTGCCGTGCGGATACACACTCCTGCACCTGCCTCGGAGGTGTGTACAGCACAGTCTTCTTGAGCTTCTTCATGTCAAATGCTTGAATTGTTTCCACATTTTTTTAAATTCTCTTCTTATAGATATGACAACTTCAGTCAGCTCTCAAAACGTATGTGGGAAATAATTTCTAAAATATTCAGTTACATGTAATGTGATCTGATTGGTTATTTTCCTTTCTTTTTTTTGAGCAGCAGACAGTAGAAAGCACTAAGAATCTGCTTAATCTGATATCCAATATTTCAGGTCAACTGTCTCCCACAGTGAGTAACGTTTCCTGTTCTGAACCAACATATGGTCATTATTAAAACATTTAACCTTTATTTTTTTGCTTGTATTGAAATAGTTTCAGTTCTTTTCTACCATAGAAGTAGGGTAATGTTAATATCTCGCTAATAATAATAATAACAATAACAGTCTTCAGATTACACTTACAATATTATTTAGTGACTAAAAACTGGTGCACAGATATGACTCCATATTACACCAGTGACCATACTACGCAATAACTTTTCAGCTCCGTGGACACTTTTTTTTGCAGAATTGTTAGACCTTGTGCTAAAGATAATTTATTATCAATTTAATGCCATGTACAGTAAATTGTTTAACAAGAGAATTAATAGATGATTTTTATTATTTATCTGAGACCTGATTAAATAGAGACTGAGTTTTATATTATGTTATAAATGTGTTATTTTATATGAACGTTATGTCATCATATTTTGAGAATGACCCTGAGGTTTGATATTAGTTTATTTTTTGCATAGAAATCTTTTGCATTCTACATGAGTCTCTCTTTGGTTTCTGATTAGGTTGCTGCAAACTTTTTGAATGTAGTTGATGCTGCTCAGGTGAAGGTTTCGACTTCTGACAAGGTTGTAGATAAAAATGTATTGGTGTCATTTGGAAACGCTTATTTGAACGCCTTTGAGAATCTGGTGTCTGCACTGGTCGTGGCAACAGATAATATGACCGTGAAGAATATTGCTCTCAACAATACAGGTAAAGAACACAGCTGTGTCTCTCTTTGGTAATAGACATCTGACATATATTGGCAGCACATGCAAATCACACACAGTGCATCTGAAAAGTATGAATAGCGCTTCACCTTTTCCACATTTTTCATGTTATAGCCTTATTCCAAAATGGATTAAATTAATTTCCTCACAATTCTACACACAATACCCCATAATGACAATGTGAACAGATTTTTTTTAATTGTTGCAAATTTATTAAAAATAAAAAAGCTGTAAAATCACATGTACATCAGTATTCACAGCGTTTGCTCAATACTTTTTTGATGCACTTTTGATAGCAATTACAGCCTCATGTCTTTTTGAATATGATGCCACAAGTTTGGCACACCTGTCTTTGGGAATTTTTGCCCATTTCTCTTTGCAATACCTCTCAAGCTCTATCAGATTGGGTGGGAAGCGACGGTGTAAAGCTATTTTCAGGTCATTGTCCTGCTGGAAGATGAACCGTCGCCTCAGTCTGAGGTCAAGAGCACTCTGAAGCAGGGTTTCATTCAGGATGTCAATATACATGCACTAATCTTTCCCTCTATCCTGACTAGTCTTCCAGTTCCTGCTGCTGAACAACATCCCCACAGCATGATGCTGCCACCACCATGCTTCACTGTAGGGATGGTATTAGCCTGGTGATGAGCAGTGCCTGGTTTTCTCAAACGTAACACCTCGCATTCACTCCAAAGAGTTCAATTTTAGTCTCGTCAGACCAGAGAAGTTTGTTTCTTATGGTCTTGAGAGTCCTTCAGATGCCTTTTGGCAAATTCCAGGCAGGGAGTGTCTTCAGTCTGGTCACTATACCATACAGGCCTGATTGGTGGATTGCTGCAAAGATGGTTGTCCTTCTGTAAAGTTCCCCTCTCTCCAAAGAAGAATGCTGGAGCTCAGACAGAGTGACCATCTGGTTATTGATCAACTCCCTGACTAAGGCCATTCTCCCCCAATTACTCAGCTTAGATGGCCGGCCAGCTCTAGGAAGAGTCCTGGTGTGTTCCAAACATCTTCCACTTACGGATGATGGAGGCCACTGTGCTCATTGGAACTTTCAGAGCAGCAGAAATGTTTCTGTAACCTTCCCCAGCCTTGTACCTCGAGACAATCCTGTCTCAGAGGTCTACAGGCAATTTCTTTGTCTTCATGTGGAAAAAAAATGTGGAAAAAGTAAAGCACTAAGCATGCTTTTCAGATGCACTGTATATGGCATATTTAGCAAGTTTAAATTTCACAGATAAAATGTCATACGTGAATTTTAAAATATTGCAGAAATTACATGTATTAGCATTTAGGCATTAGAATACGTACATGAATCTTTAAATAGTTTAGCTATAATTATATTTATGTGTTCATATATGGCCATATATCAGAGTTGGATGCATTTAATGTGTTTCAATAATTAAACTATGATGCTAGGAAGAGTATCCATTATAGTAAAATAAATTATTCTTGAGAAATCCAAGAATCCATAACTTTTTTTTCATACCCGTCAGTTTGTTCCCCCTAAAAAAATGTTCTCCAGTTTTTTTTTATTAATCTTACTCTACAAAGCTAAGATGTATGGACCTGAAATTCATGCGAAGAAGCTATGCACAGCAACATATTCAGTAAAACAGCCATATATCAACATGTAAGAGATTACATCTGTTCATAAGAGAGATCACAAGTGTTCTTGATTTTCTACATCGTAGAAGTTACAGTTCTTGCGATTGGAATCAATGCATCTGCAGCAGATATCCCTCCCATCTATACTAAAACGGCCAAAATGGATGTCGACCTACTTGAGATTGCCAAGCAGAGCATTTCAAGTACGTGCGAAGCTTGAGCACACACATAAAATATACAACTACAATCTAAACTGTCTTTTTTTTCTTTTTACTTTTGTCTTTCAACTCAATTATTTCTGCTATTTTACTTCATTGTATTTATTATGTTTCGTTTTATATTTTACAGAAACTGCTTCTGTGGCTTTCGTGAGCTACAGCGCAATGGACAGTATACTTAAACCTGATTTCTTCAACACTTCAGAAAACACAGTTAAAACCATGATGTCCACTGTGATCTCAGCTACTCTTTCCCAAACCACCAACACTACACTCACCAAAGCAGTCAACTTCACCCTCAAACACATCCAAGTGAGTTAATTTCATTGATCCCTGTCAGTCAGTGTTGATCTAGTTTAGCAATGGTTCCTGTAAACCCAGAAAAAGACTTCCTTGCTGATGGTGCATGCTTGTTGGTGCTCGTTTTTGCAGGGGTTTAACCCTAAGAGTTCTCTGTCCTGTGTGTACTGGAATATCAACGAGTGGATTGTAGATGGTTGTTCTAAGTTAAACAGCAACAGCAGCCACACTGTGTGTTCCTGTGTTCATCTGTCCACATTCGCTCTCATCATGCAGACCAGCAGTAGTCCACAAGAACCGGTATTCTACATTTCTAGAGAGCATTGTAGAGCAGCACAGATTTGGCACTCATGTTCTCTGCATGTTTTCTCAGAGCGATCTGCTGGATCTGCTGAATCTGGTGTGTGTGATCGTGGGTCTGGTGTTCTTCAGTTTGGCTCTGTTGTCCTTTGCTCTTTGTCAGTGGAGTCCTGGAGTCAATAATGTGGCTCGAATCAACATCTGCATCAGTCTGCTGTCGGCTCACCTTCTGTTGCTGCTCACACAACAGTTCCTGAGCCTCATTCGCCCTCAGCAGGTGAGAATGATGAAGGAGCTCTACAGCTCAGCACAGCCGCACTGAGAATCATCATAACCCTCTCTCATGGTCTCCAGGTGTTGTGTGTGGTGATAGCAGGCCTTCTGCACTTCCTCTTCCTCTCCGCCTTTGTGTGGATGTTCATTGAAGCTGTGCTGCTCTTCATCTGTGTCAAGAACCTATCACAGATCAGCTCCAAAAAGAAGGAGGTGCTTAGCAGTGGATTCCTGTGTGTGATTGGATATGTGCTTGCTTTAGTAGTGGTGTGCGTGTCTATAGGGCTGGTTCCAGAAGGATACGGCAGTGAAAAGTGAGTTGGTGTTTTGCTATTTTGTTTAGCAGGAAATAAAGCATCTCTGGTATCTGATTAACCTTCTGTGGTCTGAGGGTGTTTTGGGGGCATGGAGTAGATAAACATATAATTAGTCTAATAGGGTGTATGCACAGCATACCAAATAATTTTCTGGTGAACGGTTAATGTGACTTTTTCACTTTTATGCAGTTCCTTTTACAGCATGGCTGTTGTAATGTAATTAAAATATTATCAGCTAAATAGACTTCAGCATTCATTTAGTTGTTCAAGTGTAAAGTGAGATGAAATGGACTGCACTGTCAAGATCAGCAGGCGAGCGCAGAAACTCCATTATAAAAACTGAAGTAAAATAATTGTCCATATTTTAAAGGCATGGTGCGGAAAAATGTAATTGAATGAAGTGCTTCTTGTACATTCTGAGACCCATTTTATGTCGGATATCAATCCAGCAATTAAGATCATTGATTTTTAAGAAACAGACCTTAAGCGCTGCGATTTTGTAACAGCATACAGCTCACTGGAAGCACTTTAACTATGCTACTGAAAATTGAAAAACCTTCTGCATACACCCTAAACCTCTGTGAACAGTACAAGCTGGGCTACATTAGTATGTTAGTAAGTTTTGCTGTCTGTACAACATTGTGTTTTTGAGAAAGAAATGTTTATGCATGGTTAGTGAAAAATAAAATTTGTAAGTCACTGAAATAATGAAAAACAGATTATTTGTTCACAGGACTTTTGACTGGATTGTGTATTATGTGAAAATCATCTTGTTTACTTGCATGTTGAAAACAATATATTGATTAAAAAATTTTAAGACACTGAAAAGCTCTATGGACAAATATGCACTGTATCAACATCACAGGCAAGATTAAAATGTGTTTATTAAATTATTTTTTTCTTTCCTCAGATGCTGGATTAAAATTGCTGAAGGTTTTATCTGGAGTTTTCTGGGTCCTGTTTGTGTCATTCTAGCAGTAAGTTCTAGCATTTGATGCATAGGCTTTTAAATATATATATATATATATATATATATATATATATATATATATATATATATATATATATAATTTTTTTTTTACTAAAATTATAATTTGTTTTTTTTTCTGCAGTTAAACACGATTTTCTTCATTAAAATCGTCATCACTCTGTACTCAACTCTCAAAAATCTAAATGCTGAAGTTTCACAGATGAAACAAACCAAGTAACAATCTGTTTTTGTCACCATTAGAAATAACATAGGCAATTAAAATTTGTAAAACTTCTCACCTAAGCAGTTAACAAATTGCCAGAAATGTTTACTTATGTTTTATATAATAAACGAAAATGTGTTTTGATTCTCTACAGGGTTATGGTGTTTAAAACACTGTCTCAGTTTGTGGTTCTTGGTTGTCCTTGGATTCTGGGTTTTTTCCTTAATAGCAATGAGGTGCTGCAGATCCTCTTCGTGATCTTGAACTCTCAGCAGGGAACCTTCATCTTCGTGATCTACTGTGTGCTCAATAATGAGGTCAGACATTTACTCCGTTTGAGCCTGTACTGTCGGCTCTCTTGCCATCTCTTTGGTGTATGTACAATTTCCAAATATCAATTGAGTCCAGGGAAACATGAGAAAGCAGTAGATCATAATTCAGCTGTTTTTATTAAAACAAACAAAAAAGGGAACAAAAGTACAGCCAATAAAGGACTAGAACAGTGGTGGGCATTCTTTTTAATCCGAGGGCCAAATCAAGTTTTCCAAACCAAGTGAAGGGCCACATGTCAAATCCTTCAAAAAATAACTTATTTATAGTGGCAGCAGGCATGAAACATGTAATATCAGACAGAAACATGTCACATTAACACAAAAAAGATTTTAAAAATAGTTATTATTGAGTCAAATTTACAAGTCAAATGAATTAGCACTGCTATTAATATTTCCTTATCAATCATCATAAAACAATAAAATAATAATCCCTTAAAATATAATTATATTAATAATAACAATAATAATAATAATGTAAT
Organism: Danio aesculapii; assembly: GCF_903798145.1. Lineage (NCBI taxonomy): Eukaryota > Metazoa > Chordata > Actinopteri > Cypriniformes > Danionidae > Danio > Danio aesculapii. The sequence goes on along the minus strand of NC_079435.1, from coordinate 4,864,754 downwards.
AATAACAATTATAATAATAACAATAAGAACAACAACAACAATAATAATAACAATAATAATAATAATAATGTAATTTTTTTACAGTGGAGAATAGAAATTGTCTGATAGAAAACATTTCATATTAACACATTAAAAATAATTATTAAAGTTTATTATTCAGTCAAATTGACAATAATCTAATTTGCACTGCTTTTAGAATATACAGATTAATCATCATAAAACTTGACAAAACTACAAATCTTTGATCAAAGAACTGTTTAAAGTAGATGTATGCATGGAAAATATATTCTAAGACAAAAATGAACACAATTAAACAGCAATTATTATATAATATGAGTTAAATTCACAATAATCTCATTTGAGATTGTATTAATATGCTCATATAAAAATAACCATTATAAAACTATGAGATAAAGCGGAGGAAGAATCTCAGTCTTTGTTATTCCAAGTCATGTTATTATGAGTGTGTTAATGTGAACAATGAGCCAGAAAATAAAGTTATATTAATATCAGACATCCCAGGTTGAGCATAGTCATTCTTGGGCGAGAGTGTCGCGTTGTGCGGGAGTTTTGCTATGGGAAACATTAGAAGAGCAGGGGGGAGGGGGGAGTGCGGAGAGTGCCCGCGACGTGTGAGGAGGGATCCGGGGGTGAGGGCTGAGAAGGGTGCGCAAATTATAAGAGGGTATCCGGGAGTCTATGCATTTACGGGACAATCCTGGAACTTCCGCGAGACTTGGGATGTCTGTTACACTCAACAGTAACACTCGCAAAATACCCAGCTGATTCAGTCGTTGGCTAATGACATAAAAAAAGCACACGGCGTTCCTTTATTTCTTGTCAACAGAAAGGCAGTGCGCTGCACCTCGCGGTGTTGGAATGTAAATGCGCGTTCGCTGTGATCGGCCTCTTAGGTTGTAGTCTTTAAAAACAGCAGTACTTTCTTGGCATATTACACCTAGCGCTTTCTGTCTGATATTGTTGAAGTATTTTGTTGTCCATTCTTCTTTAAACACACGGCATTCAGAGTCCATTGTGTTTGCCTGACTCATTTTCAGTCATTTAGCGCTCGAGTGCATTTTAATATCCTAGAGTGTGTTCTAATTCTACTGGTTGCGCTAAGGGTACCGCGTGCAATACTGCCATCACATGGCGTTCACTTGTATTGCATCATTAATTTACTAATTCTACAACATAACTGTTACTCAGAAGCAGCATTTTAAAAACTCCCTCGCGGGCCGGATGAAAGTGTTCAGCGGGCCGCATATGGCCCGCGGGCCGTAGTTTGCCCTCCTCTGGACTAGAATAAATTACCAGACATACAATGGGACCTTGACATAGCCCCTACAAAAATGACTAGGTGAACAACAAAAAAAGCAAAGCCCAGGAGGATTGTGGAGCACAATCAAACAAATTGGAGGCTCAAAAGGTCAGGTCTGCACTGGGAAAAAGGCCCAAGACACTGAGGCAAAGCAGAAATCCAGGGAAAAGCCAGCAGGCCGGGAGAGAACAGGCAAGAGTTAGCTCTATTACTTATAGCTCTAAGTCGAGGACTGGAGCAGACTCTGAAGTCATCGTTTTATTTCTATAGCACTTATACATTGTAGATTGTGTCAAAGCAGCTTAACATAAATGAAGAAAGGAGAATAAAAAAGTCATAACAATATTTCAGACTTTGGTACATTCCATTACATCAGGCATACAGTTGTGGTAGAATGCTTGTCATTCAGTTCCGTTGACAGAAGTGGAGAACAGATCTTGGGAGAAACCAGGCTCAGCCGGGGTGACCAGTTCTCCTCTGACCAAACATAAATCCAGTCTAAGATGTCAGAGGCTTGAGAATAATGAGCACCCATCGTGATTTAAGTGAAGGTCCAAGTAGGCCAACTGGTTAGATGTTCAGAATAACCAATGGGATCAATGCAAAAATGTGTCTGCCACTGGGGTCTTTGCAGGGGTCAGTTTTGCACTCTTGACTCGCCAATAACCACAACAATTATCTGCTCTGTATATGGACCAGATCCAAGATTATGCAAATCTCAGGCTCAGGAGAAACAGACAGACTAACATGAGTGTAGATGGCATTCAAATTATGGTGTTTTTTTGGAAGGATTTGGGTTTTGAGTATCAGATTGGTCTCTGCTGCAAAGTTACGATTTTGGAACAAGGACTGGTGTGGCCTCTGCAGAAGAGTCAGACTTAAATGAGGACAACAGCAGGTTCTAGAGCAGAGTCAAGGGCCGGAATGCGCTCTGCCATGGAGTCAAAGACTGGAGAGACTGCAGTAGATTCAATCACTAGGGCAAGATCTGCAGTGGAGATGTAGACTGGAACAGACTCTACTGCAAAGCCTGTTCAAGTCCTCCACTCCACTGCAGAGTTTAGGACTTGAACAATGACTGAAGCACACACTGCAGCAAAGTTGAAGACTGGAATGGTATTTGCAGCAGAATCAATGATTTTTTGAGAACTGGGGCTCTGGATTGCAATCAAGGACTTTAGCAGGGGTAGGAACCTTGGGAGCAGCAGACATACATTGGGAGTGTGCATCCCAAACACACGGTAAGATGATTTCTATATCAGGCAGTGATGTTTATGGAGTGAGTTATATTGTCTGCAGTGTTCAGTGAGACTTGAGGGTGCTTTGCCACAGTTCTTGAGCTAGCTGTAATGTTCATCAGGGGAGGATCCCTTACACTGGATGCTAGTGAGATAAGATTGCTACTCTGGTCTTGGCCAACATAATGGGTTATGGAAAGGCAGCCATGATGGTCTACGACTCTGGAAAGGTGACAATGTGGCAAGACTCTGAAATGGCTGTCATAATCTGGTGAGACTAAAACAGCAGTCATGTTGAGTTCCTCCTCTGCAAGGGCCACAGAAAATGCAGATTTGCTCAGATACAATGCAAGGTCCATGTAGATATCTAACATCCAACTAGAATTGTGCTGAGTAATAGTTGAGCTGAGTGATATAGCTCATCCCAAATAAAGATCATCAGGGGAATCACCTCCAATTTGACAGTACTACTAAGGGTTGCCACTTAGTTCCCCAGGCATTCATCTTATCGAAGACACAATCATCTCTGCTAGTTCCATGTTGTGGACAGTCGTTTCATTACGAAGAGGTGGAGTGTAAACACAAGAAGAGCAACAGATCTGAGTACAGTTGTACTCAGTTGTACAATTCATTAATTTTCTTTTTGGCTTAGTCCCTTTATTAATCCAGGGTCGCCACAGCGGAATGAACCGCCAACTTATCCAGCACGTTTTACGCAGCGGATGCCCTTCCAGCCACAACTCATCTCTGGGAAACATCCATACACTCACTCACACTCATACACTACGGACAATTTAGCCTTCCCAATTCACCTGTACCGCATGTCTTTAGACTGTGGGGGAAACCGGAAACGGGAAACCCACACAAACGCAGGGAGAACATGCAAACTCCACATAGAAACGCCAACTGACCCAGCCGAGACCTTCATGCTGTGAGGCGACAGCACTACCTACTCCGCCACTGCGTCACCTCATAGTTGTATTTATTGAAACCAAATTACTAGAACAAATTCAACCAAGAACCAGCTCAGAAAAAGGAACAAGAAATAGCCAACTAAACCATGATGTCTAGAACAGAAACACAGGGGTATTATAAAGAGCTTAATTAGGAAACAATGGGGAGGAGCTAATCAATTGCTGAGGCAACAAACGGGTAACAATGGCAACAAATAGATCACCCCGGTTGATTACAGGAGATGAAACAGTTCAAGAGAAAAGTGGCCACTATGACACTTTATGGGTTTTGGTTCTTTTTTGTTGTAGACTGTTAAAGAATTTAATAAATTAGGAAAGTAATATAAAACTGTAATGCTGTCAAGACCCTTCTGAAATTGCTTCAGTGGGTTTAGTTAAAAAAAAATGTACACATTAGTATGTTTATCAGCCAATTACAATCAAACATTTTATATCTTTGTTATATCTGTCAGCACTTTTACATTTTCCTCTGGCGACTTAAAGGGCACCTAGTTTACCCCCTTTTTAATATTCAATATTATTATGGTTCTTCTGAGTGTGTCAGTTTAGGTTCAGTTCAAAATACAGGCCGTTGTTTTAGGGGTGTGTTGCTTCACATGAAAATTTGTTTCAACTTTCCCCTCAACTATACAAGGGGGCGGAGCCAAGAGCTTCCCCGCTTTGTGCATGGCAACAGACATCCAGACAGAGAGAAGCAACATGAGTGAAAGGACCAGCATTCAGCCGTACATGTACGACTCAAACACAGACCAAGCTGAGACTACTGTTGAGGAATCAATATTCCTAATGTGCCAGAATGTGTCAGAGTGGTAGTTACAAAATCATTTGTGTCTTTGTACAGTTTTACAGCCGCTATGTAACGATGCATGGGTCATCCGTATAGGAATGTAATGATTCACCGGTTTCACTATTAACAGTGCTTTAATTTGTCACGGTTAAATAATCATAAAGGCTTCTCAACACTGTGTTATAGCACGGAACAAAACTGCGGCAACTAAACAAAGTTATGCAAACTGTGTGCTAGTTTAAAGTTCCGAGGTTGTATACTGAGACTAATAACCACGCACACTGGAGTAACTTTCACTGAGGCTATAGCTAAGGCAAGTTCGTTATTTCCAATAGAGGATTGCACACGCAAGGCAACGCCCAGCCGCACCTAGTTAAGGTGACAGGGAGCTTCTGTGACTGCGGGAAATGCAAACGGCGGAAGCTTAAGGAAGACGCAATGAAATGTACACAGGTTTGCAAACCCACCTAAAATTACAAACAATGGCGCCGATGAGAGCAATCGTGGTGAATGTTGATCCACCAGCCGAGATCATTGGAGTGTTTTCGGAGAGAGTACTGAAAGACTCGGTGGATCAGCTGCTTTTAATGGCCTGAATCTCGATACGATGCATTTATTGCATGTTCAGCGCAAATGGTGGCTAAATGTAAAATCTCTGTTGTAAGATGGCGATGATGGCTCTTGTGTTGAGCCCAATGAGCCTTACATCCAAAAATAGAGCAAGGGTGTTTTCATTGGTGACATCGCTTTGACTCACACACTGAAAATGGCCGTCGTGTAACAACAAACTGAGGATATGGTAATGCGTGCCTGTCAATCAATATTGGTGGGCGGGGGGACCACACTCCTTTGTCAAGTTTTGACGGTCTCAAAACTGCTCCAATTGGTCCACCGTTTTTATGGTGTTAAATTGAAAAAAAAAAAAGAACTGGGTGTGTTTATATCACCCCAATATGACAGTCTATACACTATACCTACACACATGTCTGTCCAAACAGCTTGAAAAGTAGATTTTTCCCCATAGGTGCCCTTTAATGTTTAAATGACCAAAAACTGTTCCAACAAGGTCAAATAGACACAATTTAAATGTCTTTGTTTAAATGTTTTCTCTATTTCTGTTGGCCTTCCTATCGCTAACTTTGTCCATTTGTTTAAAATGTCAATATATTTATCTCTGTCTGAAACATGGCTGCATTATCTGTGCAGCATCTCCACATCAATTCTCTGAAAACACCTTCCTTATTAAAAAAGATGAATACATTTCAGAGGTTAAATTAATCTGCAAAACTCACTCAGCTCTCCTCTTCTGCAGATCATGCAACAATACAAGCAGTGCTTCAGATGTCTTTGCTCTGGACACAAAAAACACTGAGGTCTACAGCATCACGTTCAGCAAACAAAATACAACATTATTGACATTTTTGGACTTGTGGAAGAAACCGGAGAACCTGGAGGAAACCCACAAAAAATACAGGGAAAACATGCAAACTCCACACAGAAATGCCAACTGACCCAGCTTGGGCTTAAACCAGCAACCTTCTTGCTGCAAAGCGATTGTGCTACCCACTGCGCCACTGTGATGCCATAGCTTGATATATAACATTTAAAGTGCGATGTAAAAGCTTTTTGTAATACTGTCAACTTTATATTCCGCTTTGCTTTTTTTGTTGTAAAAATAGACCGTCAGGTCTAAATGTTTTTGCATATTTGTTATTTTTGCTTTATAATAACTAAACCCCTATCAGTTACTAGCAGCTGCTAATGGTACACCAGTGATCAGAGTTCATTTAGAACAGGGTTGTCCAAACTTAGACCTGCTTTGCTGGTGTATCGCAGATTTTAGCTTCAACTTACCTCAACACACATGCATGGATTTTTTTCAGAAAGCCTAGTAATGCGGTCACACTAGAGTTTGAGCATACAAAATTCTGTCGTACGGCACTGTGAAAAACATAGAACACAGAAAACATGCCCTCCAGGACCGAGTTTGGGCACCCCTGACTTAGAGACACTGGCTACCAATCGGATTCGGTACCAATCGATACTGAATCGATCCATTTTCTGCTGACATTTGAGCCCTACTGAGCACGTTCTTAAACAGCGCTGATTTGCGATTGTGTTCACGTGCTCAACAGAAATGACTGATTGGTCATGAAGGTCATCAGTTCACCAAACTCATCGCTGTTTACTGAGTATAACCAAAGATACAGTAACACTGGAGCTTTTTAAAGCCGCGGTTCACCAGCGGACTGCTCTTATGTCAGCTAATAGACAAACCAGCTGATCGACATGACTTTGAAACGCTCCAGTGTTTCTGTATCTGTGGTTACACTCAGTAAACAGCGATGAGTTTGTGAATTGATGACCTTCACAGTCATTTCTGTTGAGCATGTGAACACAACCACAAGTCAGCGCTCTTTAAGAAAGTGCTCAGTAGCACAAAAATGTCAGCGGGAAATGGAAGATTTTTAAATTTCAGTATTGATTGGTACCAAGTACGAGCATCGTGACGACCCTACACTTGATTTTGGGCGGAAGGTTTTTGAAAATTCACTGACAAGGAAATGTATGTTCTCTCATCGATGGAAATGGGTTCGTGAGATATGAGTGGATGGAATTTCTTGGTAATATATTTGAATTTGAGCAGGAAATCGGACTTTGGCTTTTGTTTCCTTATAATGATGATGGTGATGTAACTTATGTATACATTGTGCATTAAAGCATCCAGATGATTACTTTTCACTCCTTCAGGTTATCGTTTTTATTTTAATTATTTTATTTAATTAAACTAAAGTTTAATTGAGTTTATATGATGTGAGCATTTGCTGTATAAATTTAGTGGATATTTCCTCTTTAGGTTGGCAGAGTGATAACTGACATGTAAACACAAACATATTTACTTTGGCACTTTCTAGCACACTCTACTTTTGTGTCTTTAAAAAGGGGTCTACAGGTTATCCAGCACACTACTATGTGCTCAATATTGAGGTCAGACATTTACTCTGTTTGTGCCTCTGCTGTCTTGCTATCTTGACAGTTCTTTAATGCTGCCCCTGAATTGAAATCTTCTAAAAGCCCTCAAGGCTGTGTTCTGTACTTAGTAACTCATTGACCATATTATGTTTCATGAACTCAGTCATGCTGATAATTGCTCTGCTTTTTCATGTATTACTGCCAGTAAATGATAATACATGTATTGCTGACATCTGATTGCATAATAGTGTTCTGAAATTATTGATTATAAAATGGAGGTTTCTGTGTTCACCAGACCTTTTGAAAATTTCTGAACTGAGTGTTTCTGTATTCAAACACACACAGAGAATGTCTTTGCTTGAAATCTTTCTCAGATTCTGTTTGTCTAACTTTTCTTTGACTGACTCTGTCAATCAGTTTAACATTCACTGTTCATCAATCTGACCATTTCAGAGGTTAAATTGATCTTCAAAAGTTACTACGCTTCCCTCCTCTCCAGATTACAAAACAAGAACTGCTTCACATGTAGTGATTGATATTTTTTTTTTGCATTAAAGCATGTGAATGATTCATTTTCCCTTTCATTCAGGTTACTTTTTGATGTATTTTTAAATCTATCTTAATAAACTGTTATTGTAGCTGTGTTTGTGAAGGAGTTTTTAGACTTTACTGTGAATTTAGATTTGAATTTAATAAGGAAACGGTGCATAAAAATTCATATTTCCTCATCAGGACAACGATAAACATCACGACACAAATATTTACTTTCATTCAGCTGTTTCAGGTGAAGATCACTGCTTTCAGCTTATATCAGGTAATGCCTTTTTGTTCTTGATGATGATAAATCATCTAAGTCGTGACAGGATTGTGTGGTTTGGGTGTAGTTAATTTGGGCTTTGACCAGGTCAGGACAAATATCGAAATCTTTTTAAATGATGAAATGTAAATTCATAAATGCAGTGGAGTATTTTTCTTGTGCATGTACATGTTTTATGACTGAAAATTGAATGCACAAAGACTCATGGGGATATAAATTGAGGTCCACTCATGCTTATAAATCATACTTAAAGTCTGTTGAAAAATGCAGAATTTAACGTTGAATTTCGACAATTTGTTACATGTACAATATAAAAAGCATTATGTCTATATAGAACTCCCACTGGGATTGCAAAACCTACTTTGCGTGTGTGTGTGAACAATATAAAACAAAATTTTCCCTTTTTTGTATGTTGTTTTGTATTAATCGTGCATTATAGCCAGTCCTAATCGTTGTTTTTCTCTGAACTGTGAAGGAAACTCATCTTCTGGGCTGATTAGTGGATGAACAGAAACACATCAGACTGTCTTAAATGACAATGGCCTGCATAATTCTGCATAAAAGTAAGATTATTTCTTATAGTTCAAACCTCTATGACTTTAACTGAGTTCATATAATGAATGTAGATTTCACATTGTCAAATTGCAGTATTTCAACGCAAGTTCAATTTCATACAGTATCTTGTTTTTCCTATTTCAGGGTTTATAAAAGCACTGAGTACCATCTCTGTCATAATGCGTAAGTATAACTTTTGTTTTGTTTCATTATGATGTTGACACTTCATGCATGTTGATCAATCTCACACACATTTTTACTGTTTGAAAGCAGTAAAGGTGTGTATGTGATGCATAAATGAATGTCCGAGTTTACTTTCGACAAAACTCTCAGGTTCAGAAAATATTTAAATAACAATTTTTAAAAAAGCTTTTAAAAAGTGTATTAGCTGTACTGTTATTTTCATTGATAGAAGTCAACTGCAGTATGTTGTGATGTGTGGAAAGCAAACACTCAAAACTATTTAAAGGGCACCTGTTATTCAAAAATCACTTTTATTAAACACAGTTGTGTGGCGACAGTGTGTGAATATAACCAGCTTCTAATGGTAAAATTAATGTTTTATTTTTGCAATCGCACTTAAAAACAGCCTGCAGAAACGTTTTGATTGACATTCTCCCTTTGTACGTGTCATCAGAAGGGGAAAGCCACTCACTAGGGCCTCGTTTACACTAGTGCGTTTTCGTTTTGCTACGGTTACACCATCCGTCCACACTACGCCAGAGTTTTCAAACACCGAAACTGAGCGGTTTATAAACGCTAAAGAGGCTGTTTTCATTCTAAAACACTGCTGCTCCGTCTCACTGTGGATGGGGGAAAACAGATTGGGGCTTTTTCCTCAATATTAAGTAGCCTACACACAGTTCAGTCCTGCATCCTCTCCTTGTAAATTCAGACTTCGCAAGTTTGATATGGAAAGCAGACTCCCGAGGACACGTCGGGTAAATCTTCAAAGGGAACAGTAGACTTTATAACCTTATTCACATCATCCTGGATATGTACGTTGTTTCACTATCTTAACAATAAAATGAAAACTTGATATAAAGAACTGCTATTTTCATTTTGATATTAGCAACTTAACAGACAGCAGAATGTTGAGGCGTTGTGCTGCATATATGAGCGTTATCTTCACTGTATGCATATTTATAACAAAACAGCTTAACTTTTATAATGGCCATTATTGATTATTAAAACTGATATTCAGCAAAAGAGACGGCATGTTTTGTATTTTCACAATAACGTACAATAAGTTTATACATTAGGAAATAAAGGCAAGCAATCAGTCAATATACTGAATGTACGTGGTTAGATTAATTATTAACTTATCTTTGCGTTAAGCCAAAACACATTACTCAAGAACAAGTAATAGATTCAAAAGACTAAAGTCGGGGAATATGTTGTTATAGACAAGATGAATTAAATATCACGTTTAACAAATATAGTGAGATTAGATCCAGCGGTAGATCCTTGATGAACTGTTTGACTTGCACAGCTGTCATCAGGCTAGATATGCTGCAGCGCATGCCAGAGTGTGTGTGTGTGGTCACGTGATGTGCGTTCTCAGTGTTTTGGGGTAGACTGAGAGCTGTTCTGAAACGCTGGGTGAAACTCTAATGTATACACGGATCGTTTTCATTCTAAAACGCCATTCTAAAACTAAAATGTACTAGTGTAAACAGGGCCTAGGATCATCCCTTGTTAGCATAGGAGTTAGTCTTGTTATTTAATCTGCCACTATGCTGATGTATAGTGTCAGAGGGCATGGAGCACAATCTCATTTGAATTTAAAGTGACAGTCACCAAAATTGCACAGATAGGATCAGATCCTGAAAGATTCAATGTCAGAGAGTTTTTTTTAATAATTATTTTTTATAGGGGTTTTCACCTTTATTGATAGGACAGTGGAGATTTAAAGACAGGAAAGTGTGGGGAGCAGAGAGAGGGGAAGGATCGGCAAAGGACCTTGAGCTGGGAATCGAACTCGGGTCGCCGCGAGCACCTGGGTGCTATATGTCGACATACTAAACACTAGGCTATTGGCGCAGACCAATTTCAGAGAGTTATAAAACATAATTTGTGCGGTATTTTGAGCTGAAACTTCTTCATATGCTTATTAAAGTTTGGATAAACCTACTATTACTAGTAGGTAATAAACCTAAAGTAAATGTGAATACGTACATTTCCCCTCTTTCTTGTAGTTTTACAAAAAAGAAAGATTGGAGAAGAAGAATTGCCCATAACGTCACTTTAGTGCAAACTGCTTTCTGCTATTGGGACAATACAGTTGGTTGTGACAGAATAACATTTATTATGCCTATTATCTGTAGTGTTTTCAAAGCAATTTAAACGACCCCTTAAATATGTACAAGAAACAAAAAACTAGAGTTTTGACTGCATACTCTGTGGAAGAATGACTAAGTCTGTGTCTAATGCTCGGCCTACACACAAGATATAGACACAGATATATTTCAGCAGCTGATGTGTGATGTGATAAACTTACCGACTGATGCGTGAAATATAAACATCATGTTTGTTGTCCTAAGATGCATATTTTTTCTTGTGCTTGAATGTTAATATGGCCCTCCTATGAAGTGTCAGTCACTGAAATGGCCCTCCGCCAATTTGAGTTTGAGACTCCTTCTCTAGGGATATCAGAGTCTTGTTTTACACCTTATAGAAAAGGGCCATAATAGGTCCCCTTTAATATCCAACAATTCATTCATTTACTCAGAAGAGTTGAAATTAATATATTCATTTGGAATATTTTGGTTATTCCCCCTGATGTCACTCAATCTGTAAGTCTCTTCTTTCAATTATGAATATCCTAAAATTTTTGTTGGATATACTCAAAGTGTAGGTATACTCCATATGACTTGCTGAAAGCAGGAAAAGGCTGATGTTTCAGTGGCCAAAACAAACGGTTAATGATTTATTAGCATGTGTTCATGTGTAGTCTTTCATTTTAGTCCTTCAGAAGACTTAAAATTTGGCACACAACTCATACTGTAAAGATGTCTATGTGTCTGGCTGCCATGAGGCTTTTTAATGTTCATCAATTTGGACAGAGATGGCTGGAAGGTTTCATCATAGTGAATGGGTGTATAGTAAACATAGTTTTCAATTCAATTCACCTTTATTTGTATAGCGCTTTTACAATGTAGATTGTGTCAAAGCAGCTTCACATAAAAGGTCACAGTAAATAGGAACAGTGTAGTTCAGTTTTCAGTGTTTAAGTTCAGTTCAGTTTAGCTCAGTTCAGTGTGGATTAATAATCACTACTGAGAGTCCAAATATTGAAGGGCAAATCCAACGATGCGCAGCTCTACAGATCCTGGACCATGCAAGCCAGTGGCGACAGCGGAGAGGGAAAAAAACCTTCACTAAAGGCGGAAGTGAAGAAAAAAAACCTTGAGAGAAACCAGACTCAGTTGGACACGACCATTTTAATTTCTCCGCTGGCCAAACGTCTTGTGCAGAGCTGCAGTCTCAGTGGCGGAGGCTGGAAGCTGGCCTCAGCGAAGACTCGTCTGTCTCTGGAGCGTCACAGGAAGCAGTCTCATGTTCTCCACTCCTCCATGACCATCACAGTAGCTGCTCAGGATTCGGCCTGGTCCAGGATATGGAAACCTTGGGATCATCTCATCGTTGGTCTTAGATCGAATCAGTGACTCTGCATAGTCTGAGGGCCTCTGGAAGAGTATCCCCAGGTGGAAATGGAGAATAAAGAAAATAATTAGCGTAGCTGATGTTCACAGTGTATATCAACAAGATGCAGAACCTGTGTGGAAGCCCGCTAAGTGGTGCACTAAGTGTATGCTTTACTGAACAGATAGGTCTTTAATCTAGTTTTGAATTGGGAGAGTGTGTCTGAGCCTCGGACGTTATCAGGAAGGCTATTCCAGAGTTTAGGAGCTATAAATGTGAAGGCTCGACCTCCTTTACTCGACTTTGCTATTCTAGGTACTACCAGAAGCCCTTAGTTTTGAGACCTTAAAGAGCGAGTTGACATAGTGAAGATTACAGCAGAGAAAATCCTGTTTTCCTAAAGAAATTCACTACAACGGTTTACTCTGATAATAGGATGAGGAAAGAGGATGATTTTTTTGCATGAGCTATTCTAGAGCCCTTGGTATGGGTTTTTAAAAATGACCATCCATGCAGTGTGTAATACAGAACTAAGTGAAGTGAAACATCCAGCTAAGGGTTTAAATTTGAAAGTGCATCTTGCACCATGTTTAAAATTAATAATTCTTTTGAGTCGACTCCAGAGTCAGATGAATGATTCATCTTTTATTCTGATCTTTTGCCTGAATGCGTCAACGTCGAGACGGGACATCGCCAAATATGAACTGCCGGTTCCGTAAAATGTGAACAAGCTTGCGCGGGATCATGGGATCATCACTAGCTATTAGGGCTGTGCAATTAATTGAAAGTCCGGTTTCGATTTCGGCTTCTAACGATTATGAAAAACCATTACTGGAGATAAACGATTATTGCATCATGTACCGTCCCCTTTCCAGTTGTACACATTAGTTCCTCTGCAAAGCTCAGTTCCACGTGAAAATTACTACAAGCACCTACTGTAATGTAACTTTTGCAGCACGGGATGCGCATCATTCATGTTTTTAAAAGAGAAAGAGCACATGCTGTTGTGTGTGCGCACGCCGCGCTTGGCCTCGGACAGGCTCGGAGATGAACAGAGCACAAGCACATCTAACGCCATCTTAATGTGAGCACTTTAATGGTCAAATACATGCACATTTGTGTCAGAGCGCAGTGTTTAGTGAATATTCATATTAACCCTTGTTTGTGTAATAAACAAACAAGTTGAGAATGAAAAGATGAAAGAGAAACCATATCAGAGCTGCACTGTTCTTAAAGTGACAGCGCAATATTTCTGCTGCCGCCTGTTATTATTATTATTTGTTTGCTTACAAAGCGACCTCTAGCTTGGCTCCTTCTTACCTGCTCTCACTTCTGCAGATGTATGTGCCCTCCAGAAACTTGCGTTCTGTGAATGAACGTCGCCTCGTGGTTCCATCCCAAAGAGGGAAGAAATCACTTTCCCGAACTCTCACATTCAATCTGCCCAGTTGGTGGAATGAACTCCTTAATTACATCAGAACAGCAGAGTCACTTGCTGTCTTCAAGAAACGACTAAAAACTCAACTGTTTAGTCTCCACTTTCCTTCCTAATCTGCAACTGCCTCTCTGGCTATATCACTAACTGTGCCCTCTCTCTCTCTCTCTCTCTCTCTCTCTCTCTCTCTCTCTCTCTCTCTCTCTCTCTCTCAAAAAAAAAAAATTTTTTTTCTAATGCTTTGCTTCTTAGACTTTACACACCTGAAACTTGTCTATAGCACTTGTTCACTGCTGCTCTTATAGTTGTGTAAATTGCTTCCTTGTCCTCATTTGTAAGTCGCTTTGGATAAAAGCATCTGCTAAATGTAATGTATTATGAATCAAACAACAAACGGAGAAAATCCCTCAGTGCACTTGACTGAAGAACTTTTGTAGCGGAAGTTTTTTTTTCTTACAGTGAAGATGCTTAAAGCACAGTTTAAACATAACAGATTTAATAACTCATTACTAATAACTGATTTGTTTTGTTTTTGCTATGATAACAGCACATAATATTTGACTAGATATTTTTCAAGATACTAGTATTCAGCTTAAAGTGACATTTAAAGGCTTAATTAGTGTAATTAGGCAAGTCATTGTATAACAGTAGTTTCTTCCGCAGACAATCAAACATATATATATTGCTTAAAGGGGCTAATAATATCGAGCTATTAAAATAGGTTTCAAAATATTTAAAATCTGCTTTTATTGTAGCCGAAATAAAACAAATAAGCCTTTCTCTAGAAGAAAAAATATTATAGGAAATACTGTGAAAATTCCTGGGAATTAATTATTTATAAAAAATAAAAAAAATCACAGAAGGGTGAATAATTTTGACTTCAACTGATAATCGTTTTGAATAATTGTGATTACAATTATGACCAAAATAATCGTGATTATGATTTTTCCCATAATCGAGCAGCCCTACTAGCTATTTTTCCATCCAGGAATGCAAATTAACTTTATGGACAAAACTGGAATATGGCATAAAAGACGTACAAATAAATCAGCGTTTCTAACCAACCAGTCATTCATTCATTCATTCATCCATTTTCTACTGCTTTTTTGGGGCCGGGTCATGGGGCAGCAGTCTTAGGAGAGAACCCCAGACGTCCCTCTCCCCAGACACTTCCTCCAGCTTCTCCGGGGGGATCCGGAGGCGTTCCCAGGCCAGACGAGAGACATAGTCCCTCCAGCATGTCCTGGGTGTTCCCCGAGGCCTCTTCCCGGTGGGACATACCTGGAACACCTCCCTAAGTAGGCATCCAGGAGGCATCCGAAACAGATGCGCGAGCCACCTCAGCTGATTTCTCTCGATGTGATGGAGCAGCGGCTCTACTCTGAGCTCCTCCCGAGTGTCAGAGCTCCTCACCCTATCCATAAGAGTGCACCCTGCGAAGGAAACTCATTTTGCCCGCTTGTATCCGAGATTTTGTCCTTTCAGTCATGACCCAAAGATTCCAACGAGTCAAAGCGAACAAAATCGCCACTTCCTGATTATATAAAATATAACAGTATAAACTGAATTTGTTGCGGTAGCAGAAGCTATGTGAATCTTTTCTTCATTTAATAAATTACTTGTGCCTGACACAATCCTGACATTCTGAATGCACAGTGACATTTTAAGGCATGAGACGCGGAGCACAGACACTCTTTATTCTGGAGGTCATTAATAGTATAATAACATCAATACTGAAACGTTCAAGGTGCTCAGCCTGCTGGTTTGTCCATTTGCACACATTTTTTATCATCACATGATCTCTTATAACATAATCACATTTGTTCAGTAAAACTGTTTCCATGGTAGTTTATGCGCATCTTTTCTTATCGAATCAAAAATGATCCTGCTCAGTTATGCGCATATGTTTTATGCGCATTTTCAAAATAAATGTGCATCTTGCCGTTTTCATGAGCTGTTTTTTTTTTTTTTTTTTTTTTTTTTTTTAATAGGTGAATAGAAGAGTAGTATTGAGAGATGGTCAGATAAGAGCCTGAGGGGAATTAAGGGTCAAAGTTTGTTTTCACAACCATACCACAGTATACCTCTTGCTGTGTTTGTTGCTGTTGTTTTCCTGATGATTGATACAATAACCTGCCCTGCAGCGCGGGATTATAACTTTAGATCAATGCTTGTAATGCATCTCTCAGGTTAAATTTGTGTGGGGCTGTTCACATATTGCATCCAAAACCACATTAAAAACATGACGTGTGCTTCTTCCTTTACCAATTTAAATGTGTTTTGCGCTCGCGATTTCCTGCTGTTTGTTGTTATGACCACCCTCAGCTGTTCCTCACAAGTCAATTTTTTAAAATAGTTCGACCTTTGCCACTGTGTGGATTAATACTGAATGTTTGTCGTTGTTATTACTTGGGGTTAGGGTTAAAAGTAGAGGCATGTGCTGGTGTTTACCTGCATTGCTTTAATGCTTTCCTGCATTGGCTTCACACATATACTCTGTGCTCTGAATACTTCATAAACATACTGGGTGTTTTAGTCTCTGGGTCATCGGACCAATCACCGCAGGTTAGCTTCACGCAAAGGATGGGTTTGGGAACAAATGAATTGCTAAACGAATCATATGGGAGATAAGGGATAATTAGATCAAAATAAATGCATAATATATGACAATGAAAGTGTATTTTGACCTTGCAAGCATATCAGCATGTTGTTGGAGACCCCCAAAACCAAATTATGACCTTTTATAATGCATAATGGGGCCTCTTTAAATAAAAACCTGCTTGTCTATTCATTTAATTGTGTCTTTTTTTTATTTGACAATTTTTTTCAGAAGTTTCAACACTTCACTTGGCCTTTAAAATGGTTACACCAGTGATGACCACAGCTGGTAATGTACTATACTTCTGTCTGCTGTGTTTTAACTGAATAGAGATGTAATGCTCCACTGCTTTATCTTGTTTTTCTCAATAATTCCTGCAGTTTCAGTAACTCTGATTGACAGTTTTCTGAGCACCTCATGTCTGATCCCTCCATTACTGACACAATGAATATTGTTCATATTTAAATATTGAATACCGTCATTATTGTGAAATCATTGGTTAGTTGGTGATGCAGAGCACCGTGTCAGGATTACAGGAGTCTAGATTTCTAGTAGTAACTAAATAATTATTAATAACATGAAATATATTGTTACTATTAAGAAAAGCTTAAACATATTAGTGTCTTAGAACTTGAATATAATGTGTATAATAATATGAAAGACGGTGTATAAAAATACTGTATGTGGGAAAAAGTGACCTTCAAAAGCCTATGCATATCTACAAAAACAAGTATATGTAGATTACTTATATATATATTTATTTAAAAAGCTTGATTTTATTAGATATTATTAATCAAACCGAAGGTGGTGAGAGCGTGAAAGTTTGCACTGGCCGGCCTGACGACAACAATGTCTGCCTTCACAGCTCCGGAGGTGAGAGCGCCAAAATTCGCTACATTGATCTCATATTTAAAGGAGCAGTTGCACCATTATCAGCAAATCACCTAAATTCCTGCATAAAAACATGCTTTCTAGTGTGAAAATGCGTTTTTTATCAAATTAATTTACTAATGAAAAATCAAGTTGTTGCGTGTGTGGTGTGGCTTTGCTCCACTTATCCAATATGCGTCTTAAATATTCTGAAGCAGCAATACTGTTTTGTACTGTCGTCATAGTTACCATGAGATTCCCGCTTTTTTAAAGTAAAAAAATATAACATTAATGATCATCAGTAACTTGCCAGTAACTTATTAATGTATGTCCCTGTAAGAAACCATCGCAAATAATTGGAAATCTGGCGACCGCAATAATCAACCCCCCTATGATCAAACACTTGACGTGGTCGCAAGTTCACAGTGACTGTGTTCAATGGACTATTCTCAAGCTGTGGACTTCTACATTCCTATGTAACTATTTTAATCCCTGTTTCAGAACAAAACAATAAATCTACAGGTGTGAAAGCACCCTTAGATGCACTCGGTAGATAACGTCAGAAAGCCGTGTGTGTTATTTCTGTCACAAAATGCGGCGTAAATCTTACACGACGGTAAAAGTTTGATTGCGGTGTTTACATGTTTACACTTGGAGAGCAGCACTTACAGTGGATCTTACAGTACATAATATTGTAGTGATATTAACGTACTGTAAACTGAGTAACTTTGAAATCATTTGACTAAGGTCTGTCTTTGTACGCTGAAAGAGTACTGCTGACGATACGAACTAACTTTTCCTCTGAACAAACAAAGACCACTGATCACTTACTTACCAAATCTTTTTTAAAAAGGAGACGATCGGCAAATCTGGATTTCACTATTTCCAGATGCGAAAAGCAAGTATCTAACTGCCGTGACCCAGCTTCAAAAATTCATTTCAAAACGGAAGAACAAATTTGCTTGAAATAGCGCTAAAACAACCAATTTTCACTTTTTCACACCAAATGTGTTTTGGTGTTTGGTGACCCTTTAAGGTGATTTACAAATATATGACCGTGTGCAAATGCAGGAGATATCTAATGTGAAATGAATGTAAATGAGGTTATGCATCAGGAATTTATACTTAAAGAACATTTATATTGAGACTGATTTCTTTCTGTTAATTATGGATATGGATCTGTTAATATTTTTCTGCAGATCCCTGCTACATCTACACTATGCTTGATGATCCATGGAGAGCCAACAGCAGTCAGTCATCAAAGCCAGTGACCATGTGTGACCAGTCTGTCTCCTGGAGCGGCTGGTATCGGCTCTTTATTAACGGTCTGAGCGCTCATATCCCAGACACATGTGTTGAGAAATATAGTTGTGGCACTGATGTTCCACTGTGGATTCATGGTGGACACCCAACAGTAGAGGATGGAGTCGTCACTCGAGATGTCTGTGGTAACGCTTACAGTTACTGCTGCTATTACGGCTCTTTTCCTATTCAAGTCAAAGCCTGTCCTGGAAATTATTATGTCTATGAGCTGCTTAGACCAACTCTCTGTAATTCAACCTACTGTGCAGGTAATTATATTCTGTTATTATATTACTAATGATCAGCTGTTACCAACATCATCAACACCAGTATAACAATCACACTACATATGAGCTCAGCTGGCAATGTAGTCTGTAGTTTGGTTTAAATAATGTTCAGTAATTGATAATAATCTGTCATTGTGTTTCAGCTGTTACTAACATCACCAACAGCAGTACAACAGTGGCACCACAGACAAGTTTATCTGGTAATGTAGTCTGTAGTCTGACTTAAATAAATGCAGACTTTACATTTTCTGTTAGTTATTTGTGTTCAGTAATTGATAATAATCAGTCATTGTGTTTTACAGCTATCACTAACATCACCAACACCGCTTCAACAGTGGCAACACAGACAAGTTTATTAGGTAATGGTGTCTGGCTTAAATAATTGCAGACATTACATTTTCTGTTTGTGAAGCGCTGGCCACACTGCACTTTTCTCCCCATAGACTTCCATTCATACGCACGTGACTGCGGTAGACCGGAAGCGCAAGCTCTTGCAACAAGTTTCGCAGTTCGCTGCATTGGAAGGTTAAAGCTTGGTGAACTCTGACCTGCGAAATCACATCATGTGATTGCGTGAGACCAATCGAAGATATATTCAATCCAATTCATCTTTATTTCTATAGCGCTTTTACAATGTAGATTGTGTCAAAGCAGCTTCACATAGAACACTATAGTAAATTAAAACAGTCTCAGTCCAGTTTCGTGTTGAAGTTCAGTTTAGTTCAGTTCAGTGTGGTTTACGGATGCTCATTTCGGTTAATTTTGCTAACTGACAATCGCTGCTCGTTAATCGGTTATTAACGGTTAACTGGTCAAATTACTATTACATTATTATAAAAAAAATTGTAAAGAAATTGACGTGTCTATTTTGTGTCTGACACATTAAATATTGCATTTTAAAATATTGATTTATTTTAACAAGCTAGCATATTAATAACAGAACATAACAACAGAGCATCTTCACGCACCTGCAGTGTTTCCAACAGCATAGAAAAACTGAATAAAATAAATAATATGCATAAAATAAATAGGCCTGCCCTAAATTATTTTCACTTAAATAATTCATTTAGAGAACAAAACGAAAACACTGCCTGATCCTTTTTAGGAACATAGGCTGTTATAGGCGATATAGGCTGTTTTTTTCCAGTCATATGACTTCCTCAAATTGCCCGCTCCACGGAAAATATGCATTTATTTAATGTCCCGCTGTAAATATATTACAAAACCTTTTTACATTTTTTATAGAAATCTTTATTTTAAAGATTATGTCTTGAAATATGGTTTCCTCTCTCACTCACGGTTCAAGTGCGCGTGCTGCGTGATGAAAAGACAATGACAATGCGCGCACGTGTTGACTTTTTGTAAACAGTTTTGTTGTTTAAATATGATATTGCATTAATTTGCATACATGCTTTATAAGCTGAAAAATAAAAGCTAAAGCCTATTGTGTTTATGACGCAGATCCAGGAGGCCATCAGTATCAGCGCTGGTTTGGCATCAACTCGTCTGTATCAAACAGCAATATTCTTCTTCCGTTTTGCTTCTTTGGCAAATATGTCTGTAGGCACGTGTGGTCAAACGTTATCGTTCAGCGTGTTAACACATATGTCCGATCACAGCAAACGTGATTTTCCATTCCAAAAACGTAAGGTGCACCTCACTCCTTTTATGTTGACAAGAAAAAAAAGGAGGGATTTTGCAAGAGTGTTGCTGTCTATGTTGTTACAATTGTAATATTTAATAATATTGTGATATTCAAGATTTGTAAATTCATACAGCTCTGGATAACTTGAAACCGCGAGCACTAGTCTCTCCTATGTCTTTAAAAGTTCTCTGTAGTTTGTCTTGACAACACAAACTGCTGCTCTGGGATGAGCCGCGTGCAAAACAATTGCGGCTTTTAGTAAACCATTCAAAAGATGCCCCTCTTAACGCAAAAAGCGCATTCAATCGGCCCCTAATGGAGCCAAATATAAAAATAATAATTTTTAATCGTTTAACTGATACCATTAATTGATTACAAGCGCACCCTTTCGGTTAATGGTTAATCGATTATTTTGAGCATCCCTAGTGTGGTTAAATTTTGACTGCTGAGAGTTCAAACACTGAAGAGCAAATCTATCGATGCGCAGCTCCACGGGTTCCAAACCGTGCAAGCCAGCGGCGACAGCGGCGTGGAAAAAACGTCTAGCTGCAGTCTAGGCACCGATGGCTGGAGAGCGCTGGACTTTTGTGTTTTATGTGTATACTAATGCAAAGAAATGTGTCTGTAATCTAGTTTTAAACTGACAGAGTGTGTCTGCTTCCCGATCTGTGCTAGGAAGGCTGTTCCAGAGTTTAGGTACCAGATAAGAGAAAGATCTACTGCCTACAGTTGATTTTGATATTCTGGGATTAATCAATTGTCCAGAATTAATTGAGCGTAGTAGATGTGAGGGGCTATAATACACCAGGAGCTCCCTCAAATTCTTGGGAGCTAAGTCGTTCAGGTCTTTGTAGGTAGTCAATAAAATGTTAACATGTATATGATATTTAATAGGGAGCTAATGCAATAATAAAATAACTGGAGTAATATAATCATATTTCTTTGTTCTAGAAAGCACTCTAGCAGCTGCAGTTTGAACTAGCTGAAGTTTGTTAATTAGGCCAGCAGAGCAACCACCTAGTAAAGCATTACAATAACCTATTGAGAGGTCATGAAAGCATGAATAAGCTTTTCTGCATCAGACACTGATAGCATATGTTGAAGTTTAGCAACATTTTTAAAATGAAAAATGCAGCTTAACAGATGCTTGAAATCTGGCCTTCAAATGACAGGTTGCTATCAAATATCACCCCCAAATTTTTGACTGAAGATGAGGACTGAACTAAAAATCCATCAAGGGTTAAAGATTATTCTAGGTTTTTACATGAGGTTTTGGGTCCAGTAAGCAAGAACTCAGTTTTTTCTGAATTTAGTAATAAGACGTTTTAGTCATCCAATTTTTAATATCAGCTAGATAATCTGTTAATTTTGTAAATTCATACAAGTTATCAGGTTGAGAGGAGATATAAAGTTGTGTATCATCAGCATAACAGTGGAAGCTAACTTCATGTTTAATTATTATATCACCTAGTGGTAGCATATATAGTATGACTAGTAAGGGACCAAGAACTGAGCCTTGTGGTACCCCACAGTGTATTTTTGGTCTGTATGATGCCTCTTTATCAACTGATACAAATTGATAACGTTCAAATAGATAAGACCTGAACCCGGCCAATGCAGTTCTTGTAATACCAACATAAAAAGAGCCTATCAACGAGAATATTATGATTGATTGTATCAAATGCAGCACTGAGGTCCAATAACACTAAGAGAGAAATGCAACCACGATCGGATGACAGAAAGAGGTCATTTGTAACTCTTAGGAGTGCTGTTTCTGTGCTATGAAACGCTCTAAATCAACATTGAAAATTTTCATAAATATTGTTTCTGTGTAGGAAGGAACATAGTTGAGCAGATATGACTTTTTATAGTATCTTTAATAGAAAAGGCAGGTTTGAAATGGGTCTAATTTACTAGTTCTTTAGGATCAAGCTGTGTTTTTTTAATAAGAGGCTTAATGACAGCTAGTTTAAAAGTTTCAGGAAAGTATCCTAAAAGTAGGGATGAATTCAAAACATTAAGAACAGGTTCAGAAACTTCTGAAAACAATTGTTTTAATAATTTGGTCGGTATAGGATCAAGAATAGACGTTGTGGATTTAGACGAATTTATCAGTTTAGATAATTCTTCCTCACCTATTGTTGAAAAATGTTGAAGTTTATCCATTAACGGTCTACAGTGCTCTAATTGGGACGATGCTGTAGGAGGCAGATTGAAGATACCTATTTTATCTCTGATATCATCAATCTAGCATGTGAAAAAGTTCATAAAGTCATTACTGCTATGATGAGAAATGCATGTTGATGCTGTATTTTTTGTTATATTGGCTACTGTGTTAAACAGGACCATAGGGTTGTGTTTATTTTCTTCTATTAGAGTTAAAAAATAAGCAGATCTGGCAGACTTTAAAGCTTTTCTAAAGTTAAGTGTACTTTCTTTCCACTCATCTTTCTCGATGAGTAGGCCCTGAGACATGCTGTTTCACTCCAGCAGAGGGTAGTATGTCTACGAAGGCCAGACTTAAAGCATCTTTTTCATTATCTATATGAATATTAAAACCACCAACAAATAAAATTTGATCTGTGGCCAGAACTATTTCAGATAAGAAATCGGCTAATTCTTTTGTTAAGTCGGTATGGTGCCCTGGAGCCCTATATACAGTTGCCAATATAAATTTAGACTGAAATGTATTGTTTAAATTGCTCACTGAAATATGTAACACTATTAATTCAAATGAATTATATTTGAAGACAGATCGCTGAGTAACACTAAAAATATTACTGTATATTATGCCTACGCCTCCACCTTTGCCTTTAAGACGCGCTTAGCGTTTATTATGATATCCTTCAGGTGAAGACTCATTTAGGGACATGTAATCATCTGGTTTCAGCCAGGTTTCTGTCAGACAAATGCATCTAGCTTTAGATCAGTATCCGATCATTAACAAAAAGAGATTAATCATTAACAAATATTATCATTAACAGAAATTGATATTAGTGACATCCCAGCCTATGGGCTGTGAAGTATTCAATACAGTTCAATTCATGTTTATTTCTATAGCGCTTTTACAATGTAGATTGTGTCAAAGCAGCTTAACATAGATGTTTTAGTAGACTGAAACCATGTCAGTCCAGTGTTCAGTTTACATGTTTGTGGTGTCCCAGTCTATCAGCTGTGTGTGTGTGTGTGTGTGTGTGTGTGTGTGTGTGTGTGTGTGTGTGTGTGTGTGTGTGTGTGTGTGTGTGTGTGTGTGTGTGCGTGTGCGTGCGTGTGTGTGCGTGTGTGTGCGTGTGTGTGTGTGTGTGTGTGTGTGTGTGTGTGTGTGTGTGTGTGTGTGTGTGTGACGTGCTTCAGTTGTAGTTTGGAGGTGACATGATTGGTACACAGGTGCCTCTTGTTGGAATGTTGATAAACAGTGTTTGGTGCTTGTGAGGTGGGAACTGGTTTTGAATGATCGCCTCGACATGGAGCTCGGTTAAGCATCGTTGACCGTCTCGTTTGGCCCTGACACTTCTTTTTTGTTTACTTCATGTTATTGTTATATTAAAATAAATGTTATTTTGGCCTGGTCCTCATTGTTGCAGCTTAAGAGCAGAAAAGCTGCAAACCAATTATACTTAGAATCAGTCTTGTCTGTCATGGTCTGTCACCTGCATGTTGTCGTTGAAGAAGATTTTTATTTACTAAACCTATATGAAGACACATTTAACTGGGTGAGTGGAGGGCCCTACGAATCTGCCATTATATATCTTTGAAAACAGGTGATAGGTTAAGGCAAAGGGGTCATAAAAGAGCATGAGAGAGGACTTGGGGATGCATTGAGAACCATCTGTGTCAGAAAGGCATGAAATGTATACAACACATGTTGAAACTATCATGTATATTTAAAAAGACACATAATGTATGGGAGAGAAGAGTCCAGTTTAGATGTTTGAAACATAGATACTAGTCATGATTACTGAATGTGAACTGTACGTGGAAAAACGGTGATGATTATAGTGATTATAATTATGATCAGTGATTATGATTATATCTGTACATTATAAGGGCCAACAAGAAGAGGGGTCTTTAAATAGGGGTCATAAAGGAGTAGGAGCTGGGAGAGGCCTGTTGAACCAGTAAACAGCTGTGAAAACACAAAGGTGGGAGGAAGCAAGGATAAAGGGGATAGCAAATTTTAGGGACACTGGATTTGTCCTGGAGTGAGACTAGAGATGGGTCTGCTCCAGGCTGTCTCTGCTTTTTTGGGAAATATTCCAATAAAGTATATTCTTCTGATATTCATAACCCCAGTCTGAGTTTGATTCATTAAGAGAAAAGCCAGAAACCACAACATCGTCCCGTTCATTTGTTTTGTTTTCTCGGTGCACATGGCGTTGTTTTGACAGCATGCTGTGTGCTCCACGGTTTCACCCCACCCACTCGTTATTCTACTCAATTAGATCATTAGTTCATTCACACCTGTCTGTAGTTTCTCTTCATTAGTCTCCCTATTTACGCATTTAAGCATTCACTACTTACTTGTATTTTTTAAAAACATATTTATTATCTGTTTTTTGTCCTGTCTCTGTTATCCTGTTGCACTGTAGAAGCTCTGTCACGAAAACAAATTCCTCGTATGTGTGAACATACCTGGCAATAAAGCTCATTCTGATTATTCCTCTCATTCTCACTGTCCAGCTACTGTTTAGGCTCCAGTGCAAGTCTAAATGCTCATTTCTTTTTTTTTTTTTTTTTTATGTATGTGTTATAACAGCTAATCTGACTGAACCCTGCAACAACTACACTGTGCTGAGTGACTCATGGAGATCCGTCAATAATACAAATAACACCAACATGTGTGACCAGTCAGTCCCTTGGAGCGGCTGGTATCGGCTCTTCATTAACGGTCTGAGCGCTCATATCCCAGACACATGTGTTGCAGTGTCTAGATGTGGGACTTATGTTCCACTGTGGATTCATGGTGGACACCCAACAGTACGGGATGGAGTCGTCACTCGAGATGTCTGCGGTAATGCTTACGGTTACTGCTGCTTTTTCCCTTCTTATCCTATTCGAGTCAAAGCCTGTCCAGGAAATTATTATGTCTATGAGCTGCTTAGACCATCTCTCTGTAACTCAGCCTACTGTGCAGGTAATTATATTCACATCAGTTCTTTCTACACTTTCATATTTGTGTTCGTTTCTAATTAAAGATAAGAAATAGATTTTGCACTGAATAGGTTTACATGTACATTATAAACTCATATATATTCAGTGTTTTCAGCTCCTTCATGGACTTTTATCTGTTCATAATGTTTTATTGGTGTACATTTTCAGATGTTGGCAGTGTTATCATCAGCTCTACAGCCGCCACACCGGTGATCATCACACCTGGTAAAGAAACACTGCTGACTTTGACATTGAGAATAATGTTTTAGTTTCAAGATGGACAGGAGTGTTCAGTTATTAGGCTTTTTTATTTAGAAAGTAACCAGGTTATGAATTTTGAAATGTATTTGGGAACTCTATATTACACATAAAGAGTAAATCACTGAACGGTGAACCCGCAGTGCACACACTGGATACTGAGTTTCTAGGCGACCATCAACAGTTTTTCAGATGATGACAAGCTGGCAAAACATTGCTGCAGCTCTGATACAAGTTTTATTTATGGAGTAAATTAAAAAGCTCTGCAGTGTTTGGGTGTTCTGTGTTTGTCTGAGGTAATTCGTCTACCGAAATGTGTATATTCCACACAAAGAATAAAGCTGATTGGTCAGATTTTGTCACGTGACTCATGGTGCACTTGCGGCATTCTGAAAAGCTGTGATGTTTTCAACTGAGGTTGCCTCAAAAACGCAAGAGTGTCACACCCAATATTAGTGCACAAACGTCACGCCTTGATTGGAAATTACAAACTTGCGAAAGGAAAAGACACAATATGTGTACAAGACCACCGTCATTTTTTGTTGACATATGGGTTGTGGATTCATTGCTTGGCAGTTCGTGGGCCCTTCTTTCTCATTTTGCTAACTTGTGGGTTAAATTTTAGCGCTCAAGTGAACGAGATGTAACCATAGGATGAAACCGAAAGAATGTGGTTATTTTCAAAATAAAAGATTTTTTAAAATAAAAGATTGTTCCGATAATAAATACAACAGAAGTGATTAATGATTTTGTGAACCGATACAGGAGTTGGGGACAATTGGTGTAAAGTGTAGATGTGTAGAGCCTGATGATGAGCTGCACAATCTTTTTGTAATGTAGTCATGATGATTTAGTAACAGAGATCAAACAGACCTTAGTGGCATGTCAAAGCACAAACCAAGCATGAAGACAAAGGATCTGTCTGTAGATCTCCGAGACAGGATTGTCTCAAGGCAAAAGGCTGGGGAAGGTTACAGAAACATTTCTGCTGCTTTGAAAGTTTTAATGAGCACAGTGGCCTCCATCATCTGTAAGTGGAAGATGCTTGGAACCACCAGGACTCTTCCTAGAGCTGGCCGGCCATCTAAGCTGAGTGATCGGGGAGAAGGGCCTTAGTTAAGGAGGACATCAATAACCCGATGGTCACTCTGTCTGAGCTCCAGCATTCTTCTATGAAGAGAGGAGAACCTTACAGAAGGACAACAATCTGTGCAGCAATCCACCAATCAGGCCTGTATGGTATAGTGACCAGACTGAAGCCACTCCCCAACTGGAATTTGCCAAAAGGCGTCTGAAGGACTCTCAGACCATAAGAAACAAATTCTCTGGTCTGATGAGAGTAAATTTGAGCTCTTTGCGATGAATGTCAGGCGATTGATATGCAGCACTCATCACCAGGTTAATACCATCCCTACTGTGAAGCATGGTGGTGGCAGCATCATGCTGTGGGGATGTTTTTCAGCGGCAGGAACTGGAAGACTAGTCAGGATAGAGGGAAATATGAAAGCAGCAATGTACAGAGACATCCTGAATGAAAACCTGCTTCAGAGTGCTCTTGACCTCAGACTGGGGCAACGGTTCATCTTCCAGCAGGACAATGACTCAAAGCACACCACCAAAATATCAATGGAGTGGCTTCACAACAACTCGGTGAATGTTCTTGAGTGGCCCAGCCAGAGCCCAGATCTAAATCCTATTGAACATCTCTGGAAAGATCTGAAAATGGCTGTACACTGCCGCTTCCCATAAAACCTGTTAGAACTTGAGAGGTATTGCAAAGAGGAATGGGCAACAATTCCCAAAGACGGGTGTGCCAAGCTTGTGGCATCATATTCAAAAAGACTTGAGGCTGTAATTGCTGCCAAAGGTGCATCAACAAAGTATTGAGCAAAGGCTGTGAGTACTGATGTACATGTGATTTTTTAGGTTTTTTTTTTAAATAAATTTGCAACAATTTCAAAAACTCATTTTCACATTGTCAT
This sequence comes from Danio aesculapii, assembly GCF_903798145.1. Lineage (NCBI taxonomy): Eukaryota > Metazoa > Chordata > Actinopteri > Cypriniformes > Danionidae > Danio > Danio aesculapii. The sequence continues at coordinate 4,836,915 of NC_079435.1, read as the reverse complement.
TATGGGGGATTGTGTGTATAATTTTGAGGAAATAAATTATTTTAATCCATTTTGGAATAAGGCTGTAACATAAAAAATGGGGAAAAAGTGAAGCGCTATCAATACTTTTATATTTTTTGCACTGTATATTAAGACTGTTTCTGATTTCATTCTGTGATTTATTGATTATTTTTATGCAGATCCCTGTTACACCTACACTGTCTTGAGCGATTCATGGAGAGCCAACAGCAGTCAGCCGTCAAAATCAGTCTACATGTGTGACCAGTCAGTCTCCTGGAGCGGCTGGTATCGACTCTTCATTAATGGTCTGAGCGCTCAGATCCCAGACACATGCGTTGAGATGTATAGTTGTGGCACTCATGCTCCAATGTGGATTCGTGGTGGACATCCAACAGTAGAGGATGGAGTCGTCACTCGAGATGTCTGCAGTCACTGGTATAATTACTGCTGCCATTTTGGCTCTTATCCTATTCGAGTCAAAGCCTGTCCAGGAAATTATTATGTCTATGAGCTGCTAAGACCAACTACATGTTTTTTGGCCTACTGTGCAGGTAATTCTATTAACATCAGTTCTTTCTACACATTCATGATATCCGTGTGTCTGGACATTTGTCTGTTATTAAGGTTGAAGAATCAATGTTTTATTAATTATAACCGTTTTCTTCAGTGTACAGATGATGAATCTGGTTACTCATTATCGTCACATCACTGATCAGTAGCATACACTTACATATTATTATTTGAGCGAATTCATTATAAATGTTTCATATAATGACAAAAGACTCATCTCTCATCAGCATCTGTAACCAGTGAAGCTTTATTTCATTCATTTATTTATTGTACCTCATTGTCTCACTGCATTTCACTTTTTTCAACAGAAAAATAAAATGAGTAAAAATCTAAATTGGCAGTTTTATGCAAAAGATTTGGACTGTCAGTTTATATAAGTTGCTGGTAAATATTTGTGTATATTCTTTGTATGTTCAGTATTATTTGTTTCATTGTTTTCCAGTTGTTTCCAACATGACCAGCATCAATACAACAGTCACACCACAGACGAGCTCAGCTGGTAATGTAGTCTGATGATTCCTCTGTTGAGTGTGTTTAAACTGAGTGTGCAAAGGGCCTAAAATCCTTGAGGCACCCCATACCTTACTGGGCTGACTTGTGAAAGCTGCCCATTAATATTTACAAACTGATAACGGTCAGCTAAGTATGAATTGTAGAGCCTGTCCCTGGACACCTGTAGACTTTAAGCGGTTTATGAGAATATTGTGGTTGATGGTGTCAAATACCGCACTAAGATCCAGTAAAACTAATAGCGAGATGCACCCTTGGTCAGCAGCTAAGAGTAGATCATTGGTTATTTTCACTAATGCGGTTTCTGTACTGTGATGAGCTCTGAAACCTGACTGAAACACTTCAAAAACATTGTTGGTCTGCAGAAAGGAGCATAATTGAGCAGAAACAACTTTTTCTAGTATTTTAGATATAAATGGAAGATTTGAAATAGGCCTATAATTAGCTCAGTTGCTGGGGTCCAGTTGTGGTTTCTTAATAATAGGTTTAATAACAGCTAACTTGTAAGGATTTGGAACATGGCCTAAAGATAAAGAAGAGTTGATAACGTTAAGAAGAGGTTCTCCTATATCAGGTAGCAATTCTTTCAGTAATTATGTTGGTAAATTGGGTTTAACATACATGTAGCTGGTTTAGAATTATTTATAATTTAATCTAGCTCTTCCTGTTCTATGATTTTAAAGCACTGTAGGTTATTTAGATTCAGTGGCGTGTTTACTGGATCTGAAGTATAAGGCGGTGCAGAAAGCTTAATATCTTCTATTTTCTGTCTAAAGCCTTCTATTTTATTACTGAAAAAATTCATGAAGTCATCACTACTAATTTGCAGTTATTTGTTAAAGCAATTATTTGTTAATTTAGCAATGGTGCTAAATAAAAATCTAGGATTGTTATGATTATTTTCTATCAGTTTGCGGAGGTGCTCAGCCCTGGCAGATTTTAAAGCCCTCCTATAACTGGACATACTGTCTTTGTATGCAATTCTGAAGACTTCTAAATTTGTTTTTCTATTTACGTTCCAGGGCACGGGTTGCTGTTTTGAGAGCGCGGGTTTGACTATTATACCATGGTGTAGTTTTCTCCCTCTAGCCTTTAGCCTTTAGTTTGATGGGTGCCACAGTAATTAGTGTGCTAGTGAAGATGGCATCCATTCTGCCGGTTACTACATCGAAGTCATTTGCGTTTGTGGGTGCATTTTGAAATAGAGAAAAATCAGATAAGTTATTTGTGAATTCATCTTTGGTGGAGGGAACGATAAATAAAATCGTACAATAAAATCAATAAAATCCTATGGGGATTTTATTGAGAAACTCAGTTTTATGGTAGCAGCCGATTGGCCTACAAGGTGATGTCATAGTTCCCCCACACTATAGTTATGTTGTTTTAATTCCATAAAAAAATCATACTCGCCCTTATGAAATTCAAATATGGTTTTGCAACACTAACCATTGCTTAACCAGGGTTTGTAATCTTTATATTATTTATTATTATTACTTATTATGAACTTTTATTACTTATTAAAAGCCACTTCATGTATTTTTATAAATTGCATCTCTTTTTGGAGCCATATTCTGTCCTCTGGAAGTTGCATTTTGGACCGAATTCATAACTGAAATGAAATACACTATGTTTACTGCCAAGCCATCGTAGGGTTCTGAAATATATTTGTGTAAACTGGCAGTGGGCAGAGTTACAGACATCAAAACAAAGGCACAATCTGACAAGACACATTTTCAAAGGAGAATATCTGACTTTGGCATTGTTTAGTTTTTTAGCATAGTTTTAATTTATTTCATTTTTTTCGCACATAAAGGATCTCATTTACCCAAAATCAGCCGATCATAAACATATCATAATATATATTACATCATAAATATATTTATTTTTAGATTTCTATTTACTGTTACCATGCTTGGTGTGAACATGCCTTCATTAACTGTGTTTCCATCTTTTTTGTTTCAGTTACTTTACAGCCGGTCACTTCCACAACACCTACCACTTCGATTAATACAGGTAAGGAGGACACTGGACTGAATGTACTTATTTTCTACATGAAGGACACAGTAATTCAGCATCAGAATCTGATTTTTCCTCTGTTCTATCCTCTGTTCTATCATCATTTTTATTAGTCCCCTTACCGGTTGACACTTCCGCATCATCTACCAGTTTTGCTATTGGAGGTAAGAATGATACTGGTCTACAAAAGGGAAACACAATCCATAATTATTATTGTCTTCTTGAAGAACGCAGTATTACAGTACATCTCAGTTTGACTTGGCATCTTACTTCTTGTAAGTATTACATATAATTTACTTTTACAGCCTCTTCCACATCTTCTAACTCTCCTACTTCAACAGGTGAGGATGACAAAAAATATAATGCATTCTTTTAAATCTGCATATCATTAGCATCTGAATCTAATTGATGATCATTTTCTTAGTCCCTTTACCAGTTGTCACTTCCACAACATCTACCAGTTCTACAACTGCAGGTAATGATGTGCCAAACTGGACTGTAAGATCAAAACACAACCATTATTATCAGGGTCTTCTTAAACGGTACATTATTGTTCAGTACTGTATGACTTGGCATCATATGCCATGTAAACCTTTCAATTCATTTACGTTTAGTCAATTCTGCAACATCCAGCACTTCGCCCACAACAGGTGAGAATGATGCTACACTGAATGTGGCCTTTCAAAAGACATCATAATGATCAAGAACACTGTAGTTTCACTCCTGGGTCTGTTTTACATCTGTTTTTGTCTGATTTAGTTTTCTTACAGCCGATCACTTCCTCAACATCTCCTTCTACCTCTACAAGTAAGAGACTCCACTGTACTGTATTATGTTGCACAAATGTAAAAAAAATGTTTTTTTCATGTATTGTAGAGCAGTGGTTCTCAAACTGGGGGTCGCGACCCCTGCAGGGTTGCAGAATAATTTCAAGGGGTCGCGAGAGTGATTTAAAAACTGTGTAATTTTCAGTGATTATAATAAATATTTCAGTATTATAAGTGAAAGCTAATATTTTCAGATTTTTTAAAGATATTATTGATGAATTCATAAAGTATTTAGGACACATTCAGGCAGAATGCATCTTTGCACTTAAAACGCAGCGCTCAGGAACAGTTTAAAACTGTTGTCATGTCAACTTGCTGCAGTAAACAAAGCCGGCAACGCTTCTCCCGCCTTTGCGCTCTTATTGGCCCACTGCGCTAGACTGAATCATTCAGTCAACGCCTTCTGCCTTCAGATGACAGGAGATACAGCCGCGAAAATGTAACGCGCTGAAGATGAGAGAACGAAAACACTGACAGATTTAGTTTTAGAAACCAGCTAAAGCTACAAATAATGGCACATCTGATTACTGATCACGTGGTGAATGTTAATCCACCATCTACACTTTTCCAAGAGTGGATAAAAGACTTCCATTGGCTTCAAGTCTGCTATGAAAATAACTAAAGCATTCACTGTAAAGTCTGTGGGACGGAACTTTCAGGTAACAGTTTGCCACATCTACACATTTTAAGCACGATAGGTTCTGTTTAATTCTTTATTTAATGGCTAGATGCTATCAGCTATATGTAAAATTTAACACCACATACACCATTGCAAAAGGGCTTGCACTGACCAAGATTAGACTAATATTGCAGCTCATGAAAAGACCGGTATTGCTATTAAAATGATGTATACAAATAATAAGGTATATGTCAAAAGCATCTGTGCAATATCAGACACCAGGCGTGAGAACACAGTACAGTTAACGTATTGTTAACAGATTCATTAATGAATTCATGTCAAGCAGTGCGTGCAGGGCCGGTGAGCGGTTCGTCCGTGTATCTTTTGGTCACTCAATTAGCTATTAAAATGTGTTTTCTTGTGATAACGGGATTTCATTGAGACATATTTTCCTCACGCATGCATATACATATATTTTTTGCTTGTTAGTTTTGATTAGTGTTGATTTCAAATGCAATAAATCTGTTTATAAAACTTAAAATAAGTTATTTTTATTGTTTGAATATGTTTTGGTAGTGGGGGGGTCGCGAGTTCTTGACGATCTTACATTGGGGGTCGCTGGCTTAAAAGTTTGAGAACCACTGTTGTAGAACACAGTAAGTCGATATCTGTTTCCATTCTTTTACTTTACATGCAGTCACTTCCACAACTTCTGCCAGCATGATGTCTACAAGTGAGGAAACACAAGGTCTCCGTAATTCATGTAATCAGAATTAACAGAGTCATTTATCATTCTAAATCTGATTTATCATCTGTTTGCATTTTTATTTTTCAGTCCCTTTACAGTCGGTCGCTTCCTCAACATCTACCATTCCTACTACATCAGGTAAGGATAATGAAAAATGTGTCCTTTTTAAAGACATTTCTCACTATTATACATATACACACATATATATATATTTGTCTCTTTACCAGTTGTCTCTTCCACATCTACCAGTTCTACTGCTACAGGTAAGGATGTGCAGAACTACAAGACCAAAACTCAACCATATTTATTAGTGTCTTCTTAAACAGCACATTATTGTTCAGTATCAAATTACTTGTAAACCGTTCAATTAATTTACCTTCAGTCTCTTCTGCATTATCCACACGTCTAACCACAACAGGTGAGGATGACGCCAGTCTGATTGTGGGGCCTTTAAAATAAACTTTTATTAACAGCTATTATGATGAAGAACTTAGTAGTTCCACACATGAGTGTGATTTAAGATCTTTATATTTTAGTTCCTTTACCACCAGTCATTTCCACAACATCTACGAGTTATTCAACAGGTGAGGATGATGGTGGTCTGTAATATTGCCTGATCTATATCCCTATGAACAAGACAGCAATTGAGTCTAATTTATCATCTGTTTCTGTTTTCTAGTCCTCTTACAGCCAGTCACTTCAACTGCATCTACTACCTCTACTACTACTACAGGTACAGACTAAACTAAACTAAACAGGTTGTACTTATTAATTCAATTCCTTGTCAGTGGAATCCTGTTTTGGGTCTGGTGAGTACATGGCATGCTTGAATTCTGAAGGTTTAATCTAAATGTACTGTCTTCCCATTCTAGGTTTGAACATCACAGTGCTGGAAGAATGCAAGGTTAGTTGAGATGAGTATCTGAAGTTATTGAAGGGTTGGAGTCAATGACAGCCTGGAATAACAGCACAATAATGCAGATTCATGGACATATTTTTTTTGTAGGTTTGTTTATGTTGCTGATTTTGTGTTGTATATATTTAATATTCGAAATGGTTTATTGACCAATAAGCAAACACAATAAAGCTTTTATTAGAAAGTGCTTTAAAATAACATCAAATTAACAATCATATATAAACATACTTTAGAATTATTTTTTAATTGTGTTTATGTACTTTTTATACAGTTTTAATTTTTATACATCACTGGGTGATGTATATTGTTTTAAATTGATTGATTGATTGATTGATTGTTTGTTTTAATCTTGTTTGATTTTAGACCACAGGATGGATTGATTGATTGATTGATTGATTGGTTGGTTGGTTGGTTGGTTGATTGAATCTTGTTTGATTTTAGACCACAGGATTGATTGGTTGGTTGATTGATTGATTGATTGAAGCTTGTTTGTGATTTCAGACTACTTGATGGATGAATGGGTTGATTGATTGATTGATTGATTGAAGCTTGTTTGTGATTTCAGACTACTGGATGGATGGAGGGATTGATTGATTGATTAATTAATTGATGGATCGATCGAATGATTAATTGATTGATTGATTGATAGATTGGTTGATTGATTGATTGAAGATTGTTTGTGATTTCAGACTACTGGATGGATTGAGGGATTGATTGATTGATTAATTGATTGATTGATCGAATGATTGATTGATTGGTTGGTTAAAGCTTGTTTGAGATTTCAGACTACTGGATGGACGGATTGATTGATTGATTGATTGATTGGTTGATTGATTGATTGATCGAATGATTAATTAATTAATTGATTGATTGGTCGTTTCAAGCTTGTTTGAGATTTCAGACTACTGGATGGATGGAGGGATGGATTGATTGATTCTTGTTTGTGATTTCAGACCACAGGATTGGTTGGTTGATTGAATCTTGTTTGATTTTAGACCGCAGGATTGATTTGATTGATTGATTGATCAAATGATTAATTGATTGGTTTGTTGATGGATTGATTCAAGCTTGTTTCTGATTTCAGACTACTGGATGGAGGGATTGATTGATTGGTTGATTTGATTGGTTGGTTGGTTGGTTGAAGCTTGTTTGTGATTTGAGACAACTGAATGGATGGATGTATGATTGATTGATTGATTTGATTGATTGATTGATTGAAGCTTGTTTGTGATTTCAGACCACAGCTCGATGTGTGGAAAATCTCCTCGACCTCATAGAAAGCCTAACTCAAGTGCTTCCCTTCACTGTAAGAATAAAATTATAAAATTCTGTTTTGAAACATGGGTGATACTGTAACATTTCTTTCAACTTTAGTTGAAAGTAAGCCTGTTTATATGATCACTACAATAGGATGTGACCAAATGTTTGGACATGGTCCTCAATAGTACAGAGATGTTTGTAGAGTCAGCAGCAGCCGACTCAAATAAACTGGTGTTAGATGGAAATCGTGTGTTAAAAGCCAGCGAGAAACTGGTGTCCATGCTGGTGAAGGCCACGAACACAAGTGACAATATCAGCTTTACTCTGGACTCTGTGGGTAAGTGAAAATGGATATGCAAGTTACTGCACATACAGCCTACTGTACATTAAAATGTAATTTTTAAAAATAAATTACATTCTGGATGACTTTATTATTTCACATTTTCTGGTCTGGATTTATTGGATTGATAGGCTAAATTATTTAAAGTTTTTTCTTTTAATTCAGAGGGACAAATCTACAGTGTTGGACCACAGGTCACCTTAGATGAAATCCCTGAGCTGGAGACAAAAAAAGCTTTTGTGGATATCGATCTGATTGGAATTGCCAAGAACAATGAAATAAGTATGTACAAAAACAATTAGTGTATCTCGTTTAAGATATGTTTACACAAACTGCTAGTAATTATTAACACAGAGCAAATATGAACATGAATTTCAGTTGCCTGATTTCATAGCATGCAAGTATCTGTTTCTGTCCCACAGGATCTGCTGCTGTGGCTTTCATGAGCTTCACCACAATGGAGAATCTACTGAAGGCCGACTTCTTCAACACAACTAATGACACCATTAAAACCATGATGTCCACTGTGATCTCAGCTACTCTTCCCAAAACCAGCAACACTACACTCACCAAAGCAGTCAACTTCACCTTCAGACACATCAGAGTGAGAGACTGAAATGTGTTTTTGTCCAACATCAGCACTGATCAACATCTGAACACATCTAATATTCACTCTTCTCATATTTTCTGCTTGTTTCTTCTTCTTCTTGCAGGAGTTTGACCCCAACGGTTCTCTGTCCTGTGTGTACTGGAATATCAGCGAGTGGATTGTAGATGGTTGTTCTGTGTTAAACAGCAACAGCAGCCACACTGTGTGTTCCTGTGTTCATCTGTCCACATTCGCTCTCATCATGCAGACCAGCAGCAGTCCACCACCGGTACCAGAACATTTCTAGAGAGCATTGAAGAGCAGCACAGATTTGGCACTCATGTTCTCTGCATGTTTTCTCAGAGCGATCTGCTGGATCTGCTGAATCTGGTGTGTGTGATCGTGGGTCTGGTGTTATTCAGTTTGGCTCTGTTGTCCTTTGCTCTTTGTCAGTGGAGTCCTGGAGTCAATAATGTGGCTCGAATCAACATCTGCATCAGTCTGCTGTCGGCTCACCTTCTGTTTCTGCTCACACAACAGTTCCTGAGCCTCATTCGCCCTCAGCAGGTGAGAATGATGAAGGAGCTCTACAGCTCAGCACAGCCGCACTGAGAATCCTCATAACCCTCTCTCATGGTCTCCAGGTGTTGTGTGTGGTGATAGCAGGCCTTCTGCACTTCCTCTTTCTCTCCGCCTTTGTGTGGATGTTCATTGAAGCTGTGTTGCTCTTCATCTGTGTCAAGAACCTATCACAGATCAGCTCCAAAAAGAGGGAGGAGCTTAGCAGTGGATTCCTGTGTGCGATTGGATATGTGGTTGCTCTGGTTGTAGTGGGTGTGTCTATTGGGTTGATTCCAGAAGCATACGGTAGCAAACAGTGAGTTGTTTTTGTTTACGGTAATTTGTTTAGAAGGAAATAACCAAGAGGATTTTATGATATCTCTGCTATCTGTTGAACATGCTATATCAGTGTCACAGAAAAGATTCAAATCTATAAAACACCTGAAATAATATTTTGATAAGTTTATTCAAATGATGTTTTATTTTGCTTTTCCTGGATCATATTAATGCACATTTATACACATACTGTTTCAACATCACATGCAAGATTCATATGTGTTCAAGAGTCAACATCTAAAATAGTTTTTTTTTCTTCTAATCAGCTGCTGGATTAAAACTGCTGAAGGGTTTATTTGGAGTTCTCTGGGTCCTGTTTGTGTCATACTAGCAGTAAGTTCTAGCATTTAACACACAGGCTTATAAATGTATATAAAAACTAAAGTTATCATTTCTTTGTTCTTTCTGCAGCTAAACTTGATTCTCTTCATTAAAATCGTCATCACTCTGAACTCGACTCTCAAAAATCTAAATGCTGAAGTTACACAGATTAAACAAACCAAGTAACAATCTTTAAGTTCTCACCTAGACAGTCTACTAATCACCATAAATGTTTATTCATGAATCATATAATACAATCCTAAATGAGAAAAGGTTGGGACAGTTTGGAAATGCAAATTAAAAGAAAGTAGTGATTTCTAAATTTACTTAGACTTGTGTTTCATGCAGACAATACAAAACATTGTTTAATGTGTTCTGCGTGATTTTTATAGTTTTTTATTTTTAAGTAAACATATTCAAATTTTAGTTCTTGCAACAAATTTAAAAATAGTTGGAACAGTAAAACATTTACCACTTTGTAATGTTGCCATTCCTTACCACAAGACTTAAAAGACATTTAGGGATCAGTGCTTACCACAGGTTTGGACCTTCCCACGTCACATGGTTACCTACATGCGACAAAAGAAAGTGATTTTTAACAGTATTTTTATTTATTATACACTGGGGTTTTTTCAATGGGTGGAAGTTTTTTTTAAGACAATTGGTTTTACTTTTATTCTATTCAGAAGCCACGTGCTCCCACTGACAGGTAAAATCTGCTGCTGACATTTTGTTTAGTATTGGCAAAGCTTGTTAGATATGTATCAAATATGTAATATATTAACATCATCAAATTAAATGACATTAAGGAATAAAAACATCTAAGGAATAAAAATCTTTAAAAAGTGTAATAATTACAACAATAAAACTAAGGCAAATGAGTTAATTAAACATTTTTAATGGTGTACATATATTTTGCAGCCAGTTTAGATGTAATTTCCTATAATTAATAATTTTTTTTTACGTTTTAGTCTGGCGACGCAGTGGCACAGTAGGTAGTGCTGTCACCTCACAGCAAGAAGGTCGCTGGTTACAGCCTCGGCTGGGTCAGTTGGCGTTTCTGTGTGGAGTTTGCATGTTCTCCCTGCATTCGCGTGGGTTTCCTCCGGGTGCTCCAGTTTCCCCCACAGTCCAAAGATATGCGGTACAGGTAAATTGGGTAGGCTAAATTGTCCGTAGAGTATGAGTGTGTGTGGATGTTTCCCAGAGATGGGTTGCGGCTGGAAAGGCATCCGCTGCGTAAAAACTTGCTGGATAAGTTGGCGGTTCATTCCACTGCGGCGACCCCGGACTAATAAAGGGACTAAGCCGAAACGAAAATGAATAAATAAATGAATATTTTAGTCTTGTGCGTGCACTGTCAGCTGCAAAGCCAAGCGAAAGTAAATCAGGCTTAAAAGTAAGGCGGCCCACCCAAGTAAAGTCTGTGTGTGGGAAGCACTGGGGACTGAAAGAACCAAGTGATGAATAATTTTCTCCCATTCTTCCTGCAAACAAGTCTTAAGCTGGGAAACAGTATGGGGTCTTCGTTGTCACATTTTGCGATTCAAACACTCCACACATTCGCTATTGGAGACAGGTTGGGACTGCAGACAGACCAATCAAGTACCTGTATTCTCTTCCTCCGCGGCCAAAACTTTGTATTATTTGTGCAGAATGTGGGGTTGCATTGTCTTGTTTAAATATACATGGGCATCCATTTATTCCAAAAATACCTTCATTTATTCATTTTCTGCCGTTTTTCTGGGGCCTGGTCGCGGAGGCATCAGTCTTAGGAGAGAATCCCAGACTTCCCTCTCCCCAGACACTTCCTCCAGCTCCACCGGGGGGATCCCGAGGCAGTCCCATGCCAGCCGAAAGACATAGTCCCTCCAGCATGTCCTGGGTCTTCCGCGAGGCCTCCTCCCGGTGGGACATGCCTGGAACATCTCCCTAGGTAGGTATCCAGGAGGCATCCAGAACAGATGCCAGAGCCACCTCAGCTGACTACTCTTGATATGGAGGAGCAGCGGCTCTACTCCGAGCTCCTCCCGAGTGTCAGAGCTCCTCACCCTATCCATAAGAGTGCACCCTGCCACCCTTTGAAGGAAACTCATTTCGGCAGCTTGTATGCGAGATCTTGTCCTTTCGGTCATGACCCAAAGCTCAAGAGAGTAGGAACGTAACTTGACCAGTAAATCAAAGCTTTGCCTTTTGGCTCCGCTCCTTCTTTACCACAACTTACCGGTACATTGACCACATTACTGCTGCTGCTGCACCGATCCGCCTCTTAATATCACGTTCCATCCTTCCCCCACTCGTGAACAAAATCCCGAGATATGCCAAAGATATGCCAAAAAATACCTGAAATACTAAATCATCTGACCACAGTACAGGTTTCCACTGTGTGATAGTCCATGCCAGATGCCTCTAAGCCCAGAGAAGTCGAAGGCATTTCTGGACACTGTTAACATAGGGCTTCTTTTCAGCACAGCACAGTTTTAACTGGAATTTGTGGATGTAACTACATATTGTGGTACTTCACATAGGTTTTCATAGTAGTCCTGAGCCCATGTGGTGATATGGCTTATAGATGAATGAGAATTCTTGATTCTTGATCAGAGATCACGGTAGTTCAGCATAAGCTTTCATATTATCCCAACCTTTTCTGATTTGGGGTTGTAATAATAAAAAAAAAAAAACATCAGAGATCTTTGTTTTTCTACAGGGTTATAGCGTTTAAAACAGTTTGTCAGTTTGTGGTTCTTGGTTGTCCTTGGATTCTGGGTTTCTTCACTGATAGCAGTGAGGTGCTGCAGATCGTCTTCCTGATCTTGAACTCTCAGCAGGGAACCTTCATCTTCCTGATCTACTGTGTGCTCAATAATGAGGTCAGACATTTACTCCGTTTAAGCCTCTACTGTCTGCTGTCTTGCTATCTTGACATTTCTTCAATGCTGCCCCTGAAAATCTTCTAAAAGCCCTTTCTCTCAAGGTTTTGTTCTTGGTCTCCTTCAGTTTATTTTTCATTAGTAACTCATTGACCATATTATGTTTCATGAACTCAGTCATGCTGATAATTGCTCTGCTTTTTCATGTATTACTGCATGTAATTGATAATGCATGTATTGCTGGCATCTGATTGCATAATAGACTTCTGAAATTATTGATTATAAAACTGAGGCTACTGTTTCCACCAGACCTTTAAAAGAGGTCTGAGCTGAGTGGTTTAAACACACACAGAATGCTTTTGCTTTAAATATTTCCCAGTTTATGTCTGTCTTCCTATCACTTTTCTTTGTCTGACTCTGTCTCTTAATCTGTTTAACATTCACTGTTCATCAATCTGATCATTTCAGAGGTTAAATTGATCTCCAAAACTCACTCGTCTTCCCTCCTCTCCAGATCAGACAACAGTACAAGAACTGCTTCACATGTCTTTGCTCTGGAAACAGCTTCAAGTGCAACAAATAAAATCAACACTATTTTACAGGATGTTTTATATGATACAGACGTTTTATGTTTAATGTTTAATGTCTGGTATTAATTATCATGTCATCTGGGTTGTTGCTGGTGAGTGAAAAGCATATGGTTGCATATTGATTGTTAATGATATTCTGTTGTTGATTGTTATTGTATAATGCTTTTTAAATGATTATTAAAATAATTATTACATATTTTCAGTTAAATTTAGGCAATTGTCTAAAACATTTAAGCTCATGGTAAAGGGAAATAACATGAGTTTACATTATATGTAATCAGATGATGAGTTGTGAAGCTCTTTATTTACTGATCCTCCATTATTATATTTTGGTTTGTTGAGCTCAGAATGCTGATTGTGATCATTTCACATTTTAAATATTAATGTGCGTCATACAATGTCATGTAAATGGGTGAATATATTGATTCATTTTCATAGTGTTACACATTAAAAGCTAAGCTGTAAAAAAGTTTCATAAATATATATATGTATGTCAAGCTTAAAAGCTGTCACAGAGAAAACGAATGTTGCATCTATAAGGACTGTTTTATATTTTGACAAAGAAATATTTACAGAAAGGGCAGCTCGGTGGCTCTGTGGTTAGCACTGTTGCCTCAAAGCAAGAAAGGCACTGGTTCGAATCCCAGCTGGGCCAGTTGTCATTTCTGTGTGGTGTTTGCATGTGCTCCCCGTGTTCACGTGGGTTTTTTCTGGGTGCTCCAATTTCCCCCAGAGTCGTCCTAGGAAAATTGGATAAACTAAATTAAAACACAAACCAGCAGCCTTCTTGCTGTGTGGCCACAATGCTAACCGCTGAGCCACCGTGCTGCCATGCATTAAAGCATGTGAAGGATTAATTTTCCCTTTCATTCAGGTGATCTTTTTGGTGTATTTGTAAGGTCTTAATAAACAATATGATATTGTAGCTGTTTTTGTGAAGGCCTTTGTGAGTTTTTACTGTTTAATTTGAATAAATTTGAATTTAAGGAAACGGCGCATACGAGCTCATATTTCCCCATCATGGATGATGGAGCGATAACTTAACGGTAAACATCACAACACACAAATAAATACTTTGTTAGGCAGTCAACTGTTTCAGGTGAAGACCACTGTGTTTCAGCTTGCAGTACATCAGGTAAGATCTTTCTGCTCTTGATGATGATGATGATGATGATGAATCATGTAGGTCATGACAGGATTGTGTGATTTGGGTGTAGTTAATCTGGGCTTTGACCAGGTCAAGACTGATTTATGGGAATGTAAAAATGTATTGTTTCTGTGAGGAATTGGCTCAGGGGTGGGGCAGAGGGACAGAATTTACAGTCTGTACAGTATAAAAAGAATTACATAAGTAGAACTCCTACAGGGATTGTAAAACCTACTTGTCTGTGTGAAATAAATTGAAAACCTTTATTTTTTTGTGCGTGTTGTTTTGTGTTTATCATGCATTATAGCCAGTCCTAATACATTTTTTTTTTCTTCTCTTAACTGTGAAGGAAACTCGTCTTCTGGGCTGATTAGTGGATGAACAGAAACACATCAGACTGTCATAAATGACAATGGCCTGCATAATTCTGCATAAAAGTAAGATTATTTCTTATCACTCTCCTGAGTTCAGATAATAAATGTAGATTTCACATTGTCAAATTGCAGTACAAATCACTATAGTATCATTTGTGTTTGTCCTATTTCAGGGTTTATTAAAGCACCGAGTATCATCTCTGTTATAATGCGTACGTATAACATTTTATTCGTTTCACTATGATGTTGACACTTTATGCATGTTGATCGATGTTACACACACGTTTACTATTTAAATGCAGTAAAATTGTGTATGTGATGCATGAATAAGTGTCTTTGAGTCTACAGTAACAGAATCTGCATTTGCTTTGGACAGAAGTCACTTGCAGAAAATATTTGAATGAAATTCATTGTAACTGCTTTGAAAGCTCAAGTGTATCAGTGGCGCATTTATTTGCATTGATAAAAGTACGACTTCAGTGTGTTGGTGATCTGTGGAAAGCAAACACTTAAGTACTTAAAGGGAACCTATTATGCAAAAGTCTGTTTTATAAGGCAAGTAGACAGATGTGTGGCAACCATGTGTGAATATAAGCAGCTTCTAATGGTAAACGTATATTAATTGTATTTTTTATAAACACACTTAATAAAAACAGTCTGCAAAAACACTTTGATTGACATTCTCCCTTTGTACGTGTCATCAGAGGGGGAAAGCCCCGCCCCCTTTAGTGACCATCTCTCCCTCATTAGCATAGCACGTCAGTTTTGTTTTTGAATCTGCCACTATGCTGACTCACAGGTATTTGTAGCTCCGCCCTATTTTGAAAAGAGCACAACCTCATTTGAATTTAAGTGAAGTTTATTTATAAACTAATTTCGAGAGGATCACGTGCTTATAGTTGCTTTTCCACTATTGTGCTGAATCGTTGTTTATGCTGAAGCGTTCTGTTCCATGCCAAACTGGGCCAGACAGCATGGATACAGTTTCATTTTCCACTGTCGTGCTGCAATAAAGCTCTTGGAAACATTACACAAAACGCATCAGTAGTTACCTTGGTAATGCAATGTAAACGGTTCCCTTTGTTCAATTAAATTTAAATAATAAAAACTTTGACTAAGCACTGTATGCGCTCTCTCATATAGGGGTGCTAAATATAGTTACATGTCACAGCACCCGTATTTAGTTAGAGGTCAAATAAAGGCAAATTAAAACGTAACGTGATGATTGAAATTGATTCGAGATGAAATAAGTAATATATTTCAAATCTCTGTACATAACAGAAAAATAAACAATGATAATGCAACATTAATAGTGCATTTGTATTATAGTAGCAGAAATCCATTTTTGGACAGGCCTTGTCAAAAGTGAGCGGGCACTTACACTAATAAAAAATATAGCACTTCAATTATTTTATTTTTAACAATCAATTGAATTACACAGTGGTTAGACATCAAAAGTTGATAATGATATAAAACATTTTGATGGTAAAATATAACCTTGTAAGCGATGGCTGTTATTTGTTTCAGTATTCAAACCAGGGGCGTTGCTAGGCATAAAGCTCTACTGGGGCACGTACCCCCACGAATTGGGGCATATATATATATATATATATATATATATATATATATATATATATATATATATATATATATATATATATATATATATATATATATATATATATATATATATATATATATATATATATATATATATATATATATATATATATATACACACATATATATACACACATATATACACACATATATACACACATATATGCACATATATATATATATATATATATATATATATATATATATATATATATATATATATATATACACACATATACATATACATAGGTATATTATATTTATTATAAATAAAAGTATTCTTATTATTATACAATTATTCTTCAAAATAATCTTAAATGTAACTGGAAAACAATATTAAGACAACTGGAGTGATGCTGAGATCATTTAAGAAATTACTTTTGCATAAATATTCATTTAATTTGAATGAAATTCTATAGACAATTCAATAAAATACAAAAAAAAAGAGATGTGTTATAGGATTATCTGTTGTAGACTTGACACATGGCAGAGAATTAGGTTTGTTAAGTCTTACCTCCCTGACTCGTCATCCCTCCTTTTTGCTTTATACAAATAAATCTATCAGGAGGCATGCTTAGTAAGATCACCATCATATTGTTTAAACTTTAGTTTTGTCCACTTGCAAAACAATAAAGTCTGTTACGCTGGTTTTACAACGCATGAGCGGCACGTAACAACCAGGTAGCCTGCTTTTTTTGGCGCGCATGTTTACTACTGGGACTCTCAGAAGAAGAGCAGCGCGTGCAAGAGCAGCGCGTGCAAGAGCAGCGCATGCAAGAGAGGCGCGCGTGTTCTCTGCGCACACGCGGAGATGCATCAGTTTGCTTTTTGATTACATTGCTTTTACCAGCGTTGGTTCGGTTGCACATAGAGAATAACGTCTTTATTTTGGAATTACCACTCTTAATAAATATACTTGCATATGAAGTAAATCATATCTCAATGCATTTACTGGGGCACTGGAGATTTTTACTGGGGCACGTGCCCCAGTGAATTGGGTCTAGCGACGCCCCTGATTCAAACATTAAATAACTAATACATCAAGTTAAATAAAAAACGAATATGAAACAACACATATAGCAGGATTTAAAGCATATAAAGGACTATTATATTTAGCAAAATGCTGCTCTTTTACCTTTCGTATTTTTATCTTTTTATTTGTTATTTTAATTTTATTTTGTCTTGATTCCAAATCATAAAATTATAAATTAAATCATAATGAACTAACAAGCTATAGACTAATTCGTGCTTGACGTTTTAAACAATATTTTGCGTAGCTACCCAGTATATATTAAAGATCAGTGAGAGCAAAACACAGAAACATGCTACACGGCCCCATAAATGTCATACTTATGTAAAACTGAATCATATAATGGCATATAGCTGAAGTGATGAAATTTTATTTTTATAAACATTTGTCAAAACGTATTATATATGAATATATATATATATATTTGAGGGTGCATGTAAAAATCTTTTCCATCTGGGCCATTTGAAAAATTCCTTAGTGTTTAGCCCTTTATGAGTCTAAAATTTCATTCATAATGGTCTTAAAAAAGTCTTAAAGTCTTAAATTTAACTTGGTGAAACCTGCAGAAACCCTGTTATAGGATAAAGAGGATGTCCCATAATAGGGTGAGAAAAGATGATGAGAAATATTTGCATGAGCTGTCAAATAAAAGCCTGTTTGTCTATTCATTTAATTGTAACCTTTTTAATTTCATTTTTTTTTCAGAAGTTTCAACACTTCACTTGGCCTTTATAATGGTTGCACCAGTGATGACCACAGCTGGTAATGTACTATGACAGTTTTCTGAGCACCTCATGTCTGATCCCTCCATTACTGACACAATGAATATTGTCTATATTTAAATATTGAATACCATCATTATTGTGAAATCATTGGTTAGTTGGTGAGGCAGAGCACAGTGTCAGGATTACAGGAGTCTGAATTTCTAGTAGTAACTAAAAAAATTATTAATAACAAAAATCAAAAAAACATTTTTACTATTAAGAATCAAGTGTATTTAGAATTGTAACAATTAATATATGATATCTGTAATTATCTTAACTGTATTAGGTTGCTTTCACACCTACACTTTTGTTTCGGAACCTGTCTCGTTTCCCCAGTTAACGCGGTTCGTTTGGCATATGTGAATCCACCAATCACGCTCAGATCCGCGCCAAAACAATCGCTCCAAGATCACTTGAATGAGGTGGTCTCGGCTCGATTGAAACGAACTCTGGAGCGGATCGATTGTAGTGAGATGGTCATACAGCTGTATGAAGAGAGAATTATGAGTAGGGTGGGAGGTCATTCAACAGACATCCCAAGTCTCACGGATGCCCGCAAATGAGCGATAATCTCCCGGAAACCGCGCGTCTCCCTGCCGGTCCTCAAATACATCGCGTACCCTTCTCACCCCTCCCCACTGCATCCCTCCTCGCTCCTCAGATACGTCGCGTGCACCTTGTCAAACACCAACCCCCTGCTGAGGGGGACTCTGCAAAATAAACCGTGGAACTCTGACCGATGTGAGGACAGTTTACTCACATGTAACTTGTTTTAGCTATTTTGGTCCATTTAGAAACTTTGCCGTGTGAAAACGAACCGCACCAAGAACAAAGAGCAACAATGTAACAATTTGAATCCCTGTTTTGGAACAACTGAATCGATTCACAGGTGTGAAAGCACCCTTAGTGTCTTAGAACTTGAATAGAATATGTATAATAATAGGAAAGACAATGTATAATAACACTGTATGTAAAAAATAGTTCTTTATCTAAAGCCTATGCGTACCTACAAAAACAAGTATACTTAGATTACTTAATTATATTTTTTAAAGTGTGAATATCTTTTTTCCAAAGTGATTTTCTCATAAGCTGATATTTTATTAGACATAAATCGATATTCTTGCTACAACCATTTTTTGGGTAATGCTCTTTTTGACAGCCACCCAGAGGATGTTCCTTAAATATTTATGTCTTTTTAACCATGTCTCTGGTATATATTTACAAAATAAAATCAAAGTGTATCACAGATTTAAAGATATCTTGTAAGGCATTGTGCATTTCTTTCCAATATGTTTAATAACAGAGAAGTCTCAGAAAATGTGATAGTGATTTGCATTTTGGCATGAACACTGCAAATATTGCATTTACACTGGTATTAAAACAATCCTGTAAGTGCATTATAAAGAATATTAGGAATATAGATAAAGTAACAGAATTAAATATTTTGTTAAGCTTTAATATTTGTGAATTATTAAACTGAACAATTGTAAATAGTTAAATGTCTTAAGCCAGCGGTTCCCAACAAGGGGGCCACAAGGGGGCCACAGTGAGCTTTGTGGAGGGTCGCGTCATATTTAAAAAATGTCTTAGCAGTGGACAATTAGGAGATTGATCATGTTGCGTTTGTTCATTTTATCCCTAGCTCAGTGGTCCTCAATCACCGGTCCGTAGATCAATGGGACCGGGCCGCACAAGAAATTAATACATATTTCCGTTTTATTATGAGTCTGAACAATCTTTCATTTTTTAAAGTCTTTTATTTGGAAAAATTAGGGTATTCTCGGTTACATCTTGGTCACATGAGCGCCCAAATTTAACCCACAAGCAGAAAAATGAGTAAGAAACAGGCGTCTTTGGAAAGTTTCTTTGCTAAAGGGAAAAGACCCAGTGAACGACCCACCAACTGCCAAGGATTCACAACCCATTTGTCAACAAATCAGGTGATTCCACCATGGCTGTGGAAGAAGATCAACTGATGGAGATCGCAAATGATGGCGGCCTTTTAGGGGGCCGTTCACAAATTGTATTTCTAGAGTTTACACAAGTTTGGTGGAGGTGCGCGGCGTGACTCGCTCGCGCAAATGAACCCCGCGAGCCCACCGCAAGTCACGTGACAAAAATTGATTAATCAGCTTCAGCTAGTATGGAATTTCAGACTAATTTTAAGACTAATTTTCTCAGACAAACACAGAACACACAAACACTGCAGCGCTTTAATTTTCTCCATAAAGAAAACTTGTATCAGAGTGACAGCAATGTTTTGTCAGCTTGTCATCCTCTCAGAAAATGGTTGATGGTTGCCTAGCAACCTACGAAACACTGAAACACCCCTGGTCTGCGGTAAAATTGTAAAGCATTGACCTGTGCGTGGTGATAGAAAGGTTGAGGACCACTGCCCTAGCTGACCAAACATTTTGGTCACAAATTTATATGCATGTATTAAATTTTAATAGCCTATATTATTTTCCCTTATACTTCCATGTGAATACTGATATTTTTGTAATTGAATTTCAAATAGGGCCAATTTAAAGGCCAAAGGTTTACGTTCTTCAGTTACAAATGGCCTACTGATGTTTTGCTTTTATATTTTACATTAAGCTATTATTTCTGCATATTTAGATATAGCAATAAACATACCGTTTGTTTGAAAACAACATTTTTTGTCATCATTACTGCAAACTTGAGCCATAACATTATTAAATGTGGAGGGGGGGCCTCAAAATATTTTCTGGGGAAAAGGGGGTCTTAGTCAAAAAAAGGCTGGGAACCACTGTCTTAAGCTGTTCTTCTGGAAGGATTTATTATTTTAAAAATTATAATTATGATCATTTCTTTTTTATGTATGTGTTATAACAGCTAATCTGACTGACCCCTGCAACAACTACACTGTGCTGAGTGACTCATGGAGATCCGTCAATAATACAAACACCAACATCTGTGACCAGTCAGTCTCCTGGAGCGGCTGGTATCGGCTCTTCATTAACGGTCTGAGCGCTCATATCCCAGACACATGTGTTGCAGTGTCTAGCTGTGGCACCTATTACCCACTGTGGATTCGTGGTGGACACCCAACAGTAGAGGATGGAGTCGTCACTCGAGATGTCTGCGGTAACTGGAATAATTACTGCTGCTATTTCGGCTCATTTCCTATTCGAGTCAAAGCCTGTCCAGAAAACTATTATGTCTATGAGCTGCTAAGACCAACTCTCTGTAACTCAGCCTACTGTGCAGGTAATTATATTGAAATTATTTCAGTTTATGATTGGATGCAAAGTTTAAAGATTATGAAGTTGACCAGTTAGTGCTCTTATTAGAAGCACACACTGACATTACATATTAAAATCTGACATTTGTGTTTAATTATAATACAGTTTTTATAATAGATAAAGACTTTACTCTCTCTTCATGCAGCATCTTTAATCAGCCTCTGTCATCTGTGAAGCATCATATAAAGCAGGAATAAATTATAATAATAATTATGTTTTGCACCACTGAATAGGTTTACATGTACATTATAAACTCAAATGTCTAGCGTTTTCATCACCTTTATGAACTTTATAAATCTATACAAACATTTTTATTGATGTAAATTTTCAGATGTTGGCAGTGTTATCATCAGCTCTACAGCCGCCACACCACTGATCATCACACCTGGTAAAGAAACACTGCTGGCTTCGGCTTTGATATTGACAATAACGTTGTTTTAATGTTGTTCATAAAAACAGTGAAGGCCACACATCACCTACAGATGAGCAATAAGGAAAGATGGACAGGAGTGTTCAGTTATTAGCAGTTGTGTTGTTATATCTGGCTCTTTTTTATTATAAAATAACCAAGCTATGAATTTAGCTCAATTTAAAATGGATTTGGGAACTCAATATTACACATAAAGAGTAAATCAGTGACCGGTGAATCCGCCAGTGTTGTCTAACAGTGCACATACTGGATAGTTACAGGAGTTCAGTAATAACTCATTGTAAGAGATCAGTAATTGTAAACATTTTTAAGAATCATTCCTTTAAGTTCAGACATTCACTGTTAACATAAAACAAACTGATTAAACTGATGCACATGATTAAAAATACAGGTAAAACACCAGTGAAAAATCTATACTGAAACTTTAGTCATATCAACACAATTCGTTGTGCCTTTTTTACAAACTTTTCTGAGTAACGTAGAGCTACATTTGTTCATAATTTGCATTTTTGCGAGTAAATAGAATCATAATTGTGCAGTTGTTTAAAAATGTAACTTAAATAACATGTGTTATTGTATTTAAAAATAGATCTGATATTTTTATTGATAATTTGCTGCAGTGTATTTTATATTATCATTACTTTTATAAATGCATCTATATTAATCTTATATCATATTTACACTCGTGGTCAGAACAGTGCTCATTGTGTGTTTAAATTGTAAATGAGTGTTTAAATTGTCTGATGATGAGCTGCTGTGAGGGAAAAACCTTTATTCTCTCTGTAATGAAGAGACCTGATGTTTTAGTCAGATCAGACAGAGCTGATTGGCTAGTTTAAAAACCATGTGACTGGATTAATGTTTAATCCCAAAAACTGCATAAAACAGATTTAAAGCAATTTATAAATATGTGACAGTGTGCAGAAGCAGGAGATATCAAATGTAAATGAGGTCATGCATCAGGAATTAGTGTATTGAGAACATTTATATTAAGACTGTGATTTCATTCTGTTATTTATAGTTTATTTTCTGCAGATCCCTGCTACAACTACAATATGCTGGATGATCCATGGAGAGCCAACAGCAGTCAGCCATCAAAATCAGTCTACATGTGTGACCGCTCAGTCTTCTGGAGCGGCTGGTATCGGCTCTCTATTAATGGTCTGAACGCTCAGATCCCAGACACATGTGTTGAGAGGTATAGTTGTGGCACTTATGTCCCACTGTGGATTCGTGGTGGACACCCAACACTAGAAGATGGAGTCGTCACTCGAAGTGTCTGCGGTAACGATGGCAGTTACTGCTGCTTTTACGGTTCTTTTCCTATTCGAGTCAAAGCCTGTCCAGGAAATTATTATGTCTATGAGCTGCTTAGACCATATTTCTGCACTTCAGCCTACTGTGCAGGTAATTATAATCACATCAGTTCTTTCTACACATCTATGATATGTCTGTCTCTAGTTACTTGTCTATTATTAAGAATGAAGAATCAAGATAATTTCACATTTTATTGATTATCATCATTTTCTTCAGTGTACAGATGATGAATCTGGTCAGTTAGACACATCACTGATCAGCAGTATACGCTGACATTATATTATTTGAGTAAATTCATTATAGATGTTTTTTATAATGAAAAAAGACTCATCTCTCATCAGCATCTCTGCAGCATCTGTAACCAGTGAAGTTTTATTTACACTACATACACATTTTGGACAAATAATGTCTTTAATTTATTCTGAACAAACTCAAAATCTCAAATCTTTATATTATTTAGATTAATTTCTTTATTTTTATGTTGTGGTGTTCAGACATGTTCCCAGTGATGGGTTGTGGCTGTAAGGGCATCCGCTGCATAAAACATATGCTGGATAAGTTGGCGGTTCATTCCGCTGTGGCGACCTCAGATTAATAAAGGGACTAAGCCGAAAAGAAAATGAATGTTCAGACATGAAGAACTAAATGTGACTTGTTTATTTTGAATTATTTAGTAGATTTTCTAGAATCTTACTGTATTTCACTTTTTCACCTTTAGAAAAATAAACTAAGCAAAATCTAAATGAGCAGTTTTAGGCATAATTTTTCCTCCAAACACATGCACAATAGGGGAATTGGGTAAGCTAAATTGGCCCTAGTGTATGTGTGTGTGTGGATGTTTCCCAGTGATGGGCTGCAGCTGGAAGGGCATCTGCTGCGTAAAACCCATGCTGGGTAAGTTGGCAGTTCATTCTGCTGTGGTGACCCCAGATTAATAAAGAGACTAAGCCAAAAAGAAAATGAACTAATGAATGAATGAATAATGCTGGGATTGTCAGTTCATATAAATTGCTGATAACATTTCATGTATTCTTTGTATGTTCTGTATTATTTGTCTGATTGTTGATTCTTTATTGTTTTCCAGTTGTTTCCAACATCAGTACAACAGTCACACCACAGACTAGCTCAGCTGGTAATGTAGTCTGATGATTCCTCTGTTGAGTGTGTTTTGACCATACCTGCCAACATTTTGTTCTGAAAATCCGGGAGGGGTGGGGGGTGTAGTTCCAGGAGTTTTCCGGGAGACAGAACAATACAGGAGATAGGTCTGAAATACAGGTGACTACCGAGAAAAATGGGAGTGTTGGCAGGTATGGTTTTGACTGAGTGTGTGTTGGTCTGTAGAACTGAACCGGTGTGTGAGTGTGTTTCTGTCTGTAGATTAAGATGAATGATTAAAGAGAATCTGAGATGTACAGTTGCAGACATTTTCATGAACATCAGTGCACAACCCTCTGTCTGAATTGTGGTTATTGAGTGAAAGTTTCCTCATGGTTTTGAGGGAAATACATGATCAGTTTGATGATGTGATTGTGTTGAACAGTCTAAGACAGACTGTTTGGCATATTGGCAGTTTTATGAGCTTCCACTCATAGTCACATTTGTCATTTATTTCTGATGAGTGCTTCTGTAATATTTAATAAATTGCATCTTTTCCAGTTGAGATGTGTTATTGTGTTCACTGTGATTTCTCTCATTGCAGTAATAAATATCACGCTGCAGGAAGGTTGCTCAGTAAGTTGAGTTTCTGAAATATACCTTTAATAGTTCAGAGAGCTGTGTGATTATATTTGTGCTGTACACATGTAATTTAACAATGAATGTGCTTCTCTATTTATTTCTGATGGTTTTGTCCAGAATCTTATGTTGTTTGTTATTAATATTGTGAAACATGATTGAGGACACGACTCATGATTCCTGCACTGTATAAAGCTGAATTGTGATTTCAGAATCAGAGCTCTGGAGGATGTCTTCAAAATCTTCTTGAGCAGATAGAAAACATTACAGCTCAAGAGCTTCCACTGAATGTAAGTCTTCAAGAGAAACATAATAAAGTCAGTTCTGTTAGAGTTGACTGACAGAGCAGTTTTATCTTTCTGTCTTTACATTTGCATGTGTGTTTGATCATTGAATTAGACTGTGACCAACATTTTGACTGTGGCCTTCAACGCTTCAGAGAAGATTTCATCATCAGCCAGTCCATCTGAACTAGCCTCATATGGAAATAAAGTGTTGAAAAGCAGCGAGAAACTCATTTCTACACTGGTGAAGCCGACAGCAACAAGTGCCAACGTCAGTTTTACTCTTGCAGCTGTAGGTAAGTGGAGACACTGATAATATTGATGATGAACCTGAGATTGCATACGTCAGAGACTCAATCAGACCAGCTCATCTTTGACTCGCTCAAACTGAGCAACACTTCCAAATATAAGAAAATAATAATTAATAGCTGAACCTGTGATGATATGAGGTCTACAAGAGTCCAGTGGGCGAAAATTACACACATACACAGTCTGTATACAGGCAAATAGGAGTTAGAAAATAAATCCTGTTGCACGTTGTTACCATTTTTATTTAGTGAATAGTATAAGGAGATAGATGATTCAGAGAATATAAATATAATTTGCTTTTGGCTGACCTAAGTCTCGTTTTGCGCTCCTGTCACGTGAAGCACCACAGTGTGCAGGTAGATGGACTGAGATGGCAGAACAGAGAGGATCATATGTGTGAGACGGATGTCTTTTGCTAAGAGCCAGACATTTGGTCCAGGGTAGTGTTGGGGGGTTGAATATCACTCTGGCACTTTGCATTGTAGTGATCTTTGAAAATGAACATGAACTCTTTCCCAGACCCTCTCACTCTGTTGGTACCAGTGATTGAGTGCAGTGACATCTGATGGCTCCCACAGGCAGGGTAAGAGTGATGGTTAATAGTTCAAACATGCACTAGAACAGGATTGAGCTGGTGGGCTCATGGCTGAGGAATGAGAGTTTACACATGGCTGTGTACTCTGCCTAGATTAAGCAATGGCTCCAGGTCTGTTGATGGTTTTAGCCGGTGGTATCTCCAAATGTCCTAGATCTTACCTTCAGTCTGGTCATATTGAGAGAGATAACTGCAAAATAAGATCACTGAAACAATGACATTTGACAAAGACAGCTTGCCACACTCTGGGTATTAAACGGGACCCCCTGTTGGACACAAGATTTTTAAGAATCCGAAAATGGCAAAAGACTTTATAGAAGAGAATCTGCTGTTTCCAGAGCCGTATGTAATTCAATGACCAGAATGAGTCTGCAAGCTTATTAGCACCCATTCTCAATTACCAGAACACAGCTTTTGTTATTGAATCGTTTTTTTCAGGGATGGGACCAAGGTTGATAGGAAATAGGGAACAGTTGTCATGAAACCCAAAAGACAGCTCAGATGAGCATCCTTAGACATATTGAAGAACACCATGGGTCATAGTGGACGTCCAGTACCAGATAGAGATCATCAAGAATGCTGATCACCTGGTTCCAGAGTCTGAAGATGTGTGCATGAGTTCATGAGGGTTACACAAAAGGTGCACCTTATGTAGCCTATACCATACAGAACCACAGCAGAGCTGGTTCAGATGTCCAGATCTGATCATCAATGGACCATTGCATTGGACTGAGGGTGATAGCTAGAGATAGGATGGTTCAGGAGGTGCTACTTTAAGAACAGGCAAGTAAACTCTTGACAGGGCATCTGCTTGATGATTCTTGGTACCTGGTCAGTGTGTAAGAGTGGAGTTGAATCCTGAAGTTAAACTGAGGTTGAGTCTTTGCTTGATGAATGGATTCAAGATTACTCACATCAGTGATGACTTTGAAATGGTGTTTGGCTTTATCTGAGTCCTAGCCTCTGTAATTACATAACCCACAGAAGTGGATGGATGGTTGATGAAATATTTTACCAGCTTGAGGTACAGTTGGTGCTTGTTCAGCTTTTGGACGACTTGAGTAACTTGATTACAATGTTCTGTTGTCCTTTAGCAGTAAATTATACGACATTGATGTAAACCCCAACAAAGTGTTTCAGGAACTCACTGAATGCTTTATTCATGTACCTTTGAAAGATTATCAATGGGTTGACCAGCACATATGGCATCAGCTGGTACTCATAGGTACTGGAGAGGTGCTCCTTAAATTCAGTTTTGTGAAGATTTGAGCTCTACAAAGCTGTTCTGGGTCAGCAAAAACCAGAAGAAGGGTTAGTAATACTTAATGTTTGACTTTGGGGGGCTGTAATTGACTAAAAGTAAAATGAATGCTTGGTTCAATGCATATCCAATATACAGAGTATACACTGGGTAACTTGTGTTGCCTCGGGCAGTAGCTCCATGCCAATGTGGTGAAAGTTTGGTGTCAAGCTGCTTAATGAACATCCTAAAATGGCCTGTACTCATGGGGAACATCCACTTCTTGATGAGTTTTGGGTCTTCTTACACATTTAAAGTTGATTTCTAAGAAATCAGTTTTTGGAAGGATTCAGAGACCAGAAGGAAATTTCATGGACTTCATTGGTGTGACTGACTCAGTGACGTAGTGTTATCTTATTTAATTATTTCATTTAGAAATTTAGAAATCTCAGAATCTATAAAATAAATTAGCACATAACAGCATGTTTGTTTTTAATCAGAGGGACAAGTCTTCATGGTTGGACCACAGGTGACCTTAGAGAAAATCCCTCAACTTGACACGACAAATTCTTCTGTAGACATCGATCTTATTGGCATCGCCATGAACAACAATAACAGTAAGTTGAATATTTGGTGTAATTTAGTGTTTTATGTATAATGAAACCTCATTTCACCACCACTAAACCACATTTACTCTTTTGACTCTTGTTATTTTCATATAATATTGCATGTAAGCATCTGTTTCTGTAGAAAAAAATCCAAAGAAAATCGACACACTGCCACTTTAGCTCTCAAAAAGTCTTTTGATCAAAGACTTAGTCAAAGATTAAAGATATTTTGCAAGCTAAAGTGGCAGTGTGCCGATTTTCTTTGGATCTTTTTCTACAAATGTTTGTTTTTGATCGAGCACCTGCCTTTGAGATTTTCTAGATGTGTGCACACTTCTGTTTTTAGCATCTGTTTCTGTCTCACAGGATCTGCTGTGGCTTTTATGAGCTACACCACAATGGAGAATCTACTGAAGGCCGACTTCTTCAACACAACTAATGACACCATTAAAACCATGATGTCCACTGTGATCTCAGCTACTCTTCCCAAAACCAGCAACACTGCACTCACCAAAGCAGTCAACTTCACCTTCAGACACATCAGAGTGAGAGACTGAAATGTGTTTTTGTCCAACATCAGCACTGATCAACATCTGAACACATCTAATATTCACTCTTCTCATATTTTCTGCTTGTTTCTTCTTCTTCTTGCAGGAGTTTGACCCCAGCGGTTCTCTGTCCTGTGTGTACTGGAATATCAGCGAGTGGATTGTAGATGGTTGTTCTGTGTTAAACAGCAACAGCAGCCACACTGTGTGTTCCTGTGTTCATCTGTCCACATTCGCTCTCATCATGCAGACCAGCAGCAGTCCAGCACCGGTACCAGAACATTTCTAGAGAGCATTGAAGAGCAGCACAGATTTGGCACTCATGTTCTCTGCATGTTTTCTCAGAGCGATCTGCTGGATCTGCTGAATCTGGTGTGTGTGATCGTGGGTCTGGTGTTCTTCAGTTTGGCTCTGTTGTCCTTTGCTCTTTGTCAGTGGAGTCCTGGAGTCAATAATGTGGCTCGAATCAACATCTGCATCAGTCTGCTGTCGGCTCATCTTCTGTTTCTGCTCACACAACAGTTCCTGAGCCTCATTCGCCTTCAGCAGGTGAGAATGATGAAGGAGCTCTACAGCTCAGCACAGCCGCACTGAGAATCATCATAACCCTCTCTCATGGTCTCCAGGTGTTGTGTGTGGTGATAGCAGGCCTTCTGCACTTCCTCTTCCTCTCCGCCTTTGTGTGGATGTTCATTGAAGCTGTGCTGCTCTTCATCTGTGTCAAGAACCTATCACAGATCAGCTCCAAAAAGAGGGAGGTGCTTAGCTGTGGATTCCTGTGTGTGATTGGATATGTGGTTGCTCTGGTTGTGGTGTGTGTGTCTATAGGGCTGGTTCCAGAAGGATACGGCAGTGAACAGTGAGTTGTTGTTGTTTATTTCTTCATTTGATTAGAAGCTCAGGGCTGTTTTCGCCTGCCTGATAAAAATGCATTAGTTTGCAGGCCGTAACAACGTCACACACAAGATTAAAATGAGTTACTGTCATCTACTGTTTGATAAGTGTGTTTAATTATTATTGTATTGTACTTTCCTCTAAACAGCTGCTGGATTAAAACTGCTGAAGGGTTTATTTGGAGTTTTCTGGGTCCTGTTTGTGTCATACTAGCAGTAAGTTCTAGCATTTAACACACAGGCTTATAAATGTATATAAAAACTAAATCATTCTTCATTTCTTTTTTCTTTCTGCAGCTAAACTTGATTCTCTTCATTAAAATCGTCATCACTCTGAACTCGACTCTCAAAAATCTAAATGCTGAAGTTTCACAGATGAAGCAAACCAAGTAACAATCTGTTTTGTCACTATTGAAAAGTATAAAAGTATAAACAAAGTTCTCTCCTAGGCAGTTTACACATCACTTTAAATGTTTACTTATGTTTTATATATTAAACCAAAATGTTCTTTGATTCTTTGTAGGGTTATGGTGTTTAAAACACTGGGTCAGTTTGTGGTTCTTGGTTGTCCTTGGATTCTGGGTTTCTTCACTAATAGCAGTGAGGTGCTGCAGATCGTCTTCCTGATCTTGAACTCTCAGCAGGGAACCTTCATCTTCCTGATCTACTGTGTGCTCAATAATGAGGTCAGACATTTACTCCGTTTGAGCCTCTACTGTCGGCTCTCTTGCCATCTTGACATTTCTTCAATGCTGCCCCTGAATTGAAATCATCTAAGAGCCCTTTCTCTCAAGGAGTCCCTCAAGGCTCTGTTGTTGGTCCTCTTTAGTTTATTACTTATTAGTAAGCCCAAAGGGAATCTGTGCGCAGAGAAATCCACAGATTTCCACTGATTAGCCTATCGTTGAGTTTATTTACTTGTGTATATGTGTGTAAATGTATATTTATTAAGTTTTTAAAATAATTTTAGCATTATTACTGACTAATATGAAAATGTTCACATGATTTATTTACAATACAGTTTGTAAAGTAATATTTTCTGTCTTTTAGTTGAGATATTATATGAGAGACTTGCTTTGTTTACCAAATAAGTGGATCTAGATGGATTTGCATTATAAACATTAAATGATAGTTAAAAAGGTGTTATTTTTAATATGATATACTAAGTTTTTAGTAATAATACTCCCAAATCATTCTGCATAAATCCACAGATTCTTTACAAAATTCTGCGCTGAAATAGCAAAAAATGTCAACAGATTCTGTCTGACCCTACTTATTAGTAACTCATTGACCATATTATGAACTCAGTCATGCTGATAATTGCTCTGCTTTTTCGTGTATTACTGCATGTAATTGATAATGCATATATTGCTGACATCTGATTGCTTAATAGAGTTCTGAAATTATTGATTATAAAACTGAGGCTACTGTTTCCACCAGACCTTTAAAAGAGGTCTGAGCTGAGTGTTTCAAACACACACACACAGAATGCCTTTGCTTGAAATATTTCCCAGTTTATGTCTGTCTTCCTATCACTTTTCTTTGTCTGACTCTGTCTGTTAATCTGTTTAACATTCACTGTTCATCAATCTGATCATTTCAGAGGTTAAATTGATCTCCAAAACTCACTCGTCTTCCCTCCTCTCCAGATCAGACAACAGTACAAGAACTGCTTCACATGTCTTTGCTCTGGAAACAGCTTCAAGTGCAACAAATAAAATCAACACTATTTTACAGGATGTTTTATATGATACAGACGTTTTATGTTTAATGTCTGTCATTAAGTATCATGTCATCTGGGTTCTTGCTGGTGAGTGAAAAGCATATGGTTGCATATTCTTAATGATATTGCATTGTTGATTGTTAATTGTTATTCTATGATGTTTTTAAATGATTATTAAAATAATTATTAAATATTTTCAGTTAAATTTAGGCAATTGTCTAAAACATTTAAGCTCATGGTAAAGGGAAATAACATGAGTTTACATTATATGTAATCAGATGATGAGTTGTGAAGCTCTTTATTTACTGATCCTCCATTATTATATTTTGGTTTGTTGAGCTCAGAATGCTGATTGTGATCTCTTCACATTTTAAATATTGATGTGCGTCATACAATGTCATGTAAATGGGTGAATATATTGAAGGAGGGAATTCACAGGTTTTCATGTTCCACAAAAGGTTTTTGCATGTCAAGCTCAGAAGCTCCTACAGAGAAAATGAGGGTTTTCCCCATAAAGAGTCTTTTATATTTTGACAAGTGAATATTTACAAACATATATTTCAGTTTTATCTGTAACTAGATTTACATTCATAACTAAACTATAAAAATATAACAGTGAACAGCTGAAGACCCAAACTCAAAGTGAGTCCTCAGATGGCTTGTACATTAAAGCGTGTGAATGATTCATTTTCCTTTTCATTCAGGTTATGTTTTTGTATTTATGTAGTTGTATTATGTATTTTTAAGGTCTTAATAAACAATATGATATTGTAGTTGTGTTTGTGAAGGCCTTTGTGAGTTTTTACTGATTAATTTGAATTAGAATTTGAATTTAAGAAGGAAACGGTGCATATGAGTTCATATTTTCCCTTCAGGCTGATGGAGTGATAACCTTATGGTAAATATACACAAAGGTACACCACACACAAATATTTGCTTTGTTAGGCGGTCAACTGTTTCAGGTGAAGACCACTGCTTTCAGCTCATATCAGGTAAGATCTTTCTGCTCTTAATAATGATGTTGATAAATCATATAAATCGTGAAGTGATTGTTTGGTCTGTGTGTAGTTGGATTTGGTTGAGTAATTTGGGTTTTGACCAGGTCAGGACTCTTATGAAAATCTAAATCATTTTAAATCATCAGATGTAAATTCATAAATGCAGTGGAGTATTCCTCTTGTGTGTGTGTGTGTGTATGTTTTTATATCCTAGTAGGGACTTAAAATTGAATTCAGTTCATGTCATCTTTATTTCTATAGCACTTCTACAATGTAGATTGTGTCAAAGCAGCTTAACATTGAAGTTCTGTAAGATTGAAACTGTGTCAGTCCAGTTTTGCAGACTGCACACAGACTCATTCGGACATGAATTTTCCTCTCCACTCAAGCTTAAAAATCATACAGAATTAAGTATGTTAAAAATAAACTTTATATTTTGTGTATGTTGTTTTGTGTTTATCTAGAATGTCAGTCCTAATTGTTTTTTTCTCTGAACTGTGAAGGAAACTCATCTTCTGGGCTGATTAGTGGATGAACAGAAACACATCAGACTGTCATAATCGACAATGGCCTGCATAATTCTGTTTAAATGTAAGATTATTTCTCATAGTTCACAACTCTGACTTTGACTGAGTTTATATAATGAATGTGGATTTAACATGATCAAACTGCAGCACAATTTAATTCAGTATCATTTGTGTTTTTCCTATTTCAGGGTTTCTAAAAGCACTGATTATCATCTCTGTTATAAAGCGTACGTATAACTTTTTTTTGGTTCACTATGATGTTGATTCATCTCACACACATTGTTACTGTTTTAAATGCAGTAAAGGTGTGCATGTGATGCATAAATAAGTGTCTGAGTCAGAGCTACAGTAACAGAATCTGTATTTGCTTTGGACAAAAGTCACTTACAGGTTTAGAAAATATTTAAGTGAAATTTTAAAAAGCTCACGTGTTTCAGCAGTACATTTATTGTCATTGGTAGAAGTCGACTGCAGTATGTCGTAATCAATTTTATAAGGTGTTTAAACACAGTTGGTAACAGTGTGTGAATATAGCCAGCCTCTAATGGTTAAAATGTATTAATTATAGGGATGTAACGATGTGCACATTAGCGACGAGCAAGAGGTGGGACGGCAGAGTAAAATAACAGCGGGGAAGTCCGCCAAACAAACACAAATTGCATGCAAATACTGCAAAAAGACATTTGCTTACACTCAGGGCCGGCCCAAGCCTTCAGGGGGCCCTAAGCAGGATTTTAGTTGGGGCCCCCTTGGTGCAAACAATGTGACAAATTATCGTTGATCCTTGATTATTCGCACACTGTAAATTTAAAACATGCATTATCGATTTTATTTGCTGTAGTTGTGTTACTTAAATCATAAAATATGTTTAAAGACAATTCCAAATATTATACTGCAGAAACAACTGCCTATTGATCAACTGCCTATTGATCAACTGCCTATTGATCAACTGCCTATTGATGCCACAAAACTAAACAATTAGACACAAAACATTAATCTAAGCTGTAATTAATGTTGACAGAAACAAAAACAGCTGGAAGTAGCCAATAGCATACTTATTATTATTATTATTATTATTATTATTATTATTCAATCACAAAACGCTGCCAAACAGTCAAAAATAGTGACAATAAAAATATTTTTTTAAAAATGGATAAATGTTAACATAAATGCATTTTGTAGTTCAAATAGCTTAAAACTATTTACATAAAATTCAAATTAAATCAGGAAGCATTTTGTAGACATATTTGCATATAGCATATTACTAAATATCTAGAAAAAAAAAATCAGTTTTCATAAATAATTATAAATTAAGTGAATTTTTTTCTGTAAAGTGAACAAATTAATCTGCCAATGAGATAAGTAAAATAATCTTATTTAAAACCAAAAACAATATTCTTTTATTTACCCTAATTGGCAGATTATTGAGCTTTTTTTATGAAAAAAAAAAAAAATGCTGTTATGGGAAGCGCCTGGTGGTGGCTGGGTGTACTGTATCTAAAGCGGTAATCTGTTGCAGTCAGTGTGAAAGACTGATTAATTAATTCATATCTTTTGTAAATTTAGATAAGTATAGATACTTGGCGCCAGAGTATGTATCGCGGCCGGAAATAACATGATAAATGGGCATATGTTTTGTCCCACCCCTTATCCATAACCCAACAAACAAACATAAAACGAAAAGTCACTCATTCATTTCGTGCACTCTTGGGGGCCCCCTGGTGGCCACGGGGCCCTAAGCAGCCGCTTAGTTCGCTTATGCCTTGGGCCGGCTCTGCTTACACTAACAGAACAAAGAAAATAATGCACATATACCATTAGCACAGGGAAAACTGCTGTCACAGACATCATACGCAAACAAACTATTAATAAGCCAAGCCATGCGGACCGGATGATCTGCAGCTTCGCTTACTTCGACGAGTGCTACAGAGATCACACGGTACATCAGTGTTTTCATAGCAAGTGTGAAAATGTTTTTCAGACAGAAATAGAAAGTTATTCTGTTACAGAACCAAGTATTAGATTACAAATTAGTTTATGCATATTTTAATAATTTGCTTATTATAATTATTATTATTATTGAATATTTAAAAATGTTTAAAAAAGATTATCTCTGCTTAAGTGTATCGCACTCATACTTGCAGTTGAAGTCAGTATTATTAGCCCCCCTGTTTATTTTTTTCCCCAATTTCTGTTTAACGGAGAGCAGATTTCTTCAACACATTTCTAAACATAATAGTTTTAATAACTCATTTCTAATAACTGATTTCTTTTATCTTTGTCATGATGACAGTAAATAATAATTGACTAGATATTCTTCAAGACACTTCTATTCAGCTTAAAGTGACATTTAAAGGCTTAACTAGGTGAACTAGGCAGGTTAGGGTAATTAGGCAAGTTATTGTATAATGATGGTTTGTTCTGTAGATTATCGAAAAAAAGGGGCTAATAATATTGACCTTAAATGGTTTAAATTTTTTTTTTTAACTATTATTCTAGCCAAAATAAAACAAATAAGACTTTCTCCAGAAGAAAAAATATTATCAGACATACTGTGCAAATTTCCTGAATCTGTTAAACATCATTTGGGAAATATTGAAAACATAAAAAAAATTCAAAGGGGGGCTAATAATTCTGACTTCAACTGTATACTAATTAACTTCACAGGTAATATTAATTATTCACCTTCATAATCATGTTCAAC
The DNA here is from genome assembly GCF_903798145.1 of Danio aesculapii. Taxonomy (NCBI): domain Eukaryota; kingdom Metazoa; phylum Chordata; class Actinopteri; order Cypriniformes; family Danionidae; genus Danio; species Danio aesculapii. The sequence continues at coordinate 4,801,728 of NC_079435.1, read as the reverse complement.
TCCTGTCTCTGTCCTACTATATATTTAGTAGTTTTATAATCAGTATTTTATGCCAGTGTTCAGTCCCCTGGAGCAGAGGGCCTATTGAGCACGTTTGTACACACTGCTCTCTGCTTTAGGAAAGGTTTACCTCTCCGCACCAGCCATCTCAGTCCCCAGTCAAAGAGGTTTTTTTTTTTCAGCAAGGGGCATTGTAAATGTGCAAAGATCCCAGCTTATGCCAGAAAACATAGATATGCTGATATTTATTTAAAAAAATATCAAATCCCAGCACAGTCACAGTTTTAGTCGGTTTATATTAATGAGTCGTCTTTAGTTTATTTTATTATTATTTTTTTAAATATCAATTTATTTTTTTTATTTATTTTTTAAATAGCAATTTAGTTATGGCAGAAAATATATGAAGAGTTGCTATATCCCGTGAACCAATCAGAAGCAGTGGCGGTTCTAGACCAGAGTAACTGGGGGGGACAGGCAGGGGCCACTTGTACTTTTAGGGTGCAAACTTTAACATACATCACAAACTATTTAAAGAATTATTTGAAGTCATTGATTTATGCATCACTCTGAAGTCTTCATAAACATTCATTCATTCCCTTTTATAATCTGGTGTCACCACAGTGGAATGAATCACCAACTTATCCAGCATATGTTTTATGCAGCGGATGCCTTTTCAGCTGCAACCCATGACTGGGAAACACTCCACACCACGGACAATTTAGCTTATCCAATTAACCTATACCACATGTCTTTGGACTTGTGGGGGAAACCAGAGCACCTGGAGGAAACCTACGGGAGAACATGCAAACTCCACACAAAAACGCCAACTGACCCAGCCGGGGCTCGAACCAGCAACCTTCTTGCTGTGAGGCGAATGTGCTACCCACTGCGCCACTGTGCAGTCAATTTTTTGCCATCCTAATAATTTAAAATAATGTTTCCCAAGTGATCTAAAACCAAGGAGATTTTCACAGTATTCCCTATAAAACATAAATAATTATTCTGGAGTCATAATAAGTTTTAATTATTATACATTTTACTATATTACTTATAGTTTATTTCTTGAATAAAAGCAGTTTTTCATTTTTTAAAAAAACAATTTTAAGTCAGTGTTATTAGCCTCCTTTAAGAAATATGTACTGTGGATTTTTTGATTGTCTGCACAATAAACCAGTCATACAATAACTTGACTAACTATTCCAACTATCCTAGTTAACATAACCTAGTTAAGTCTTTAAATTACACTTTAATCTGAATCAAAGACTATAGAATACTTAAAGGAACTTTGTATACAACTGTCTTGCTAAATAACTAGTAATTATGTACTGACTGTCACTATGGGAAAGATAGAAAAGTAGTTATTCGAAATGAGTTAGTTAAACTATTATATTAAAAAACGTGTTGTAAATACATCATGTGTTGAAGACTTCTGCTTTGTCACGACTGAAATCAAAAACGAGTGAAGGCAAAACTAAACGAGTTGAATATTACTTTTACATGAGCGTGACTGAAAACTAAACTGGTTCAATGTGTTACATCTGTTCTCTGGTACGCTGACAGTTTGTAAGTTCAAGACTGCATTTCCTAGCGTAAAACTATGTACACTAGATTTCTGATTGATAATAACCTCTGCATAGCTGAGGACTAAAAGTTTTGATATCGCTACTGAAAACAGAAGTCTCGTAGATCCTATATGTGACCGCTGTAATCAAGCACCTGCAGACTTAATACATATGTTTTGGCTGTGCCCATCAATCACTTCTTTTTGGCTATCAATTTTCAAGTGTTTCTCTTCTGTGACAAAGACACACATCGAACCGTGTCCTCTTATTGCACTTTTTGGACTTTCCCAGAATATAGTAGGGTTATCAAGTTGTACTGCAAATGCCCTTGCATTTTTGACACTGTTAGCAAGACGTTGTATTCTGTTATTATGGAAACAAAGATTCCCTCCGAGTTTTGACAGCTGGTTGCGGGACGCAATGAGCTTCATCCACTTGGAAAAAATTAGGTTTACAATAAATGGCAATACTAGGGCCTTTTCTGAAACATGGGACCCATTTAGACTTTTTTTTCTGAGCATATCACATGACTAGGTACTTTATAAATATCCGAGGACTCATTTTTTTATAATTTTGAGTTATTTATTTATTTAATTTTTATTCTTTATAATTTATTCATTTTATTTACTAAACTGTTTCTATTTATTTGATTATTATTTTATTATCATGAGTAATTATTATTATTATTATTTATTTTTCTTTTCTTTTAATGATAAATGTAATTTCAACTTATGTTATGCAGAGGGTAGGGGTGGGAATAATATTTGTTTAAATTTCTCTGTAAAAATACTATGTTATATCTGAAAAGTTTAATAAACAAATAAAAAAAAAAGAAAACAGAAGTCTAATATCATCAAAAGTGGACATTTTGATAGTGTTTCACAACATGAACATGACTGAAGTTGAATCTTTTTATTACCTGTGTCAATTTGCGGTTAACTTCTGACGAATGCGGGGAACTGAAGTGCGCACTGCGAAGCACCATCACTGACAGAGAGGGCGGAAACGCGCGGAAGCGAGTGCGCGCAAGAGCGAGAGCCCGTGCAACCGATGACTGATTTTGCTTCTCCGTGGTGTTCTGACACAAATACGCGTCCAAATTTAGGGGGGGTCCAAGCTTGCTGACACGGGGGCACCGGGCCCCCCATCTAGAATCGCCACTGATCAGAAGGCGTGAATCGAATCATTTGTTTTCAATGTAGCTGTGCGCTGATACGCCGGCTTTATGGGGCTGTTTTATTCTGATTTCGATTTCGATTTTAAAAGACGGAGTTTAAGGAACTGGATGAGACTGTCCGACTGTCAGTAAATGGCAAATGTAAACGTCCCTTACCTCAAAACACACTGTACAGTCGGAAGTGTAGCATGTATTCATAATGTTTTTTTGCACAGCGACACTACTTTAAATGAGTCTGATTTACTATACATTAATCAGCAACTGCGTTTCACAAAAGACAGAGTTACATCCCACGTGGATGCTCTTTAGATAAACAAGAGACCAATAGCTTAAGTATGGTGAGAATGAATGAATGAATGACAGCTTCTACAATTGTCTGAGAGGCATCCCTTTTTTGCCCTGTAGCCCTACCTTGTGTTTTATTTGCTTAATTTTTAAAAGATAAATATAATGAATAAAACTAAACATTATTTGTATTCTTTATTATACCTATACGTCTGATAAGCTGATGGACAATGAACAGATATTGATGTTTCATAATGTTTTTACACTACATTATTTAAATCTACCAAGCTTAGTTTGCAATGTTTGCAATGTTTACATTGCTCTGCTTACATTAAACCTAAATCTCAAATATCAGAAATGACAACAGATTGTTCAGATTTACTTAATGTCAGTTTTAATGTTATTGATTAATGCACTTACTTGACAGATTTCATTTATTCATTTTCCTTCTGCTTTTTCTCTGGTTTATCACAGCGGAATGAACCGCCAATTACTCGACAGATTTATGTATTTTTAATTTCAGGTGGTATGTGTAGGTGTTTTATGTTTGGTCAAATAATTTCTAATGGCATCTTAAGTGATTTTCAGCTAATTATACTGTTTTATCTCAATAGGTTGATTTAGAGGTTTTGCAAAAAACAAAACAAAAAAAAAAGCAGAAGTGGATTTAGCTGGTTTTGACCCAAAAGAAAATTTACCTTTTTAAAAACCAAAGAATTGTCTGAAGTGACATTTTAGAAAAAAGGTTATTTTATTTACCAGCTAATAACCTTATCTTTACATATTGAAACTTCTAAACCTAATTATAGGAGCCTGATAGAAAATGCTCATTTACAAGAAAAGAGATCTGATGGATTTAGAGGGTTTTGCATCTGAACTCTTCATATTATTTTCCAAAACAATGTGCTGCATTTAAGAAAAAACGAAAGGGCTTTTAAAATAGTTGTTAAAAAAAAAAACATTTTTAGTATTGACATTTAGTATTGTGCATCGTGAGTCAGGAGAATCATTAATTAAAACTAATTAATTATATTTTTTATAATCACACTTAATAAGCTGCAGAAACATTCTCCGATTGTACGTGTCATCAGAGGGGAAAAGCCCCGCCCATTAGTGACAATCTCTCCCTCATTAGCATAGGGGGTTAGTTTTGTTTTTGAATCTGCCACTATGCTGACACACAGGCATTTGTAGCTCCGCCCTCTTTAAAAAAAAAGAGCTCAATCTCAGTTGAATTTAAAGCGACAGTCAGCGAAATGGCACAATTAGTCCTTAAGCCTATATATGCCGTTTCAAAGAGTTATAAAAGATTATTTGTGGGGCATTTCAAGCTGAAACTTTACACACACTCGGGACATCAGAGACTTATTTTACATCTTATAAAAAGAGCCATAATGGGTCCCCTTTAATACCCAACAATTCATTCATTCATTCAGAAGAGTTGAAATAAACTCTATGTAACGAGGAGACTGACACGGAGGGATCCATTATGCAGTATTTATTAGTCACAGTCAAATATCCAATACGCACTAAAGTGCGAACACACATCAACAGTAATCAATAATGGTCTTGGGGCTGGCGGCTGAAAGACACAGAGTGATTTACCAGGCATAGATCAGTGGCAGGCGGTGTGGTTCAGAATCCGTTAGACAGGCTTGGGTCGAGGGCAGGCAGCGTGGTTCAGAGTCCGTGTATAAAGCAAGGGTCGTGGGCAGGCAGAAGGCAACTCAGAGTCAGAAACAGTCCGGGGTTATTCTCAGAAGATCAGACAGGAAAGAGCGCTCAGTAATGCTGGCCGGGGCTAAACAAGACTTCACAATGAACTGGTGTTTGAGTGTGGCTTATATAGGAAGCGTGGGTCGTTAACTAGATTCAGTTCAGGTGTGTGCACAATCAGTTGATGGATGATGGATGATGTAATGCTTAAAAGTTCGGGGATGGTGACCTCTGCTGGCCAGCGAGGGGAATGACTGGGACCGAGTCGGTAACACTCTACTTTTGTTTGACTTCAGAAGAATTAAAATTTGGCACACAAATCATACGGTAAAGACGTCTTTGTGTCGGGCTGTCATAGGGCTAATTTTTTTTATTCAGTTTGGACAGATTTCATCATAGTAAACGGGTGTATAGTAAATATAGTAAAAATTACAGTAAATTATAGCAGAGAGGAAATCCTATATGTTCACCTAAAGAAAAAGTCTTCACAACAGTTTAATCTGATATTAGGATGAGCAAAGAAGATTCGCATGAACTGTTAAATAAAAGCCTGTCTATTAGTTTAATTGTGTCTTTTTTAATGTAACTTTTTTCCAGATGTTTCAACATCCACCTTTTCACTAGTGAAGGCTACAGATGGTAATGTACTAAACTACATAATATCAGTGCATTGTACACTGGGCTTTTTTTTTTTTTTTACAAACATTCAAATGTTGTATTTCAGAGCACAACAAAAGCAGTGCATTGCTGAAGTAGGATTTTTCTGCATTCAGACACATTCATATGTTATGTTTTGAACTGCATAACAAATCTGCAACAATTATAGATTTTGGTTGTACGATTATATAGTCTGAAGAATAATCATGGTTTTAGGGTTATCACGTCTAATGTAAATTCAAGCTTTATATTAGGCAAACTATTTAGATAAACTGTTGTTGCCATCTGCGTTCATGCATACATAATGATTTTAATAATAATTCGTCTAACATATCTTTTGTTAACATTGCACTGAAAGGCACGCACAACTCTCACCGTGAGATGTTTTCTACTGCGTGCGCCCGGAAAGACGTAAGCGAGTTGCTCAACTTGTGCGCGCACATTGGCATATATTCTTACATTAAAAATACCAACTTGCAAACGAAAAAGACGTGATATGGGAACATCCGCTGCTGGTGTGCATGCGTATTAGCCTCAGTGTGCATACATGGAACTTTGAACTAGCGCACAGTTGGCAACTTGGCATAACTTTGTTTAATTGTAGCGGTTTCGTTTTGTTCCGTGCAACAGAAATGCAGCTTAGAAGCCTTTACGATTAATTAACTGCGATGAATTAAAGCGCAGTTAATAGTGAAATCGGCTAATATCGTTGCATCCCTAATGACGATATCAATGCCTTTTCTACAAACACATTCAAATGTTTTCGGCTGCCGCGCCACTCGTTTTGGTGACTCGCGCTCTGCGCCTCTGCAGCTCATGCTGTATTGAACAGACGCACGTCACTTCATAACTACAGCGGCTGTTTATCGACTGAACTAAATTTATTTTTGATGTCTTGGTCACACTATTTGGAGGGCCGGAACAAATTGCCTCAGGGGCCAGGTTCGGCCCGCGGGCCGCCAACTGAATATCCCTAAATACTGTTGTCTGCTGTGTTTTAACTGAATAGAGATGTAATGCTCCACTGCTTTATCTTGTTTTTCTCAATAATTCCTGCTGTTTCAGTAACTCTGATTGTCAGTTCTCTGAGCACCTCATGTCTGATTCCTCCATTACTGACACAATATTTAAATATTGAATACCGTCATTATTGCAAAAAATCATTGGTTAGTTGATGAGGCAGAGCACAGTGTCAGGATTACCAACACAATCTCACGGCAATTCGTAACTTTTTTTTTAGTGGCTAATTCGTACGAATTCGTACGAGCTAATTCGTACAATTTAGTACGATTTGCTCATCCTCCAATGACGGTTGGGTTTAGGGGCGGGGTTAGGTGCCACGCCTCCTTTTTAAAATCGTACCATTTCGTACGACTGAACTCGTACGAATTCCTACGAATTAGCCACTAAACAGTCAAAACGTAAAATACTTGCGTTTTCTCGTGAGATCAGGCTGGGATTACAGGAGTCTAGATTTCTAATAGTAACAAAATAATTATTAGTAATAAAAAAATTCAAAACTTTGTTACTATTAAGAAATTAGTGTATTTAGAATTTCAGCTATTAATATATGATATCTGTAATTATCTTAACTGTATTAGTGTCTTAGAATATATATAATAATAGGAAAGACAGCGTATAATAATACTGTATGTGAAAAAAGTGACTTCATCAAAAGCCTACAAAGAAGTATATGTAGAATACCTTATTATACATTTTAAACTGTGAATATTTTTTAAAAGTGATTTTCTATTAAATATTATCAACTATTCTTGCTACAACAATTTTTAATAATGCTCTTTTTGACACCTACCCAGAGGATGTTCATTAAATATTGATCTCTCTTTAACCATTTCTTTGGTATATAAAAAAATATATACAAAATAAAATCAAAGTGTATTACAGATTTAAAGATATCTTGTAAGGCATTGTGCATTTCGTTCCAATATTTATGAAAACAGGGAAGTCCCAGAAAATGTGATAGTGATTTGCATTTTAATTTCATATTGGATATTATAGTAATATTTGTTCATCGTCATGTTTAATCTTTACTGTAGTTTGGTAGTTTGTCATTTTCTTGTCCAAGACACACTGATATTAAAACAATCCTGTAAGTGCATTATAAAGAATAATAGGAATATAGATTGAGTTACAGAATTAAATATTTTGTTAAGCTTTAATATTTGTGAATTGTTACACTGAACAATTGTGAAATGTTAATTGTCTTCAGCTGTTCTTCTGTATGGATTTTATTATTTATAAAGTTAAAATTATGTTAATAATTTTTTTTTTCATGTGTTTATAACACATTAAATGTGTTATAACAGCTAATCTGACTGACCCCTGCAACAACTACACTGTGCTGAATGACTCATGGAGATCCGTCAATAATACAAATAACGCCAACACGTGTGACGCCTCAGTCTTCTGGAGCGGCTGGTATCGGCTCTTCATTAACGGTCTGAGTGCTCATATCCCAGACACATGTGTTGCAGTGTCTAGCTGTGGCACTTCTTTCCCACTGTGGATTCGTGGTGGACACCCGACAGTAAAGAATGGAATCGTCACTCGAGATGTCTGCGGTAACGCTCTCGGTTACTGCTGTTTTTACGGCTCTTATCCTATTCGAGTCAAAGCCTGTCCAGAAAACTATTATGTCTATGAGCTGCTTGGACCAACTGCCTGTAATTTAGCCTACTGTGCAGGTAATTATACTCACATCAGTTCTTTCTACACATTCATATTTGTGTGTGTTTCTGATTATTGATCCTAAATAAACATCATCTCAGTTTATGATTGGTTGCAGCCATTTTAAAGTTTCAAGATTATGAAGTTGGCCAGTTAGTGCACTTATTAGAAGCACACACTGACTGACATTACATATTAACATCTGACATTTGTGTTTAATTATAATACAGTTTTTATGTACAGACATAAAGACTTTAATCTGTCACCTGTGAAGCATCAGATAAAGCAGGAATAAATTATAATAATTAAGATGTTTGGCACCACTGAATAGGTTTACATGTACATTATAAACTCAAATGTCTAGTGTTTTCATCACCTTCATGGCCTTTTAACTGTTCATGTTTTATTGATGTAAATTTTCAGATGTTGGCAGTGTTATCATCAGCTCTACAGCCGCCACACCACTGATCATCACACCTGGTAAAGAAACACTGCTGGCTTCGGCTTTTATATTGACGATAACGTTGTTTTAATGTTGTTCATGAAAACAGTAAAGTGTTCAGTCATTAGCAGTTGTGTTGTTATATCTGGCTCTTTTTTATTATAAAATAACCAAGCTATGAATTTAGCTCATTTTGAAATGTACTTGGGAACTCAATATTACACATAAAGAGTAAATCAGTGACCGGTGAATCCGCCAGTGTTGTCTAACAGTGCACATACTGGATAGTTACAGGAGTTCATTAATAACTGTCATTGTAAGAGATCAGTAATTTTAAACATTATTAAGAATCATTCCTTTAAGTTCAGACATTCACTGTTAACATAAAACAAACTGATTAAACTGATGCACATGATTAAAAATACAGGTAAAACACCAGTGAAAAATCTATACTGAAACTTTAGTCATATCAACACAATTCATTGTGCCTTTTTTACAAACTTTTCTGAGTAACGTAGAGCTACATTTGTTCATAATTAGCATTTTTGCGAGTAAATAGAATCATAATTGTGCAGTTGTTTAAAAATGTTACTTAAATAACATGTGTTATTGTATTTAAAAATAGATCTGATATTTTTATTGATAATTTGCTGAAGTGTATTTTATATTATCATTACTTTTATAAATGCATCTATATTAATCATATATTATATTTACACTGATGGTCAGAACAGTGCTCATTGTGTGTTTAAATTGTAAATGAGTGTAAAATATAGAAATGCTGCTTCATTAAGAGTCTGATGATGAGCTGCTGTGATGGAAAAACCTTCATCCTCTCTGTAATGAGGAGACCTGATGTTTTAATCAGAGATCAGACAGAGCTGATTGGCCAGCTTAAAAAACCATGTGACTGGATAAAGAGGATATCGATTTAAGCTAATTTAAACTCAAACACTGCATAAAACAGATTTACGGCAATTTACAAATATGTGACAGTGTGCAGAAGCAGGAGATATCAAATGTAAATGAGGTCATGCATCAGGAATTAGTGTATTGAGAACATTTATATTAAGACAGTGATTTCATTCTGTTATTTATGGTTTATTTTTCTGCAGATCCCTGTTACAACTACACTGTGCTGAACGATTCATGGAGAGCCAACAGCAGTCAGCCATCAAAGCCAGTGACCATGTGTGACCAGTCAGTGCCCTGGAGAGGCTGGTATCGGCTCTTCATTAACAATCTGAACGCTCAGATCCCAGACACATGTGTTGAGAAGTATAGTTGTGGCACTGATTACCCAATGTGGATTCGTGGTGGACACCCAACAGTAGAGGATGAAGTCGTCACTCGAGATGTCTGCGTTCATGCTTACAATTACTGCTGCTATATGGGCTCTTATCCTGTTCGAATCAAAGCCTGTCCAGGAAATTATTATGTCTATGAGCTGCTTAGACCAACTGATTGTAATTTAGCCTACTGTACAGGTAATTATACTCACATCAGTTCTTTCAAGATATTTGTGTCTCTGGTTATTTGTCTATTATTTAGAATGAACACTTTATCATATCACATATTTTATTGATTTTCAGCTTTTTTTTCAGTTCAGATGATGAATGTGGTCAGTTAGTCATTATCATCACATCACTGATCAGCAGTATTATATTATTTGAGTAAATTCATTATCAATGTTTAATATAATGAGAAAAGACTCATCTCTCATCAGCATCTCTAACCAGTGAAGTTTTATTTTAATTACTAAATTTTTTTAAAAATGAATGATTTGTTCCACTGCACACTGTTACAGTACATAAACATTTAGGCTAAATAATGTCTATAATTTATACCGAACAAACTCAAAATCTCAAATCTTAGTATTATTTAGATTAATTTCTTTATTTTTATGTTTTGGTGTTTACACATGAAGAACTAAAACTGACTTATTAATTTTGTATTATTGAATAGATTTTCTAGAGTCTTACTGTATTTAAATTTTTCATCTTTAGAAAAATAAAATGTTGTAAAAATTAGGGCTGTCAATTGATTTCAAAAATTAACTAATCACTAATTAATCAGTTATTTTTTACAGAAAAAAACATCAAAACAATTAATGCCAATAACAAACAAAAATTATTTCCATGTTGGATTCTAAGTGGACTACAAAAAAAAAACAAAAAAAAAACAGTCATTGCAAATATGGAAAATTATAATAATAATAAAGTATTGAATACAAACAATTGTATTCATTGTAAAGTTGTATTGCGAGTTGAGAAAATTAAATATAAAGTAGAAACAATTTTGCTTAGTCCGCAACATTTCGCCAGTTGCTAAGAAAGTCCAGTCTGTTAACATTATCGGGGGACAATGTGGCCAAGGGGTACATCAAAGGCAGGTACCAAAGACTATAGACTTCTTACAGGGACTTTGGTCACACCATCTCTAAACAATTAATTCTAAACAGCTTTGAGGGATACGGACACCGAAAAGACTATAGAATACATATAGAATGCCTTAAAGAGACTTTGGACACCGTCAGCGATGTCAGGCGTTTGCTCTTGTTGCTAGGAAACGCACACCCACACACACACGCGCAGTACAGGTCACCCTGTGAGCGAGTCCCTTCAGATTTATCAACACGCACAGTCGCGTTCATCAAATGTGCTTAAACTAAGCATCCTAAAGTATGGCTGTATTGTACAAGTAAGGATTCTGACACAGCAACGTAAAGCAGACACTTTACAAAAGTTGAATTTAGGGGGAAACACGTCAAACTTAATAAAACATGTGAGGGCGCACGGAATCAACTTAAAGGCAGAGAAATGGGCCGTCTTTGACAGCTTGCGACATCACCTGGCACTTTCACTGAGAACATTTACATGGACACCAATATTCCAATTTTATGATTAAGATAAAGCTCTTATTAAGAGTTTACCATGTAAACAGCATTTTTTGATTACCTTAAAGGATCACGCGAGTCCCGAAATGCGGAGGTTTTTCTTTCCGTTTGTCATGCGGTATCAAATTCCATTAAAACAGCACTCTTCCAACAGTCCTTACTTCATATTTTCATCCAATAATTGTCACGGGGCATGAACAATATGTCACTGAATGAACTGCGGTTAAAGTCTAAAAAATAAAATTGAAGCACCCGAAATTGCATGAAACTCTGGAGGAAACGCTGGATAGCCTGGTAATGCAACATTAATTGTTTAAACTGAAACTTTCCCTCTAAAAGCGCTTCCTTGGTCTTATCCATATTTCTTTGCACGTTAAACACATGTCGGCAACAACAGGAAATAAAAAAACTGTAACTGCCTTAATTGCAGACATTTTTTTTTTACGCGTTAAATATTTCAAATTAATCACATGCGTTAACGTGCCAATTTTGACAGCCCTTAAAAAAATCTGAATAAGCAGTTTATGCATAAGGCTTGGATCGTCAGTTTATATAAATTACTGCTACAGTAAGTGTCCGGATTCTGCCACTTCAGTCTTGTTAATTCTTGTTTTGGTGGCAGAGTCCGGACACTAGTCCTGTCTTGTCTAGTATGTTGTGCTCGGCTCGAGTTTTCTCAGGTCAAGCGCTCATTCCTGTCATTGTCTGTCTTTGTCATTGTATGAGCGCTGTCTTGGCCTCGCTTGGGCCGTGCGCGTTCCCGCTTGACATGGGCGTGTGGGGTCCGGGCGTGCTCAGGAATGCGCACTCAGTCTACTACAGCCTGCTGTTTCATTCTTGGCGCCTCAGTCTAGGTGGTTTTGTTTGGCGCTGGGATTGGAACATGCACGTTGCATGTGTGAGTGCACAGTATGTCTTTGTATTTTATTGTGTACTCGTGTCTTGCATCCTGTTGGTGTTGCTGTTTAGCACATGACCTGGTGTTTACATTGTGGCTGTGGGCTTTACTGTTGAGTTTCACGTGATTAATGGATTAATTCCCTGTACTGCGCCAGTTCATCATCGTTTATTCTACATTATCTAGTCTTGTTCCAGCCCTGATCCTTGTCAGTCTGCACAGTCCAGTTTTTTCTTTATTTGTGTTTCAATTATGTTTCCCCCTCAGAGGAGTTTTTGTTGCTTTTTGTTTAATTCTATAGTTAATAAACCAATTTTCTAGTCTGCATTTGAGTCCTGACTAATGTTTTCATGCACTCTTTGTATTTTCAGTATTATTAGTCTGATTGATTAATGTTTTCCAGTTGTTTCCAACATGAACTTCACCAGCACCAGTACAACAGTCGCACCACAGACGAGCTCAGCTGGTAATGTAGTCTGATGATTCCTCTGTTGAGTGTGTTTTACTGACTGTGTGTTGAACTGTAGAACTGAACAGGTGTGTGAGTGTGTTTGTGTCTCTGGATAAAGATGAAGGATTAAAGAGAATCTGAAGTTGCAGATCATTACAGACATTTTCATGAACATCTTTTTCGTGTGAGATGTGTTGTTGTGTTCACTGTGATTTCTCTCATTGCAGTAATAAATATCACGCTGCAGGAAGGATGCTCAGTAAGTTGAGTTTCTGAAATATACCTTTAATAGTTCAGAGGGCTGTGTGATTATATTTGTGCTGTACACATGTAATTTAACAATGAATGTGCTTCTCTATTTATTTCTGATGGTTTTGTCCAGAATCTTATGTTGTTTGTTATTAATATTGTGAAACATGATTGAGGACACGACTCATGATTCCTGCACTGTATAAAGCTGAATTGTGATTTCAGAATCAGAGCTCTGGAGGATGTCTTCAAAATCTTCTTGAGCAGATAGAGAACATTACAGCTCAAGAGCTTCCACTGAATGTAAGTCTTCAAGAGAAACATAATAAAGTCAGTTCTGTTAGAGTTGACTGACAGAGCAGTTTTATCTTTCTGTCTTTACATTTGCATGTGTGTTTGATCATTGAATCAGACGGTGACCGACATATTGAATGTGATCTTCAACGCTTCAGAGAAGATTTCAGTGTCTTCATCATCAGCCAGTCCATCTGAACTAGCCTCATATGGAAATAAAGTGTTGAAAAGCAGCGAGAAACTCATTTCTACACTGGTGAAGCCGACAGAAACAAGTGCCAACGTCAGTTTTACTCTTGAGACTGTAGGTAAGTGGAGACACTGTTATTATTGATGATGAACCTGAGATTATTAATATCAGAGACTCAATCACACCAGCTCAGACCTGCTCATCTTTGACTCGCTCAAACTGAGCAACACTTCCAAATATAAGAAAATAATAATTAATAGCTGAATCTGTGATGATATGAGCTCATGCTACTGTATATGTAGCCCTCTCTACATGAATCCAGCAGGGAAAAGATACACACATGCACAGTCTGTATACAGATATACAAATAGGAGTTTAAAAATAAATCCTGTTGCACATTGTTACCGTTTTTATTTAGTGAATAATATAAGGAGATAGACGATTCAGAGAATGTAAATATGATTTGCTTTTGGCTGTCTGAAGTCTCGTTTTGCGCTCCTGTTACATGAACCACCGCAGTGCGCAGGTACACGGACTAAGACAGCAGCACAGAGAGGATCATATGTGTAAGTCAGATGTCTTTTGCTGAGAGCCAGACATTTGGCCCAGGGTGGTGTTGGGGGGTTGAAAATCACTCTGGCACTTGCATTGTAGTGATCTTTGAAAATGAACACTTTCCCAGACCCTCTCACCCAGTGATTGAGTGCAGTGACATCTGATGGCTCAAGAGTGATGGTTCATGTGGCAGTATTGAGCTGGTGGGCTCATATCTGAGGAATGAGAGTTTACACATGGCTGTGCATACTCTGCCTAGGGCAGGGGTTTTCAAACTTTTAGGACACACGCCCACCCAAGTTTAGCCAATTTCACTCACCCCATCCCCCCCAAGGCACCCCTCCCCTGAGCCAAAATTATAATGCATGCGCAAACATCATATATTACTTGCTGCGTTTAAAGTGCTTAGCACTATTTACATTGAAACATGAATATACCGCTTACCTGGTTTGGTGTGATGGCTGAGCCTGTTTTTGAGAGGACAACATGCTAATCTGGAGTTGGATTCCTGACAAGACCAACCGTAAATCGTCTTCCACTGTCAATAAGCGTGAGCCATAACCTACTTACTTTTGATGTATGTATATACAGAAAATGCTGCTTCGCAAAGCCAAGTTCACAAAGCCCTGACAGTGTGGTTGAGTCGAACATTAAGTATGTTTACATGGGCAACAATACTTCAATATGATTAAAACAATACTCTGATTAAGAGTCTACCATGTAAACAGTGATTTTTGATCACCTTAATCTGACTAAAGTCATAACTGAACTAAACAGAAATGGAATTAAGAGTATGGAGTATAAATATATTAGTGGCATTTTTGAAGTAAACACCGAAATCAAACTATTACCGTCATGTAGGACTTTTTGCACTGCATTTGCGACAAGATCTACACACACGGATGTAAGTAAAGGACCACACACACACACACACACATCACGAAATGCGAACGCTTTTTTCTTTCCATTCAGCATGCGGTATCAAATTCCATTAAAACAACACTCCTCCACCAGTCCTTACTCCATATTCGCATCTAATACCCCAGTTTGTCATGGGGGCATGAATGAAGTATTCATGAGTGAAAGTGAAACTGCAGTTAAAGTTGAAAGAATTAAAGATGAAACAACCTGCAGGAAACGTGGATAGCTTGGTGACGCAACATTTAAAAAGCACTTCACGTAACACCTTAATTATATTATTGTCTTAATCAGATTAAGGCAAATAACTATTACTGATGTCCATGTAAGCGTAGTCAGTAATGACTTCAAAGTAAGTGAAAGATCCAGAAGTGCATCCTGCTGATTTAATTTAGAAGGGCACTTTTTTGTCAGACAGCTCAACTGTTTATCTTTCATTCGCCGTCATTCATTTTAAAAAGCAGTCGGTCCATTTTATTTGTATATATTTTACTAGAATGCATTAAGTCTACAGGTGCCTGATAGTTAGCTGTGGAACTAACGTTGATCAGGTTCACTCTAGTTAACATATAAATATCGTCATCATAATTTACTCGAGTGCATGCCTCAAAATTCTCGCATCCCCCTTAATAGGTTCTGGCGTGCCCCACAGTTTGAAAACCCCTGGCCTAGAGTAGGTAACAGTTTCAGGTCTGTTGATGGTTTTAGCTGGAGGTATCTCCAAATCTCCTAGATCTTACACTTAGTCTGGTCATTTTGAGAGAGATAACTGGAAAATAAGCTCACTAAAACAATGCAGTTTGAAAAAGACCGTTTGCCACACTCTTATTAAACGGGACCCTCTGTTGGATACAAGATTTTCAGGAATCCCAAAATGGTGAATGATTTTATAGAAGAGAATCTCTGCTGTTTCCAGTGCGATAAGTATTTCAGTGACCGGAATAAGCTTGCAAACTTGATAGCACCCATTCACAAATTCCAGACCACAGCTTTTGTTTTTGGATAGGTGTTGTTCAGGGATGGGACCAAGGTCAATGAGAAATAGGGAACATTTGTCAAGGAATCGAGGAGACAGCAGAGATGAGCATCCTTAGAAATATTGAAGAACATCATAGGTCATATTGGACCACCAGTACCAGATAGAGATCATCAAGAATGCTGATTGCCTGGGTCCAGAGCCTGAAGATGTGTGCATGAGTTCAGGAGGGTTGCACAAAGATCTGATCATTAATGGACCATTCTATTGGACTGATGATGATGGCTAGAGGTGCACTTCATGATTTTGCCAAATACAATGCAATCCTGGATTAACATCTATGTTGATCCTGGAGCATCATTTTTGTTTGAAAATGTAATCCATACCTATTCCCTACCCCTAAACCCAACCATAAGGGGAATAACATTTGGATAACAATCATGTAGAAATGCATAAACCTAACCATAAGCCTAAACGTAACTTAAACGGTAAACTTATCCCTTAATTCTGGGGCTGATTGGAATGTTGTTCCAGGATCAACATAGATGTTAATGCAGGAACAGGTCCTACTTGGTGAAATGAGGTTGTCGGGCTAGAGATAGGATGGTTCAGGAGGTGCTACTTTAAGAACAGGCAAGTAAACTCTTGACAGGGCATCTGCTTGATGATTCTTGGTACCTGGTCAGTGTGTAAGAGTGGAGTTGAATCCTGAAGTTAAACTGAGGTTGAGTCTTTGCTTGATGAATGGATTCAAGATTTCTGAGATCAGTGATGACTTTGAAATGGTGTTTGGCTCCATCTGTGTCCTAGTCTCTGTAATTACATAACCCACAAAAGTGGATGGATGGTTGATGAAATATTTTTTCAGCTTGAGGTACAGTTGGTGCTTGTTCAGCTTTTGGACGACTTGAGTAACTTGATTACAATGTTCTGTTGTCCTTTAGCAGTAAATTATACGACATTGATGTAAACCCCAGCAAAGTGTTTCAGGAACTCACTGAATGCTTTATTCATGTACCTTTGAAAGATTATCAACGGGTTGACCAGCACTTATGGCATCAGCTGGTACTCATAGGTACTGGAGAGGTGCTCCTTAAATTCAGTTTTGTGAAGATTTGAGCTCTACAAAGCTGTTCTGGGTCAGCAAAAACCAGAAGAAGGGTTAGTAATACTTAATGTTTGACTTTAGGGGGCTGTAATTGACTAAAAGTAAAATGAATGCTTGGTTCAATGCATATCCAATATACAGAGTAGGGGTGGGCGATATGACCTAAAATTAATATCACAGTATTTTTCATCTTTTGAACGGTGACGGTATAATATCATGGTATTACTTTCAATAGCAAAATAATATACATCTCAAGGAAGAACAGACAAAAGAAGGTCTCACTTCTATCACTCTTTAAAAGTTTTGGTTTGGGTCATTGTAAATGCTCAGTCTTGTTATGAGCTGATCTTCATTTCTCTGTGTTGGTGGAATAAAGCAGGCGAGTCAGCCGCACCAATTTATGAGCAGACAGAGCAGGATTCTCATGATGACCACCGGCGCAATACCGCTCTTTGTTATGAGCCATAGTTTCAGTGTAAACTTAGTAAAGGCGAGTTTCTTTGGCGATGATGTCTACAGTATTAGACTTTATATTTAGCGGACATTTGCGCTGAACACGCGGTAAATGCAACGCATCGAGATTCGGGCACCTTCTCCGAAAACACTCGATTGATCTCAGCTGGCGGATCAACATTTACCTCATGTCATGATCGCTGTCATCTGCGCCATTATTATTATTATAACTTTAGGTGAGGTTTGCAAACCTGTGCACTTTTCACTCTTCAGCCGTTTGCATTTCCTGCAGTAACAAAAGCTCCCTGTTATCTGACAGCGGGAAGCGTTGAGTGACTGACAGCTATGAACCAATACAGCAGCAGGGTAGAGCGATTCAGCAAGTTTATAGAGAAAATCAAATCAGATTGCACTACAACCATTATATTCAGACACACAAATGCTCCCAAATATATTATGAGGGCGCATAGATTAAATTTCGGGCGCTCATGCGACCAAAATGGTTGCAATTTCGAGCCCTGTAGTATAAGGACATGTATTCAGACCACAACTGAACGTTTGAAGAAAATTGAATGCCTTATTATTTAGAATTAGCTATTATTGATGTAAATGCAGCCGTTCAAGGCGCATAATTGATTTATTACGGTATTGACGGTATCCATGTCGTGGCGCAATGTCACACCCGTGATGACTATGACACCGGTGTACCGCCCACCCCTAATACAGAGTATACACTGGGTAACTTGTGTTGCCTCGGGCAGTAGCTCCATGCCAATGTGGTGAAAGTTTGGTGTCCAGCTGCTTAATGAACATCCTAAAATGGCCTGTACTCATGGGGAACATCCACTTCTTGATGAGTTTTGGGTCTTCTTACACATTTAAAGTTGATTTCTAAGAAATCAGTTTTTGGAAGGATTCAGAGACCAGAAGGAAATTTCATGGACTTCATTGGTGTGACTGACTCAGTGACGTAGTGTTATCTTATTTAATTATTTGATTTAGAAATTTAGAAATCTCAGAATCTATAAAATAAATTAGCACATAACAGCATGTTTGTTTTTAATCAGAGGGACAAGTCTTCATAGTTGGACCACAGGTGACCTTAGAGAAAATCCCTCAACTTGATACGACAAATTCTTCTGTAGACATCGATCTTATTGGCATCGCCAAGAACAACAATAACAGTAAGTTGAATATTTGGTGTAATTTAGTGTTTTATGTATAATGAAACCTCATTTCACCACCACTAAACCACATTTACTCTTTTGACTCTTGTTATTTTCATATAATATTGCATGTAAGCATCTGTTTCTGTAAACAAAAATCTAAAGAAAATCGACACACTGCCACTTTAGCTCTCAAAAAGTCTTTAATCAAAGACTTAGTCAAAGATTAAAGACATCTTGAGAGCAAAAGTGGCAGTGTGCCGATTTTCTTTGGATCTTTTTCTACAAATGTTTGTTTTTGATCGAGCACCTGCCTTTGAGATTTTCTAGATGTGTGCACACTTCTGTTTTTAGCATCTGTTTCTGTCTCACAGGATCTGCTGTGGCTTTTATGAGCTACACCACAATGGAGAATCTACTGAAGGCCGACTTCTTCAACACAACTAATGACACCATTAAAACCATGATGTCCACTGTGATCTCAGCTACTCTTCCCAAAACCAGCAACACTGCACTCACCAAAGCAGTCAACTTCACCTTCAGACACATCAGAGTGAGAGACTGAAATGTGTTTTTGTCCAACATCAGCACTGATCAACATCTGAACACATCTAATATTCACTCTTCTCATATTTTCTGCTCGTTTCTTCTTCTTCTTGCAGGAGTTTGACCCCAACGGTTCTCTGTCCTGTGTGTACTGGAATATCAGCGAGTGGATTGTAGATGGTTGTTCTGTGTTAAACAGCAACAGCAGCCACACTGTGTGTTCCTGTGTTCATCTGTCCACATTCGCTCTCATCATGCAGACCAGCAGCAGTCCACCACCGGTACCAGAACATTTCTAGAGACAATTGAAGAGCAGCACAGATTTGGCACTCATGTTCTCTGCATGTTTTCTCAGAGCGATCGGCTGGATCTGCTGAATCTGGTGTGTGTGATCGTGGATCTGGTGTTCTTCAGTTTGGCTCTGTTGTCCTTTGCTCTTTGTCAGTGGAGTCCTGGAGTCAATAATGTGGCTCGAATCAACATCTGCATCAGTCTGCTGTCGGCTCACCTTCTGTTTCTGCTCACACAACAGTTCCTGAACCTCATTCGCCCTCAGCAGGTGAGAATGATGAAGAAGCTCTACAGCTCAGCACAGCCGCACTGAGAATCATCATCACCCTCTCTCATGGTCTCCAGGTGTTGTGTGTGGTGATAGCAGGCCTTCTGCACTTCCTCTTCCTCTCCGCCTTTGTGTGGATGTTCATTGAAGCTGTGCTGCTCTTCATCTGTGTCAAGAACCTATCACGGATCAGCTCAAAAAAAAAGGAGGTGCTTAGCAGTGGATTCCTGTGTGTGATTGGATATGTGGTTGCTCTGGTTGTGGTGTGTGTGTCTATAGGGCTGGTTCCAGAAGGATACGGCAGTGAACAGTGAGTTGTTGTTGTTTATTTCTTCATTTGATTAAAAGCTCCAACTCGTAACAACGTCACACACAAGATTAAAATTAGTAACTGTCGTGTTCTTGTTGATAAATGTATTTAATTATCATTATATTGTATTTTCCTCTAATCAGATGCTGGATTAAAACAGATAAAGGGTTTATCTGGAGTTTTCTGGGTCCTGTTTGTGTCATACTAGCAGTAAGTTTTAGTTACAGATATGTTTACATGAGCTGTTTAAATCGACAAAACAAAACTGATCATTACTGTTTTCCACAGTTGAACACGATTCTCTTCATCAGGATCAGCATCAGTCTGAAATCAGCTCTCGCAAAACTAAACGCTGAAGTTTCACAGATGAAGCAAACCAAGTAACAAACCTGATTCATTCTTTATAAAACCCATATTCATTAAACTACACACAATATCTTGTTCTTTCTCTCGTTTACCACAGGGTTATGGTGTTTAAAACACTGGGTCAGTTTGTGGTTCTTGGTTGTTTTTGGATTCTGGGTTTCGTCCCTAATAGCAGTGAGGTGCTGCAGATCGTCTTCCTGATCTTGAACTCTCAGCAGGGAACCTTCATCTTCCTGATCTACTGTGTGCTCAATAATGAGGTCAGACATTTACTCCGTTTTCAGGCATATTCAATGCCAATTTAAGGCAAAAGACAGAGAAAATTAGCAATGAAGTCAGCTGTGTGCTTATATGTATGAGTTGTTAGTAGATCACTTGCAGAACCTTCCTCTCCTGTCAGCACTTTTATTTAATCGTGCTCTTTAAGTCTCTTAAATCATATTTTCTTGTTCTTATAAACAGTTTTATGATCACTCGTGATGTATAAAAGGTTAAACTGATCTCCTGAACTCCTTCTCTCATTCTTGTCCAGATCAGGCAGCAGTACTGGAGGTGCTTCAAATATCTGTGCTCTGGATGCAAAGAAAACTGAGGACTGCAGCATCGTGTACAGGCAATATGAAGTACTGTAATGTACACACATGATTTTTAAACAGAATTATTGTACTAAATGTCATTAATTCAGTTTGAAAATGATTGAAAAATGTGATGTGTAAGACACTTAATATTACAGCTGACAGTACTGTTGATGGAAAGCATTGACTCTTCTTTAATCACTAAACATTGAATTTAACATTACTCGGTGAAGGGTAAAGATATTTGGACTAAATCTAAAAGCTTTTGTTCACTTCAAAGGGTTCTGACTTGTTTTTAGGATATGTTAATTATTATTATGGGGGTGGTTTGCTTCTTAATATATCTCCATTGTTATGTATTGTTATTGCATAATGAACAGTACAGATAAAAGCACCCTTAGCTTAAAGATTTGAAGACATCATTCAATAAATATTGTAATTTACAGACAAATCATTTTGAACTTGATTATTTTCAATATTCTGCTGCTGCAGACACGTCCAATCCCTAACCAACAGGCTACAGACCATACCATCGCATATTTCCCATAACATTTCATATGCCATGGAAATTTCAAGACCTAACTAGTAAAGTAACTGTAATTTTTCATTAAAATACCTGCAACAAATTAGGGCTGGTCCAATCAGGATTTTAGCAGCCGATACTCAGTACCGATTTCTTGTCATGGTGATCAGCCAATACTGAGTACCGATTTTAATGCTTCAAGCATTATTATACTAGATGAATTATGCTGAACTGTAATAGTAGATATGGACTAGTGTCTACTCGTTGTGTGAAACTAAGGTGTGCAGTATGAATGTAACTGTATTATTTTGATACATATATGTAACTTATTTGATCTATTTTTAATACGGAGACATGCTGTGACATGTGAATTTCTCTTTGGGATTAATAAAGTCTAACAAACAAAAACAAATAATGCATAAAGCACTTTTTTTTCTAAGGATGATACATAAGTGGAGTTTTCTCCTTACCTTAGAGAATAAATAAGGATGTTGTGTATAATCCCTTAAACATTTCTAATAAGCATTTAGTGTGGACACGTCATGACCAGAAGCAGCTTTACAGAAAATAATAGATAAGACAGATTTTTAAAAACTTTTAAGAAATGATTAACCATGCGGCGGCACCGTGGCTCAGTGGCTACCACTGTCGCCTAACAGCAAAAATGGTTGCTGGTTCGAGTCCCAGCTGGGTCAGTTGCCATTTCTGTGTGGAATTTGCATGTTCTCCACGTGTTGGTGTGGGTTTACTCCGGGTGCTCCGGTTTCCCCCACTGTCCAAACACATGCGCTATAGGGGAATTGAATAAACTAAATTGGCCATAGTGTAGGAGTGTGTGTGTGTGGATGAGAGTGTATGGGTGTTTCCCAGTACTGGGTTTAGGCTGGAAGGCCATTTGCTAAAATAGTTGGCAGTTCATGCAGCTGTGGCGACTCCTGATGGATAAAGGGACTAAGCTGAAGGAAAATGAATGAATGAATGAATGAATGAATGATTAACAATGCAATTTGGAAACATTGTAAATGATGGAAGAAGAATTCAACACATCTCAATTAAGAAAGAGAGCACATATTTGATGCTTAAGAACCTAAAATGCACAGCTATATATCCATTACTGCTTTACTAAAAGATAACAGGCCTATAAACTTCTGTTTATTGCAATAAGCATATTACAAAAAGTTATATTATTAAATATTCAAGTTATTGAATATCAAATATTATTTTTTAATTTCCCTAATATTTCCTGAAAGATTTTAATCGAACTTGTGTAACGTTTCCAGTCCTTCGGCTCTTCTTCTTCCTCTGCGTTGTGTTATTTTTTTTAATGAAGGCCCGGACACAGTATTTGGTTAATATATAATAACAATAATAATAATAAACAATACAGCCCTTTATGTGGATGACTTGCTGCAGACATACAACATCTAAATAAAATAGAAAATCAAATCAACCGCTTGGCCTTGTTAAAGAGCACAGTCCAGCAGACATTATAAAAGCCATTTAACTTAAAGCACATGTCACTTCTCTACACTGAATGCTCAATGATAATATAACCGAATTATAAACTAAATGTGCGAAATCGCTACTTCTTAAAGTTAATATTAATAAATTAAGACCAAGCATGAAAAACACCTACCCACAGCATGGCTGTCTCAGCATCTGCTATGGTACGTCACTTCCTGTCTAACTTGTATGTCTGCAGTACCCCAAACGAATCCTTACATCTTAAAATACACACAACTGCTGCATAATTCAGGAGAATTCACAATGAAAAACCTGACTTCGGTACATCTGCAGCATTGTCACAAACACAGAACTTTCAGTTCTAAGTTATAAGGCCTAAATACATGCAAGACCTTGTATCTCCAACTATTAATAGCAGCACAATGATGGCAGTGGACAGTCTCATGGCAGCTCGATGAGAGAGGGAGATTTGCACTGGGGATATCTTAACTGCTCTATTCATTTAACCTAACAAATGTAATGCTAAGAACATCACTGTGCCTCTCTCAAACTGTTCTCTTGCTCATTCACTCTCATCGCCATGATTTGTGGGGTATTTTATCGGATTCATGGGCGTCACAGAGCCACTATGCAGGAGACTAACAGTACTTCCGGGAGAGATCATCCAGTTGGACAATAGATATGGGTGATCGCTCCGCTTGCATCACAGCAGCTCAAAACACTGGGTATACAATTTCTGCAATAAAGAGACCATCACTTGCACTAGTTGTGCCAATATAGTGTATAAACAGAGGTTGCACTGCATCTGTATATATTTTATATAGCTGTTGTGACCAAGCAGCACCCTCCTGCTCCCCCACATGAAGCCAATACGGAAGTAGCTGAAACTGCAATTCCTCGAAATTCCGCTAGTCCTGGCTCCATATGGAGCAAATTCTATTGAGCTCACTGTTAAAATGGCCGACTTTACAACAGAAAAAAAGGTGTTACAGCCTGGTACAAAGAACTATTTTGGTTCATATAGCTAATATTACCCTTCATGACAACTGTGAGGGGGTGAATTATTTTATAACTCATCCGTTTCACAGATCAGCTCTAAAAAGAGGGAGGTGCTTAACAGTGGATCCCTGTGTGTGATTGGATATGTGCGTGCTCTGGTTATGGTGTGCGTGTCTATAGGGCTGGTTTCAGAAGGCTTTATGAACAACCTGAGTTGTTGTTTACATTCATTTGTTTAGAAGGAAATAACCTGTAGGACTTGTCTGGCATCTGTTAAAAATGCTGTATCAATGTTACAGAAATATATTAAAATTGTAAAACAACACCTGAAATAATATTTTGATAGGTTCATTCAAATGATGTTTTATTTTGCATCTCCTGGATCATATTAATGCACATTTATACAGGCAAGATTAAAATGTGTTCAAGAGTCAACATCTAAAATAGGTTTTTTAAATAGTTTTTCTTCTAATCAGCTGCTGGATTAAAACTGCTGAAGGGTTTATCTGGAGTTCTCTAGGTCCTGTTTGTGTCATACTAGCAGTAAGTTCTAGCATTTAACACACAGGCTTATAAATGTATATAGAAACTAAAACTATCATTTCTTTTTTCTTTCTGCAGTTAAACTTGATTCTCTTCATTAAAATCGTCATCACTCTGAACTCGACTCTCAAAAATCTAAATGCTGAAGTTACACAGATTAAACAAACCAAGTAACATCCTGTTTTTGGATAAAATAATATAGGCAATTAATAGTTGCCCCGGTGGCTTAGTGGTTAGCAGTCGCCTCACAGCAAGAATGTCACTGGTTTGGGTTCCGGCTGGGCATTTCAGTTGGCGTTTCTGTGTGGAGTTTGCATCTTCTCCTCGTGTTGGCGCGGGTTTCCTCCGGGTGCTCAGGTTTCCCTCACAATCCAAACAAATATAGCGGAATTGGATCAACTAAATTGGCTGAAGTGTATGAGTGTGTGTATGGATGTTTCCCAGTACTGGGTTGCAGCTGTAAGGGCATCCGCTGCATGAAACATATGCTGGAAAGATATGAAGAAAAAGCCTTTTGTTTCTCCACAGGGTTATGGTGTTTAAAACACTGGGTCAGTTTGTGGTTCTTGGTTGTCCTTGGATTCTGGGTTTCTTCACTAATAGCAGTGAGGTGCTGCAGATCGTCTTCCTGATCTTGAACTCTCAGCAGGGAACCTTCATCTTCCTGATCTTCTGTGTGCTCAATATTGAGGTCAGACATTTACTCAGTTTGAGCCTCTACTTTCTGCTGTCTTGCTATCTTGACATTTCTTCAATGTTCAAACACACACAGAATGCCTTTGCTTTACTTTTTTTTAATTTAAAACGTAGTTTCTGTCTTCCTATCATTTTTCTTTATCTAACTCTGTCTGTCGATCTGTTTATCTGTGAAGTAGATTTATAAAATATAACAGTGAAGAGCTGAAGACCCAAATTCAAAGTGAGTCCTCAGATGGCTTGAATTTCAGCATTAAAGCATGTGAATGATTCATTTTCCCTTTTGTTCAGCTTATCTTTTTAATGCATTTTTTTAAATATAAAAGTAAGCTGTTAATAAACAATATGATATTGTAGCTGTGTGTGAAAGCTTTTGAATTTGAATTTAAGAAGGAAACGGTGCATACGAGATCAGATTTCTTATCAGGCTGATGGAGCGATAACTTAATGGTAAATATCACCACACACAAATATTTGCTTTGTCAGGCGGTCAACTGTTTCAGGTGAAGACCACTGCTTTCAGCTCATATCAGGTAAGATCTTTCTGCTCTTAATAATGATGTTGATAAATCATATAAATCGTGAAGTGATTGTTTGGTCTGTGTGTAGTTGGATTTGGTTGAGTAATTTGGGTTTTGACCAGGTCAGCACTCTTATGAAAATCTAAATCATTTTAAATCATCAGATGTAAATTCATAAATGCAGTGGAGTATTCCTCTTGTGTGTGTGTGTGTGTGTGTGTGTGTGTGTGTGTGTGTGTGTGTGTGTGTGTGTGTGTGTTTTTATATCCTATGGGGGACTTAAAATTGAATGCACACAGACTCATGGGGACATTTATTGTGGTCCACTCAAGCTTATAAATCATACAGAATAATGTATGTTGAAAATGTGAAAATGCAGATAGTTTTTTTTAATGAGGGTTAGTTTTAGGGGGCAGAATTTATATTATATATAGTATAGAAAAATCATAATGTCTATGGAGAACCCCGACCGGGACTGCAAAACCATAGTGTTTGAATATGTGCAATAAATACAAAACAAACGTTTATTTTTTGTGTATGTTGTTTTGTGTCAATGGAAATATTGGAAATACAATTTAGAGACAAATACGTGTCTTTACAAAAAATTAAATAGAATGACAAAATATATATATATAGATATGTATATTCATCAGACTTTAAATTTCATTGACAAACTTACAATAACTCAAGTGTTCTGTTAATCATCAAGATTAATTTACATTCATATTCCGCCTCACACCCGTTACATGTTTCAATGCAGTTTTTTCTTTGCTGCTATCTCCGTGGTCTCTGGCCAGGGGGAGGCTAAGGGCGTACTCACACTATGCTATCCGAACCGTGCACAGGCCCGTTTCCCAGATCGTTTGAGAAGTGTGAGTGCTCTGAATCGGGCTCAGGCACGGTTCACTTGGCCGGCCCTGGCTCTGTTGGCGCGGTTCACTTGGGCATTGGCGCGGTACGCTTGTAGTGTAAATGCAAAACGCGCCTGAGCCGGAAACTGAAGACGAGACGTGACTTTTAAGGGACTGTTTCATATGGATTTATTAATCATTCTTAACTGTTTAATGAACGCAAACTGTCGTAGGTTATAAAAGACAAAAACCCCTCACTGCACCACCACTGCACCTTCAGCAAACCTCCTAATTCCTGCAGCACGAGGACTTCATGATTGTTTATGAGCGTCTAAAGTGGCTGATCTGTTCGGCAAAATATTTGACTGCACATTACTGCATCCCAAACGACTAAAACGATATAACTAAAGACATCACCACTGCTGAGCGAGAGCAATTACTGAACAGCGCATTATCGATGACGTAAGCGTGCACAGGCCCGAATGTCATGCGAGTGCAGGCCATCGGTGGAGACGGGAGGGTAGACAAGCATGCTTTGGCCCGGTTCAAGGCAACTGTACATAGTGTGAGTATGCTCTAAGCCTTCCCCAGCCTCACACACGCTCTGCCTATGGGCACAATTGCAATAAAAGTCTAAAAGGGGCAGCTTTAAAGAATTATAAAACATTATTTGAATGGTATTTTGAGCTGAAACTTCACAACAACACTCTGCATCTTGTAAAAAGAGGTTCATTAATATCCAACAATTCGTTCATTCATTCAGAAGAGTTATTAGATTAAATTGTTTATCCAAAATATTTGAGTTATTCATTATTAGTTATTTTAAAGCCTCTGAGGAAAATATTTTAGTCCTAAATCTTAATTCAGTTTGACTTCAGAAGACTCATACAACTCATACTGTAAAGACGTCTTTGTGTCAGGCTGCCATGGGGCTCATTTTTCTTTTTTTTTCAGTCAAAGATTCGACTGGAAAGAATCATTATAGTTAACAGGTGTAGAAAACTACAGCAAATTATAGGATAGAAAAAAATCCCATGTTTTCCTAAAGAATAGTCACCACAGCTTAGTCGCATAATAGGATGGAAAAAGATGATGAGAAATTTTAGCATGAGCTGTTAAATAAAAGCCTGTTTTTCTAGTAATTTAATTGTGTCCTTTTTAATTGGACTTTATTTCAGAAGTTTCAACACTTCACTTGGCCCTTATAATGGTTACACCAGTGATGGCCGCAGCTGGTAATGTACTATACTTCTGTCTGCTGTGTTTTAACTGAATAGAGATGTAATGCTCCACTGCTTTATCTCGTTTTTCTCAATAATTCCTGCTGTTTCAGTAACTCTGATTGAGAGTTTTCTGAGCAACTTATGTCTGATCCCTCCATTACTGACAATGAATATTGTCTGTATTTTAAATATATAAATATTGAAGACAGTATCTTGATTACTGGAGTCTATATTTCTAGTAGTAACTAAATAATTATTGATTTCATAAATCTATTTTCTTACTATTAAGATAAATGTGTATTTAATATTTCAGCTTGTAATGTTTGATATCTGCAATTATCTTAAGCACATTAGTGCCTTTGAACTTGAATATGTAACATGAATAATATCTGTGTGTAAAAGTCTTAAACTGTTCATCTGGATGGATTTAAAAATATTTTCTAAATAGGATAATTTCTTTTAAAAAAATGTTTGTGTTATAACAGTTATCCAGGCCGACCCCTGCACCAGCTACACTGTGCTGGACAATCCATGGAGATCCGTCAATAATACAAATAACTACAATTGTGACCGCTCAGTCTCTTGGAGCGGCTGGTATCGGCTCTCTATTAACGGTCTGAGCGCTCATATCCCAGACACGTGTGTTGAAAAGCATGGTTGTGGCTCATATACCTCCTTCTGGATTCGTGGTGGACACCCAGCAGTAAAAGATGGAGTCGTCACTCGAGATGTCTGCGGCTATGGTGGTGGTTACTGCTGCTATATGGGCTCTTATCCTATTCGAGTCAAAGCCTGTCCAGGAAATTATTATGTCTATGAGCTGCTTAGTACAACTGTCTGTCCTTCAGCCTACTGTGCAGGTAATTATACTCACATTGGTCCTTTAACTCATGATGTTTGTGTGCATTTCTGATTAAGGATAAGACATCGAGATTATTCCAGTGTATGATTGGATGCAGCCACTTTAAAGCTTAAAGATATTGAAACTGGTCAGTTAGTGCACGCGTCACTGAGTAGAAGCTTACATATTTTATTATATTAAATTAATTATAATACAGTTTTTATGTACAGAGATAAAGACTTTAATCTCTCCTCATGCAGAATCTCTAATCAGCCTCTGTGAAGCATCATATAAAGCAGGAATAAATGAATGTTAGAATGTTTTGTAACTCTGAATAGGTTTACATGTACATTATAAACTCAAATATCCAGTGTTTTTATCACCTTCATAGACTTTTATCTGTTTATTGATGAAAATTTTCAGATGTTGGCAGTGTTATCATCAGCTCTACAGCCGCAACACCACTGATCATCACACCTGGTAAAGAAACACTGCTGACTTTGGCTTTGATTATTTGGCTTTTTGATTATATAAATATATATAAGTGATGAATTTAGGTCATTTTGAAATGTATTTGGGAACTGTATATTACACATAAAGAGTAAATCAGTGACCGGTGAATCCGCCAGTGTTGTCTAACAGTGCACATACTGGATAGTTACAGGAGTTCAGTAATAACTGTTGTTTATTAGTTTTAGTACACTGTATTTTCAATTCAATTCAATTCACCTTTATTTGTATAGCGCTTATACAATGTAGATTGTGTCAAAGCAGCTTCACATAAAAGGTCATAGTAAATAGTAAATAGGAACAGTGTAGTTCAGTTTGTAGTGTTTAAGTTCAGTTCAGTTTAGCTCAGTTCAGTGTGGTTTAATAATCACTACTGAGAGTCCAAATATTGAAGAGCAAATCCAACGATGCGCAGCTCTACAGATCCTGAACCATGCAAGCCAGTGGCGACAGCGGAGAGGGAAAAAAAACTTCACTAATGGCGGAAGTGAAGAAAAGAAACCTTGAGAGAAACCAGGCTCAGTTGGGCACGACCATTTTAATTTCTCCGCTGGCCAAACGTCTTGTGCAGAGCTGCAGTCTCAGTGGCGGAGGCTGGAAGCTGGCCTCAGCGAAGACTCGTCTGTCTCTGGAGCGTCACAGGAATCAGTCTCATGTTCTCCACTCTTCCATGACCACCACAGTAGCTGCTCAGGATACGGCCTGGTCCAGGATACGGAAACCTTGGGATCATCTCGTTGTTGGTCTTGGATCGAATCAGTGACTCTGCATAGTCTGAGGGCCTCTGGAAGAGTATCCCCAGGTGGAAATGGAGAATAAAGAAAGTAATTAGCGTAGCTGATGTTCACAGTGTATATCAACAAGATGCATAACCTGTGTGGAAGCCCGCTAAGTGATGCACTGAGTGTATGCTTTACTGAACAGATAGGTCTTTAATCTAGTTTTGAATTGGGAGAGTGTGTCTGAGCCTCGGACATTATCAGGAAGGCTATTCCAGAGTTTAGGAGCTATAAATGAGAAGGCTCGACCTCCTTTACTCGACTTTGCTATTCTAGGTACTACCAGAAGTCCTGAGTTTTGAGACCTTAAAGAGCGAGTTGGATTGTAGCGAGACAGAAGATTGGTTAGATAAACAGGAGCTAGATTATTTAAAGCTTTATATGTAAGAAGCAATATTTTAAATTCAATACGAAACTTAACAGGCAGCCAGTGTAAGGAGGATAAAATTGGGGTGATGTGATCAAATTTTCTAGACCTGGTAAGAACTCTGGCAGCTACATTTTGTACTAATTGAAGTTTGTTAATAGAGGATGCTGGGCAGCCAGCAAACAGAGCATTACAGTAGTCCAGCCTAGAAGTCATAAAAGCATGGACTAGCTTTTCTGCATCTGAGATGGATAGCATACTTCGTAACTTGTAATACTTGTATGAGAATAGCATGTAGAACAATGGAAATGGTTTTAATGGACATTAAGTTACAGATATTCACTGTAACCATAAAACAACATGAAACGTGATTAAAAATACAGGTAAAACACCAGTGAAAAATCCACTTTATATTAATACAATCCGTTAATAAAGACTTTTCTGACTGGAGTATATTAATTAGCTTAAATGTGTTGTTCATAATGTGTAGTTTCACAAGTAAATAAAATCAGAGATAAGCAGTTGTTAAAATAAATGTAACTTCAGGGTGTATTTACAAATAGTTCTCTATTAGTTCGGGAACTTTGACTTGTGTCTTAGACACTCTTCAGAGTGATTAGCCGTCTAGTGAACTCCCAAAAGTGTCTTAAGACACACGTCTCAGAACCCTCCTTCAAGGAACATGAGTTATGGACGTAACCAGCACGTTATACAATTTTATTTATTTATTTTTTATATATATTTTATAGATAATTTGCTGCAGTGTATTTTATATTATCATTACTTTTATAAATGCATCTATATTACACATATATCATATTTCCACTGATGGTCAGAGCATTGCTCATTGTGTGTTTACTATATTTTACACTCATTTACAATTTAATGTTGCTTTATTAAGAGTCTGATGATGAGCTGCTGTGATGGAAAAACCTTCATCGTCTCTAATGAAGAGACCTGATGTTTTAGTCAGAGATCAGACAGAGCTGATTGGCTAGATTTTAAACCCAAAACTTCATAAACAGACATTTAAGGTGTGCAATGGCATGTGATAAAGATGTAAAATTAATGTAAAGTAGGTTATTAATCAGGAATTTGTATTTTGTGAAGAATTATATTAAGACTGAGATTTCCTTTTGTTCAATTGAATTTTCTGAAGACCCCTGCTACAACTACACTGTGCTGGATAATCCATGGAGAGCCAACAGCAGTCAGCCATCAAACAACTTCAAGTGTGACACTTCAGTCTCCTGGAGCGGCTGGTATCGGCTCTTCATTAACGGTTTGAATGCTCAAATCCCAGACACATGTGTTGCTATCTATAGCTGTGGGACTTACTATGCTTTATGGATGCGTGGTGGACACCCAACAGTAGAGGATGGAGTCGTCACTCGCGTTGTCTGTGGTTATGAGAGTGGTTACTGCTGCTATTACAGCTCTTATCCTATTCGAGTCAAAGCCTGTCCAGCAAATTATTATGTCTATGAGCTGCTTAGACCAACTCTCTGTAACTCAGCCTACTGTGCAGGTAATTATACTCACATCAGTTCTTTCAACTCATTCATCATATTCGTGTCTCTGGTTACTTCTCTATTATTTATAATATATATCGCACGTAAATGGTTTAATTAATAGCAGGTTATTCATTAAGAAATGTAGTGGTTTAAATGTGTCATTATACGTTACATTTTACATTAAAACTAACATGGTTCAAACGAAAAAAAGCCAACTACGGGTTTAGGAAACAGTCGTCACTATATCATTAATTTTCCAAAGGATGCATCGTACTATGATGGAGTATTATTTTAATTAATGCTTTATTCCACTAAGCATGTGTTACGGTCCCTACTTAAGACTCGTGATTCAATGAAAATGTAACATAAATAAACAACGGCCAAAGTGTTCCAACTGAATTATATATTAACATAAAGTAATCAGCAAAACCACAAGAGATGGGGAGCCCAACAACATATTAAATAAATAACCAAACAAACTTAAAGCATGTTGGGACTCCTCAATCCAAACTGAAGTCAAAAACAAAATACAAAGGAGAACACAACGGCACAGCCGTCAGAAACTGTGGTGACGTGGAGGAATGAGCGAGAGCGAAAGATCCGCTTCCTTCTGTTTTAAAAGCCTGACGTCACCAAATCAACTAATAGAAAAGGGAAAAAGACAAACAAGATCAACTGAACGTTTTAATTATGGGCTGGAGTGAACGCCACTGTTACAGTACACTGAAAAAAATGATGTCTGCAAAACTGTTGCAAACAAGTTAATTGGGTTGAATTTAAACAAACAAATTAAATTGAGTAATGTTCAACTTAATTCGTTTGTTTAAATTCAGCCCAAATAAATTGTTTACAACCCCTTAACTTAAAATAATTTAGTAAATCCAAGGAATCATCTTTGAATAATTTTTTTCAGTGTACATGCTGGACACAATTAAGCTAAATGATTTCTTTCATTTATTCTGAACAAACTAAAAATCTCAAATCTTTATATTTTTTAGATTGATTTCTTTATTTTTATGTTGTGGTGTTCAGACATGAAGAACTAAATCTGACTTGTTCATTTTGTATTATTCAGTAGATTTTCTACAGTCTTACTGTTTTCCCCTTTTTCTCCTTTAGAAATAGAACATTACCACAAATCTAGATTATCAGGTTTATGCATAATGCTGGGATTGTGAGTTCATATAAATTGCTGCTAATGTTTTCAGCTATTGTTTGCATATTCAGTATTATTTGTCTGATTGTTGATTGTTTTCCAGTTGTTTTGAACATGAGCAGCATATTGTCATATTGATACTATTAAGATAAATGTGTATTTAGTATTTCAGCTTGTAATGTTTGAAATCGCTACGGTTATTAAGTAACCCTTCGTTCCCCGAGGGGGGGAACGGAAATGCTATGTGGAAACTTCCACTATGGGGATTTCGTCAGAATCCAATCATCTGAAAGAGTATAAAAACGGGCCAATGAAATGCCAATGAGTTGGCAGCATCAGCGTGCACAGCTGGCGTCAATGACAATCAGTCATGCTATAAAGACGCAGCCAGTGCCATGCTCGACATCCTTTTCTAGCTGAAGAGACTTTCACGCTCAACAGCTAAGGGACAATCGTTGTGGCGAAGGAACATAGCATTTCCGTTCCCCCCCTCGGGGAACGAAGGGTTACTTTAGTAACTGTAGCGTTCCCCTTCGGATGGGGAACTCCAATGCTATGTGGAAACTTCCACTATGGGGAAATCTATGGAAAACGCCACAACGAAAGAACCTTACTGCGTCCCTGGCGAAGGGTGTGCCACGCAGTAGAGCGAGCGCACCTACAACGCCCCGAGACACAGTCTTCCAACGTGTCCCCTGGCCCTCACTTACCTGTTCAGAACAGTTATGTTTTTCGGGGAGTCGCAATAACCCAGTAAAATAGGTTTGATACGACAGTACGTTGGGAAAGCGTTCAGTCCCGATAGGGAGGACGCTGCGGAGCTCACCTGTTACCCAGAGGGGAGACCTGGTGACAACCTATGGACTAGCCCAGAGATGGGGAGTCCTTGCATAAGGATGGTTAGCGGGGAGGGAAGACACGAGCCTGCCCTAGAAGGGGGGACTATACCGTGGCTGAGTGAACGTATGGGATCGCCAGCGGGGATCACACATAGCAGGCACCTATACCCAGAACGCGGGCTGACCAGCGGGCATGCCGACAACGTAACGGGCCAACACCTGACTCCTCCGCTGAGTCAGGTGCTGGGGGCCTCAGAGGAACTCTGCAGGGTTCGCCAAAGAAATGGGAAACTAAACTGACAAAGCTGAAAAAGCGCACGTATCTCCGGGTTAGGGAGAGTGGCGCAGCAAGCGTGTTTCGACACCTCAACCGAATCGTTTCCTCAATCACCAAGGGTTGCCTAATACCCTTGAGGAAACCGGCTCCACTCGCAGATTGTAACCTTGCAAATGTATTGGGTGTCACCCAACCCGTAGCTCTACAAATGTCTGTCAGAGAGGCGCCGCGTGTTAACGCCCAGGAGGATGCGATGCTCCGTAGTGGAGTGCGCTCTCACCCCCGGGGGACACGGCTCACCCTGGCCCAAAGGCGAGGGAGATGGCATCCACTATCCAGTGGGCCAACCTCTGTTTAGATACGGCACTTCCCATCTGCCGACCACTGTAATGGACAAAGAGCTGGTCAGAGGATCTAAGGCTCTGAGTGTGGTCCACATATATTCACAAAGCGCGAACAGGACACAACAATGAAAGGGCTGGGTCTGCCTCCTCCGCGAGCAGCGCTTGCAGGCTCACTACCTGATTCTTAAAGGGCGTGGTAGGAACCTTGGGCACATAGCCGGGCCGGGGTCTCAGGACAACGTGAGAGTAGGCCGGCCCGAATTCTAGGCACGAGTCACTGACCGAAAATGCCTCCAGGTACCTAACCCTCTTAACCGATGCCAACACGACCAGCAGAGCTGTCTTCAAGGACACTGAGTCGAGTGGTTCGAAGGGATCCCCACGTAGGCTCGTAGCACTACTGCGAGATCTCAAGAGGGTATGAGAGGGGGGCGGGGGAAAACATCCGCCTCGCACCTCTGAGGAACTGGATGATGAGGTTATGCCTCCCCACGGTGCCGCCATCCACGCATCATGATGAGCGGAGATGGTGGCCACGTAAACCCTCAGTGTGGAGCGCGACAGCCTTCGCTCCACCTGTCCTGAAGGAAAGAAAGCACAACACTGATCTGGCAAGATCGGGGGTCTTCTCGGCGAGAAGCGCACCACTCAGTGAATAGACTCCACTCCAGGGCGTAGGCATGCCTCATAGAGGGTGCACTAGCCTGAGTGATGGTATTAACCACCGCCACCGGTAGGTTACCTAAGTCTTCCTCGTCGCGTCTTATGGACCCCACGTGGAGGTTCCACAGAACTAAGCGAGGGTGCCAGATGGTGCCCTGTCCCTGAGAGAGTAGGTCCTCTCTCAAAGGGACTCGCCAGGGGGGGCGTCGCGAGGAGGGAGAGTTCTGATGTCCAGGTCCCGTTGGGCCAGGGGCGCAACTAGCAAGACCTGCCCCTCATCCTCCCTGACCTTGCACAGAAACTGCGCGAGTAGGCTCACTGGGGGGAGTGCATACTTACGCAGGACTCGGGGTGGAGTCGCCATTCTCCCGGGGAAGGAGCTGCCGTGAGAGCCTGTTGGCCGCACGGTTGAGCCCATCTGGGGTGTGACTAGCAAGCAGCGACTTCAGCCACGTATGACTCCAGAGGAGCAGACGGCGAGCGAGCTGAGACATGCAGCGGGAGCGTATACCCCCCATCCGGATGGAATACGCTACCGCGGCCGTGCTGTCCGTCCTGACCAGCACGTGTTGCCCCCTCAGCACCGGTAAAAAGCGGCGCAGAACGAGAAACACTGCCAACAGCTCTAGGCAGTTGATATGCCAATGCAGCTGGGTTCCCCTCCACAGGTCCGCAGCAGCATGCCCGCTACACACGCCCCCCCCCCCCCCCCCACCCCATACTGGAGGCATCTGCCGAAACGACAGCCTGCCTGGACGCCTGACCTAGGGGCACACTGGCCCATAGGAAGGAGGGGTCCTTTCCAGGGGGTGCGGGTGCGGTGACACAGCGCAGTGACAGTCACTCTGTGTGTGCCCGCGTGCCATGCGCGTCTGGGGACCCGATCATGAAGCCAATGCTGTAGTGGTCTCATATGGAGCAATCCGAGCGGCGTGGCCGCGGATGCCATATGCCCCAGGAGCCTCTGAAATAATTTCAGGGGGACCACTTTTTTTCCTGTCGAACTCTCTTAGACAGTTCAGCATTACCTCGGCGCGCTCTCGTGAGAGGCGCGCCTCCATAGTGATCGAGTCCAGCTCCAACCCGAGAAAGGAGATGCTCTGCACGGGGGCGAGCTTGCTCTTTTCTCGGTTGACCTGAAACCCCAACGGGCGGAGGTGCCGGAGCACCTTGTCTCTGTGCATAATCAATTGCTCCCGAGAGTGGGCTAAAAATCAGCCAGTCATCGAAATAATTGAGCGTGCGGATGCCGGCGAGCCGAAGGGGCGCGAGGGCACCCTCCGCGAGCTTGGTGAAAACTCGCGGAGACAGAGAGAGCCCGAAGGGGAGGACCTTGTATTGCCACGCTCGACCTTCAAACGCAAACCGCAGAAACTGCCGGTGGCGTGGAAGTGTGGAGATATGAAAATACGCGTCCTTCAGATCTATTGCTGCAAACCAATCCTGAGGACGAACGCATCGCGTGATGCGCATCTGCGTAAGCATTCCGGAGCGCAGCCTGTGAAGGCAGCGGTTCAAAATGTGCAGATATAGGATTGGCCATAGCCCACCGCTCTTTTTTGGGCACGATGAAGTGCGGGCTGTAAAACCCGCGCTCCATCTCGGCTGGAGGGCCGGCTCGATTGCATCCTTCGCCAGGAGGACAGCAATCTCCTCTCGCAAGACAGGGGCGGACGCAGGACTGACCCTGGTCGCCCGTGAACCTGGGAGGCCGTTTCGCGAACTGAATCGCATAGCCGAGTCTGGTCGTATGGATGAGCCATTGCGATGGGCTGGCCCGCGCTAACCAGGCAGGCAGAGCCCCCGCAAATGATCCCACCCGCACGATCGCTGACGTGCCAACGGCCGGGCAGCGTGGAGTGAGTGGGCTCATCCGGGGAGCGCTGGGGTCCCACAGGAGAGCAGGAGAGGAGATGTTCTCGTCTCGCACTCAAACTCCAGGAGAGGGGCTGGGAGTGGAGAGAAAGGAGACCGTTCTCTCGCGCTCCATGAGCCATTGGCAAAATGCACCGATCCTGCGAGCTGGAAGGCATAGCGTCCCAGACTGGCAGTGTTCGGGCTGTCACATCCGGAGGAGGGGAAAAGTGCTCTTTCACTGAGGATTTTGATGGCGTTTTTTTTTTTTTTTTTCCCCTCCAGCGGGGAAAGAGCAAATTCCCTCCTCCCCAGATGGCCCGCCTCAGGGACGCTTCGAGGTCCGTTTTACCGAACTTAGCGGCGCCCTAGGCAGGGGATGCTGGTTGCCTGCGTGATGCTCGGCGCAGCCGCGTGGCCGGAGGCGGCGAAGCAAAGCTGCGGGCGGGCGTCCTCGGCAAAAAAGCAGTGGATGTGGATGGCTCGGCGGGGGGGGAGCGGTCATACAATCCCGCCGATAGAGACCTCGCCCATCGCCTCCGACTGCTCTATCACCGGCGTGAATTCCTGGGCGAATTCACCGCAAGTGTCGCCGAACAGGCCAGCCTGGGATATGGGTGAGTTAAGAAAGCAAACTTTGTCAACGTCACGCACATCACCAGGTTTAGCCTGAGGTGGCATTCCTGGATGACGGATGTGATCATCGTCCTTCCCAGGGCACACACAGCCGACTTTATTTATTTATTTATTTTTTTTGTAAAAGCATAGTCGGTTGCGGTGCAGAGCGCATGCTCAGTCCTGGGTCAGAACCATCCTCGCGCAGCCGGGCCAGCGCCTGCACTTGGTAGCGCTGGTAGGTGGCCATAGCGTGCATGGTGAGGGGGAAGGCGCACGCAGCACACTGCGTGAGCCTACTGTGCCCATCCAGGAAGAAGGGGATGGGGAGGCTTAGAAGGTCTCGCCTTCTTCCTTCACATCACACCCCTCTAATCGGTCCAGCCGCGGGGCTGGGGGATAAACCATCTCCAGAGCCACGGCCGAAGCAGCCTGGGGAAGCACAGCCGCAAAGTCTGCTTCTGGATTCGACGCCGCGCTCAAAGTCCCGGAGGGAGCGAGCGGGTTCGAATCCTCGTCAGACCTTGACAGCCCAACCTCCAAGGATGGTGAGGATGGAAGCGCACGCAGATCGGGCAGAAAAAAGTGCCCTCAGGACAGCGTGAGTTTACTGTGCACTTCCGGGAAGAAGGGGACGGGAGGCTTTGAAGGTCTTGCCTCCTTATATCCTCCACATCACACCCATCTTGTCGGTCCGGCCGCGGGGCTGGGGGATAAACCATCACCAGACCCACGGCCGAAGCAGCCCGAGAAAGCACGGCCATCACGTCTGCTTTTTAGATGCTAACGCCGCGCTCTCCACCCCGGAGGGAGGGAGCGAGCGGGCTCGCATCCTCATCAGACAATGACAGCCCATCCTCCGATGCAGCGATGGACATCTGACCCCCGGTGTCATCAGGTGAGAGAGCGACCATCCAAGGACGGAGCGCTTCTCTTCACCTGAAGCTTGGATGGAGCGCGTGGAGAAGCGAGAGGTCCGCGGGCCGAGGGCGGCGGATTTACTCCCACTGAAACCCTCAGATCTGCCCGAGTGCCAACCGCAGTGCGGGGGACAACTGGGGTGGGTGGCTCTTTTGCAAGAGCGAGCCGCGATCTTAACTGCGCAACAGACATGACATCAGTGATGGCATGCACTGCCCGCGAGCACCGCATTAACATGCTGGACCCCCAGACATGAAACGCTGTGCTCGTGCCCATCATCCGGGGATAGGAAACCACCGCATCCAGAAACGCACGGTCGGAGTGACGTCTTGAAAAAGACGCGCTGCACGACCGTGTTGCTCTTTTAGGAAAGCTTTTTTCCTATATACAAACCGCTCTTGGAGGACCGGACCCAAAGGACGCCAGGCAAGGTAGAAATACCCAGCTCGACCATCTGCCACTGCGTATACGCGCTCTGGACCGGGAGAAGCTGCTTCTCGATCTCTCTCTGTAGACACAGGTTGGAGATACCCTCAAAGACTCTCTCAGAAGCTTCGTGAAAGGCTCTGAAAGTGAAAGGATGTCGAGCATGGCACTGGCTGCGTCTTTATAGCATGACTGATTGTCATTGACGCCAGCTGTGCATGCTGACGCTGCCAACTCATTGGCATTTCATTGGCCCGTTTTTATACTCTTTCAGATGATTGGATTCTGACGAAATCCCCATAGTGGAAGTTTCCACATAGCATTGGAGTTCCCCATCCGAAGGGGAACTGCAATTATCTTAAGCACATTAGTGCCTTTGAACTTGAATATGTAACTTGAATAATATCTGTGTGTAAAAGTCTTAAACTGTTCATCTAGGTGGATTTTAAAATATTTTCTAAATAGGATAATTTCTTTTTTAAAAAAAATGTTTGTATCATCACAGTTATCCAGGCCGACCCCTGCACCAACTACACTGTGCTGGACAATCCATGGAGATCCGTCAATAATACAAATAGCAACAATTGTGACCGCTCAGTCTCCTGGAGCGGTTGGTATCGGCTCTTCATTAACGGTCTGAGCGCTCATATCCCAGACACATGTGTTGAAAAGCATGGTTGTGGCTCATATACCTCCTTCTGGATTCGTGGTGGACACCCAACAGTAAAAGATGGAGTCGTCACTCGAGATGTCTGCGGCTATGGTGGTGGTTACTGCTGCTATATGGGCTCTTATCCTATTCGAGTCAAAGCCTGTCCAGGAAATTATTATGTCTATGAGCTGCTTAGAACAACTGTCTGTCCTTCAGCCTACTGTGCAGGTAATTATACTCACATCTGTCCTTTAACTCATGATGTTTGTGTGCATTTCTGATTAAGGATAAGACATCGAGATTATTCCAGTGTATGATTGGATGCAGCCACTTTAAAGTTTAAAGCTTATGACACTGGTCAGTTAGTGCACGCGTCACTGAGTAGAAGCTTACATATTTTATTATATTAAATTAATTGTAGTACAGTTTTTATGTACAGAGATAAAGACTTTAATCTCTCCTCATGCAGAATCTCTAATCAGCCTCTGTGAAGCATCATATAAAGCAGGAATAAATGAATGTTAGAATGTTTTGTAACTCTGAATAGGTTTACATGTACATTATAAACTCAAATATCAAGTGTTTTCATCTCCTTCATAGACTTTTATCTGTTTATTGATGTAAATTTTCAGATGTTGGCAGTGTTATCATCAGCTCTACAGCCGCAACACCACTGATCATCACACCTGGTAAAGAAACACTGCTGGCTTCGGCTTTGATTATTTGGCTTTTTGATTATATAAATATATATAAGCTATGAATTTAGCTCCTTTTGAAATGTATTTGGGAACTGTATATTACACATAAAGAGTCAATCAGTGACCGGTGAATCAGCCAGTGTTGTCTAACAGTGCACATACTGGATAGTTGCTGGAGTTCAGTAACAACTGTAGTTTATTAGTTTTAGTACACTGTATTTTCAATTCAATTCACCTTTATTTGTATAGCGCTTATACAATGTAGATTGTGTCAAAGCAGCTTCACATAAAAGGTCATAGTAAATAGGAACAGTGTAGTTCAGTTTGTAGTGTTTAAGTTCAGTTCAGTTTAGCTCAGTTCAGTGTGGTTTAATAATCACTACTGAGAGTCCAAATATTGAAGAGCAAATCCAATGATGCACAGCTCTATAGATCCTGGACCATGCAAGCCAGTGGCGACAGCGGAGAGGGAAAAAAAAACTTCAACAAAGGCAGAAGTGAAGAAAAAAAACCTTGAGAGAAACCAGGCTCAGTTGGACACGATCATTTTAATTTCTCCGCTGGCCAAACGTCTTGTGCAGAGCTGCAGTCTCAGTGGCGGAGGCTGGAAGCTGGCCTCAGCGAAGACTCGTCTGTCTCTGAAGCGTCACAGGAATCAGTCTCGTGTTCTCCACTCTTCCATGACCACCACAGTAGCTGCTCAGGATACGGCCTGGTCCAGGATATGGAAACCTTGGGATCATCTCGTCGTTGGTCTTGGATCGAATCAGTGACTCTGCATAGTCTGAGGGCCTCTGGAAGAGTATCCCCAGGTGGAAATGGAGAATAAAGAAGATAATTAGCTTAGCTGATGTTCACAGTGTATATCAACAAGATGCAGAACCTGTGTGGAAACCCGCTAAGTGATGCACTGAGTGTATGCTTTACTAAACAGATAGGTCTTTAATCTAGTTTTGAATTGGGAGAGTGTGTCTGAGCCTCGGGCGTTATCAGGAAGGCTATTCCAGAGTTTAGGAGTCATGAATGAGAAGGCTCGACCTCCTTTACTCGACTTTGCTATTCTAGGTACTACCAGAAGCCCTGAGTTTTGAGACCTTAAAGAGCGAGTTGGATTGTAGCGAGACAGAAGATTGGTTAGATAAACAGGAGCTAGATTATTTAAAGCTTTATATGTAAGAAGCAATATTTTAAATTCAATACGAAACTTAACAGGCAGCCAGTGTAAGGAGGATAAAATTGGGGTGATGTGATCAAATTTTCTAGACCTGGTAAGAACTCTGGCAGCTACATTTTGTACTAATTGAAGTTTGTTAATAGAGGATGCTGGGCAGCCAGCAAACAGAGCATTACAGTAGTCCAGCCTAGAAGTCATAAAAGCATGGACTAGCTTTTCTGCATCTGAGATGGATAGCATACTTCGTAACTTGTAATACTTGTATGAGAATAGCATGTAGAACAATGGAAATGGTTTTAATGGACATTAAGTTACAGATATTCACTGTAACCATAAAACAACAAGAAACGTGATTAAAAATACAGGTAAAACACCAGTGAAAAATCCACTTTATATTAATACAATCCGTTAATAAAGACTTTTCTGACTGGAGTATATCAATTAGCTTAAATGTGTTGTTCATAATGTGTAGTTTCACAAGTAAATAAAATCAGAGATAAGCAGTTGTTAAAATAAATGTAACTTCAGGGTGTATTTACAAATACTTCTCTATTAGTTCGGGAACTTTGACTTGTGTCTTAGACACTCTTCAGAGTGATTAGCCGTCAAGTGAACTCCCAAAAGTGTCTAAGACACACGTCTCAGAACCCTCCTTCAAGGAACATGAGTTATGGACGTAACCAGCACGTTATACAATTTTATTTATTTATTTTTTATATATATTTTATAGATAATTTGCTGCAGTGTATTTTATATTATCATTACTTTTATAAATGCATCTATATTACACATATATCATATTTCCACTGATGGTCAGAGCACTGCTCATTGTGTGTTTAAATTGTAAAAGAGTGTAAAATATAGAAATGCTGCTTCATTAAGAGTCTGATGATGAGCTGCTGTGATGGAAAAACCTTCATCCTCTCTAATGAAGAGACCTGATGTTTTAGTCAGAGATCAGACAGAGCTGATTGGCTAGATTTTAAACCCAAAACTTCATAAACAGACATTTAAGGTGTGCAATGGCATGTGATAAAGATGTAAAATTAATGTAAAGTAGGTTATTTATCAGGAATTTGTATTTTGTGAAGAATTATATTAGGACTGAGATTTCCTTTTGTTCAATTCAATTTTCTGAAGACCCCTGCTACAACTACACTGTGCTGGATAATCCATGGAGAGCCAACAGCAGTCAGCCATCAAACAACTTCAAATGTGACACTTCAGTCTCCTGGAGCGGCTGGTATCGGCTCTTCATTAACGGTCTGAATGCTCAAATCCCAGACACATGTGTTGCTATCTATAGCTGTGGGACTTACTATGCTTTATGGATGCGTGGTGGACACCCAACAGTAGAGGATGGAGTCGTCACTCGCGTTGTCTGTGGTTATGAGAGTGGTTACTGCTGCTATTACAGCTCTTATCCTATTCGAGTCAAAGCCTGTCCAGCAAATTATTATGTCTATGAGCTGCTTAGACCAACTCTCTGTAACTCAGCCTACTGTGCAGGTAATTATACTCACATCAGTTCTTTCTACACTTTCATCATATTCATGTCTCTGGTTACTTCTCTATTATTAAAAACACATAGCACACGTTAATGGTTTAATTAATAGCAGGTTATTCATTAAGAAATGTAGTGGTTTAAATGTGTCATTATACGTTACATTTTACATTAAAACTAACATGGTTCAAACGAAAAAAAGCAACTACGGGTTTAGGAAACAGTCGTCACTATATCATTCATTTTCCAAAGGATGCATCGTACTATGATGGAGTATTATTTTAATTAATGCTTTATTCCACTAAGCATGTGTTACGGTCCCTACTTAAGACTCGTGATTCATTGAAAATGTAACATAAATAAACAACGGCCAAAGTGTTCCAACTGAATTATATATTAACATAAAGTAATCAGCAAAACCACAAGAGATGGGGAGCCCAACAACATATTAAATAAATAACCAAACAAACTTAAAGCATGTTGGGACTCCTCAATCCAAACTGAAGTCAAAAACAAAATACAAAGGAGAACACAACGGCAAAGCTGTCAGAAACTGTGGTGGCGTGGAGGAATGAGCAAGAGTTAAAGATCCGCTTCCTTCTGTTTTAAAAGCCTGACGTCACCAAATCAACTAATAGAAAAGGGAAAAAGACAAACAAGATCAACTGAACGTTTTAATTATGGGCTGGAGTGAACGCCACTGTTACAGTACACTGAAAAAAATGATGTCTGCAAAACTGTTGCAAACAAGTTAATTGGGTTGAATTTAAACAAACAAATTAAATTGAGTAATGTTCAACTTAATTCGTTTGTTTAAATTCAGCCCAAATAAATTGTTTACAACCCCTTAACTTAAAATAATTTAGTAAATCCAAGGAATCATCTTTGAATAATTTTTTTCAGTGTACATGCTGGACACAATTAAGCTTATTAATTGTAAGCTTAATTTTCATTTATTCTGAACAAACTCAAAATCTCAAATCTTTATATTATTTAGATTAATTTCTTTATTTTTATGTTATAGTGTTCAGACATGAAGAACTAAATCTGACTTGTTCATTTTGTATTATTCAGT
Organism: Danio aesculapii; assembly: GCF_903798145.1. Taxonomy (NCBI): domain Eukaryota; kingdom Metazoa; phylum Chordata; class Actinopteri; order Cypriniformes; family Danionidae; genus Danio; species Danio aesculapii. The sequence continues at coordinate 4,757,662 of NC_079435.1, read as the reverse complement.
AGATTTTCTACAGTCTTACTGTTTTCCCCTTTTTCACCAAAAAAGAAAAAAAAATTAACACAAATCTAGATTATCAGGTTTATGCATAATGCTGGGATTGTGAGTTCATATAAATTGCTGCTAATGTTTTCAGCTATTGTTTGCATATTCAGTATTATTTGTCTGATTGTTGATTCTTTACTGTTTTCCAGTGGTTTCCAGCATCAGTACAACAGTCACACCACAGACTAGCTCAGCTGGTAATGTAGTCTGAGGATTCCTCTGTTGAGTGTGTTTGACTGAGTGTTGAGTGTGTGTTGAACTGTAGAACTGTATATTTGTATAAATTACTTAAATAATGAGAAAAGACTCTCATCTCTCAGCCGTATCTGTAACCAGTGAAGTTTCTTATCATGTTATGGTTTTCAGACATGATGAACTGGCTAGTTTTAGTTCTTCTAGCCAGAACTTTATTCTTCATCGTTAAAAAAATTCTAAATCCCAACTAGAGAGTTTAAACTGTAAGGCTTGGATTGTCAGTTCACATAAAGTGCTAATAAATATTTCCTTGTACTGCTAAGTTCAGTATTATTTGTCTGATTGTTGATTCTTTATTGTTTTCCAGTTGTTTCCAACATCACCAGCATCAGTACAACAGTAACACCACAGACGAGCTCAGCTGGTAATGTAGTCTGATGATTCCTCTGTTGAGTGTGTTTTGACTGAGTGTTGAGTGTGTGTTGGTCTGTAGAACTGTAAATCTGTATAAATGATTTCTATAATGAGAAAAGACTCTCATCTCTCATCAGCCGTATCTGTAACCAGTGAAGTTTCTTATCATGTTATGGTTTTCAGACATGATGAACTGGAACTGGCTAGTTTTAGTTCTTCTAGCCAGAATTTAATTCTTCATCCTTAATAAAATCCTAAATCCTAACTAGAGAGTTTTTACTGTAAGTCTTGGTTTGTCAGTTCACATGAAGCTCTAGTAAATATTTCCTTGTACTGCTAAGTTCAGTATTATTTATCTGATTGTTGATTCTTTACTGTTTTCCAGTTGTTTCCAACATCACCAGCATCAGTACAACAGTCACACCACAGACGAGCTCAGCTGGTAATGTAGTCTGATGATTCCTCTGTTGAGTGTGTTTGACTGAGTGTGTGTTGGTCTGTAGAACTGTATATCTGTATAAATGATTTCTATAATGAGAAAAGACTCTCATCTCTCATCAGGATCTCAGCCGTATCTGTAACCAGTGAAGTTTCTTATCATGTAATGGTTTTCCTACACGATGAACTGGAACTGGCTAGTTTTAGTTTTTCTAGCCAGAACTTTATTCTTTATCCTTAAAAAAATCCTAAATCCCAACTAGAGAGTGTAGTCTGATGATTCCTCTGTTGAGTGTGTTTTACCGAGTGTGTGTTGGTCTGTAGAACTGAACAGGTGTGTGAGTGTGTTTGTGTCTCTAGATTAAGATGAAGAATTAAAGAGAATCTGAGATGTACAGTTGCAGACATTTTCATGAACATCAGTGCACAAACCTTTGTCTGAATTGTGGTTATTGAGTGAAAGTTTCCTCATGGTTTTGAGGGAAATTCATGATCAGTTTGATGACGTGATTGTGTTGAACAGACTAAGACAGACTGTTTGGCATATTGGCAGTTTTATGAGCTTCCACTCATAGTCACATTTGTCATTTATTTCTGATGAGTGCTTCTGTAATATTTAACAAATTGCATCTTTTCCAGTTGAGATGTGTTATTGTGTTCACTGTGATTTCTCTCATTGCAGTTATAAATATCACGCTGCAGGAAGGATGCTCTGTAAGTTGAGTTTCTGAAATATACCTTTAATAGTTCAGAGGGCTGTGTGATTATATTTGTGCTGTACACATGTAATTTAACAATGAATGTGCTTCTCTATTTATTTCTGATGGTTTTTGTCCAGAATCTTATGTTGTTTGTTATTAATATTGTGAAACATGATTGAGGACACGACTCATGATTCCTGCACTGTATAAAGCTGAATTGTGATTTCAGAATCAGAGCTCTGGAGGATGTCTTCAAAATCTTCTTGAGCAGATAGAAAACATTACAGCTCAAGAGCTTCCACTGAATGTAAGTCTTCAAGAGAAACATAATAAAGTCAGTTCTGTTAGAGTTGACTGACAGAGCAGTTTTATCTTATTGCATTAGACGGTGACCGACATTTTGACTGTGACCTTCAACGCTTCAGAGATTTTGGTGTCTTCATCATCATCATCATCATCAGCCAGACCAGCTGATCTAGCCTCATATGGAAATAAAGTGTTAAAAAGCAGCGAGAAACTCATTTCTACACTAGTGAAGCCGACAGAAACAAGCGCCAACGTCAGTTTTACTCTTGAGGCCGTAGGTAAGTGATTATATATGTGAGTGGGATGTCTGTTGCCGAGAGCCAGACATTTGGTCCAGGGTGGTGTTGGGGAGTTGAATATAACTCTGGCACTTAGCATTATAGTGATCTTTAAAAATGAACATGAACTCTTTCCCAGACCCTCTTGCTTTGTTGGTATCAATGATTGACTTCAGTGACATCTGATGGCTCTCCTGGGCAGGGAAAAAGTGATGGCTCATTGTCCAAACATGCAGTAGAACAGGATTGAGCTGGTGGGCTTATGGCTGAGGAATGAGAGTTTACACATGGCTGTGTACTCTGCCTAGGTTAGGCAATGGCTCCAGGTCTGTTGATGGTTTTAGCCGGTGGTATCTCCAAATCTCCTAGATCTTACACTCAGTCTGGTCATTTTGAGAGAGATAAGCTAACAATAGGCTCACTAAAACAATGCAATTGGAAGAAATCTTGCCACAATCTGGATAAACAAGGCCAAGGTCAAAAACAAGGAATACAATACAAAGAAACGCTAAAAGACTCGCTACGACAAACAAAGACTCAAAAAAGAACTAGTGTGTGTTTTCAGTGATGAGTGCCGACTGGATCGCTGGTGACCGTGACAGTACACCACCCCCCTTTCCCACTCTAAGAGCGGATTCCAGACACTTCCAGAACAGTCCAGGAGGGAGGTGGAGCGGAGGCAGAACAGGGGGAGGGATGGAGGGCCTAGAGTGTGGAGCTGCAGAGGAACTGGAGCGTGAAGCTGCAGAGGATTTGGAGACTGGAGCTTTAGAGGATCTGGAGCATGGAGCTGCGGAGAATCGGAAGCCTGGAGCTGATGGAGACCTGGGACATGGAGTAGAGATAGATTTGGAGGCTTTGGTTCAGCAGGCCCCCGTAAATCAGGAGGCATTGACCGTTTCTGCGGCTCTGGAGGTATTGGGGTTTCATCCAGCCATGCAGCCCAGGGAAGTTATATGGCTCTGGCACTGTGTCATCAGTGGTGATCGTCGACTGGTGTGTGTGAAACGGCATGATGGGATATGTAGTGCATTAAGGGTGACACGTAGTTCACCAGCGATCTGGCAGGACTGTATCGCTGGTGATTGTGACACCTCAGTTGGACACAAGATTTCCAGAAATCCTAAAATTGTGCAAGACTTTATAGAAGAGAATCTGTTATTTCCAGAGCCGTGTGTAATCTAATGACCGGAATGAGTTTGCAACCTTATTAGCACCCATTCACAATTACCAGAACACAGCTTTTGTTATTGGATAGGTGTTGTTCAAGGATGGAACAAGGTTGTTTGGAAATAGGGAACAGTTATCAATGAACCAAAATCAGACAGGAATGATAGTTGGACAACAATTATGTTGAAGTGCATAAACCTAACCGTAAACCTAAACTTAACATAAACAGTAAACGTATCTCTCAATTCTGGGGCTGCTTAGAAAATTGAACATAGATGTTAATGCAGGAACAGGTCCTACTTGGTAAAATCAGGTTGGCGGGCTAGAGATAGGATGGTTCAGGAGGTGCTACTTTAAGAACAGGTAAGTAAACTCTTGGCAGAACATCTGCTTGATGATTCTTGGTATCTGGTCAGTGTGTAAGAGTGGAGTTGAATCCTGAAGTTAAACTGAGAATGAGTCTTTGCTTGACAAATGGACAGTTGGAGCTCATAGTGTGAGATTATTAGTGTTATCTTATTTAATCATTTGTTTTAGAAATGTAGATTAAGTAAATTTAAAATTAGTAAGTTTAGATTTAATAAGTACATTTTAATATTACATAACAGCATGTTTGTTTTTAATCAGAGGGACAAGTCTTCATGGTTGGACCACAGGTGACCTTAGATAAAATCCCTCAGCTTACCACAACAAATTCTTCTATGGACATCGATCTTATTGGCATCGCCAAGAACAACAATGACAGTGAGTTGAATATTTGGTGTAATTTAGTGTTTTATGCATAATGAAACCTCATTTCATTACCACTAAACCACATTTACTCTTTTGACTCTTGTTATTTTCATATAATATTGTATGTAAGCATCTGTTTCTGTCCCACAGGATCTGCTGCTGTGGCTTTCATGAGCTACACCACAATGGAGAATCTACTGAAGGCCGACTTCTTCAACACAACTAATGACACCATTAAAACCATGATGTCCACTGTGATCTCAGCTACTCTTCCCAAAACCAGCAACACTACACTCACCAAAGCAGTCAACTTCACCTTCAGACACATCAGAGTGAGAGACTGAAATGTGTTTTTGTCCAACATCAGCACTGATCAACATCTGAACACATCTAATATTCACTCTTCTCATATTTTCTGCTCGTTTCTTCTTCTTCTTGCAGGAGTTTGACCCCAACGGTTCTCTGTCCTGTGTGTACTGGAATATCAGCGAGTGGATTGTAGATGGTTGTTCTGTGTTAAACAGCAACAGCAGCCACACTGTGTGTTCCTGTGTTCATCTGTCCACATTCGCTCTCATCATGCAGACCAGCAGCAGTCCAGCACCGGTACCAGAATATTTCTAGAGAGCATTGAAGAGCAGCACAGATTTGGCACTCATGTTCTCTGCATGTTTTCTCAGAGCGATCTGCTGGATCTTCTGAATCTGGTGTGTGTGATCGTGGGTCTGGTGTTCCTCAGTTTGGCTCTGTTGTCCTTTGCTCTTTGTCAGTGGAGTCCTGGAGTCAATAATGTGGCTCGAATCAACATCTGCATCAGTCTGCTGTCGGCTCACCTTCTGTTTCTGCTCACACAACAGTTCCTGAGCCTCATTCGCCCTCAGCGGGTGAGAATGATGAAGGAGCTCTACAGCTCAGCACAGCCGCACTGAGAATCCTCATAACCCTCTCTCATGGTCTCCAGGTGTTGTGTGTGGTGATAGCAGGCCTTCTGCACTTCCTCTTCCTCTCCGCCTTTGTGTGGATGTTCATTGAAGCTGTGCTGCTCTTCATCTGTGTCAAGAACCTATCACGGATCAACTCTAGAAAGAGGGAGGTGCTTAGCAGTGGATTCCTGTGTGTGATTGGATATGTGGTTGCTCTGGTTGTGGTGTGTGTGTCTATTGGGCTGGTTCCAGAAGGATACGGCAGTGAACAGTGAGTTGTTGTTGTTTATTTCTTCATTTGATTAAAAGCTCCAACTCGTAACAACGTCACACACAAGATTAAAATTAGTAACTGTCGTGTTCTTGTTGATAAATGTATTTAATTATCATTATATTGTATTTTCCTCTAATCAGATGCTGGATTAAAACAGATAAAGGGTTTATCTGGAGTTTTCTGGGTCCTGTTTGTGTCATACTAGCAGTAAGTTTTAGTTAAAGACATGTTTACATGAGCTGTTTAAATCGACAAAACAAAACTGATCATTACTGTTTTCCACAGTTGAACACGATTCTCTTCATCAGGATCAGCATCAGTCTGAAATCAGCTCTCGCAAAACTGAACGCTGAAGTTTCACAGATGAAGCAAACCAAGTAACAAACCTGATTCATTCTTTATAAAACCCATATTCATTAAACTACACACAATATCTTGTTCTTTCTCTCGTTTACCACAGGGTTATGGTGTTTAAAACACTGGGTCAGTTTGTGGTTCTTGGTTGTTTTTGGATTCTGGGTTTCGTCCCTAATAGCAGTGAGGTGCTGCAGATCGTCTTCCTGATCTTGAACTCTCAGCAGGGAATCTTCATCTTCCTGATCTACTGTGTGCTCAATAATGAGGTCAGACATTTACTCAGTCTTCGGTCATATTCAATGTCAAATGCCAATTTAAGGCAAAAAAAATTAGCAATGAAGTCAGCTGTGTGCTTATATGTATGAGTTGTTAGTAGATCACTTGCAGAACCTTCCTCTCCTGTCAGCACTTTTATTTAATCGTGCTCTGTTAGGCTCTTAAATCATGTTTTCTTGTTCTTATAAACAGTTTCATGATCACTCGTGATGTATAAAAGGTTAAACTGATCTCCTGAACTCTTTCTCTCATTCTTGTCCAGATCAGGCAGCAGTACTGGAGGTGCTTCAAATATCTGTGCTCTGGATGCAAAGAAAACTGAGGACTGCAGCATCGTGTACAGGGAATATGAAGTACTGTAATGTACACACATGATTTTTAAACAGAATTATTGTACTAAATGTCATTAATTCAGTTTGAAAATGATTGAAAAATGTGATGTGTGAGACACTTAATATTACAGCTGACAGTACTGTTGATGGAAAGCATTGACTCTTCTTTAATCACTAAACATTGAATTTAACATTACTCGGTGAAGGGTAAAGATATTTGGACTGAATCCAAAAGCATTTGTTCACTTCAAAGGGTTCTGACTTGTTTTTAGGATATGTTAATTATTATTATGGGGGTGGTTTGCTTCTTAATATATCTCCATTGTAATGACTGACTATTGTTATTGCATAATGAACAGTACAGATAAAAGCACCCTTAGCTTAAAGATTTGAAGACATCATTCAATAAATATTGTAATTTACAGACAAATCATTTTGAACTTGATTATTTTCAATATTCTGCTGCTGCAGACACGTCCAATCGCTAATCAACAGGCTACACAACATACCAATGCATATTTCCATAACATTTCATATGCCATGGACATTTCAAGACCTAACTAGCAAAGTAACTGTAATTTTTCATTAAAATACCTGCAACAATTAGGGCTGGTCCAATCAGGATTTTTGCAGCCGATACTCGGTACCGATTTCTTGTCATGGTGATCAGCCAATACTGAGTACCGATTTTAATGCTTCAAGCATTATTATACTAGATGAATTATGCTGAACTGTAATAGTTATTAGATATGGACTAGTGTCTACTCGTTGTGTGAAACTAAGGTGTGCAGTATGAATGTAACTGTATTATTTTGATACATATATGTAACTTATTTGATCTATTTGTAATATGGAGACATGCTGTGACATGTGAATTTCTCTTTGGGATTAATAAAGTCTAACAAACAAAAACAAATAATGCATAAAGCACGTTTTTTTCTAAGAATGACACATAAGTGGAGTTTTCTCCTTACCTAAGAGAATAAATTAAGGATGTTGCGTATAATCCCTTAAACGTTTCTTATAAGCATTTAGTGTGGACACGTCATGACCAGAAGCAGCTTTACAGAAAATAATAGATAAGACAGATTTTTAAAAACTTTTAAGAAATGATTAACCATGAGGTGGCACCGTGGCTCAGTGGTTAGCACTGTCGCCTAACAGCAAAAAGGTCGCTGGTTCGAGTCCCAGCTAGGTCAATTGGCATTTCTGTGTGGAGTTTGCATGTTCTCCACGTGTTGGTGTGGGTTTCCTCCAGGTGCTCCGGTTTCCCCCACTGTCCAAACACATGCAATATAGGGGAATTGAATAAACTAAATTAGCAGTAGTGTATGAGTGTGTGTGCGTGCGTGCGTGCGTGTGTGTGTGAATGAGAGTGTATGGGTGTTTCCCAGTACTGGGTTTAGGCTGGAAGGCCATTTGCTAAAATAGTTGGCAGTTCATGCAGCTGTGGCGACTCCTGATGGATAAAGGGACTAAGCTGAAGGAAAATGAATGAATGAATGAATGATTAACAATGCAATTTGGAAACACTGCAAATGCAGAAGAAGAATTCAACACATCTCAATTAAGAAAGAGAGCACATATTTGATGCTTAAGAACCTAAAATGCACAGCTATATATCCATTACTGCTTTACTAAAAGATAACAGGCCTATAAACTTCTGTTTATTGCAATAAGCATATTACAAAAAGTTATATTATTAAATATTCAAGTTATTGAATATCAAATATTATTTTTTAATTTCCCTAATATTTCCTGAAAGATTTTAATCGAACTTGTGTAACGTTTCCAGTCCTTCGGCTCTTCTTCTTCCTCTGCGTTGTGTTATTTTTTTTAATGAAGGCCCGGACACAGTATTTGGTTAATATATAATAACAATAATAATAATAAACAATACAGCCCTTTAGGTGGATGACTTGCTGCAGACATACAACATCTAAATAAAATAGAAAATCAAATCAACCGCTTGGCCTTGTTAAAGAGCACAGTCCAGCAGACATTATAAAAGCCATTTAACTTAAAGTACATGTCACTTCTCTACACTGAATGCTCAATGATAATATAACCGAATTATAAACTAAATGTGCGAAATCGCTGCTTCTTAAAGTTAATATTAATAAATTAAGACCAAGCATGAAAAACACCTACCCACAGCATGGCTGTCTCAGCATCTGCTATGGTACGTCACTTCCTGTCTAACTTGTATGTCTGCTGTACCCCAAACGAATCCTTACATCTTAAAATACACACAACTGCTGCATAATTCAGGAGAATCCACAATGAAAAACCTGACTTCGGTACATCTGCAGCATTGTCACAAACACAGAACTTTCAGTTCTAATATGTTATAAGGCCTTAATACATGCAAGACCTTGTATCTCCAACTATTAATAGCAGCACAATGATGGCAGTGGACAGTCTCATGGCAGCTCGATGAGAGAGGGAGATTTGCACTGGGGATATCTTAACTGCTCTATTCATTTAACCTAACAAATGTAATGCTAAGAACATCACTGTGCCTCTCTCAAACTGTTCTCTTGCTCATTCACTCTCATCGCCATGATTTGTGGGGTATTTTATCGGATTCATGGGCGTCACAGAGCCACTATGCAGGAGACTAACAGTACTTCCGGGAGAGATCATCCAGTTGGACAATAGATATGGGTGATCGCTCCGCTTGCATCACAGCAGCTCAAAACACTGGGTATACAATATCTGCAATAAAGAGACCATCACTTGCATAAGTTGTGCCAATATACTGTATAAACAGAGGTTGCACTGCATCTGTATATATTTTATATAGCTGTTGTGACCAAGCAGCACCCTCCTGCTCGCCCTCATGAAGCCAATACGGAAGTAGCTGAAACTGCAATTCATCAAAATTCCACTAGTCCTGGCTCCATATAGAGCAAATTTCTATTGAGCTCACTGTTAAAATGGCCATCTTTACAACAGAAAAAAGGGTGTTTACAGCCTGGTACAAAGAACTATTTTGGTTCATATAGCTATTATTACCCTTCATGACAACTGTGAGGGGGTGAATTATTTTATAACTCATCCGTTTCACAGATCAGCTCTAAAAAGAGGGAGGTGCTTAGCTGTGGATTCCTGTGTGTGATTGGATATGTGCGTGCTCTGGTTATGGTGTGCGTGTCTATAGGGCTGGTTCCAGAAGGCTTTATGAGCAACGTGAGTTGTTGTTTACATTAATTTGTTTAGAAGGAAATAACCTTTAGGACTTATATGTCTGGCATCTGTTAAAAATGCTGTATCAATGTTACAGAAATATATTAAAATCTGTAAAACAACACCTGAAATAATATTTTGATAGGTTCATTCAAATGATGTTTTATTTTGCATCTCCTGGATCATATTAATGCACATTTATACAGGCAAGATTGAAATGTGTTCAAGAGTCAACATCTAAAATAGGTTTTTTAAATAGATTTTCCTCTAAAAAGCTGCTGGATTAAAACTGCTGAAGGGTTTATCTGGAGTTTTCTGGGTCCTGTTTGTGTCATACTAGCAGTAAGTTCTAGCATTTAACACACAGGCTTATAAATGTATATAGAAACTAAAACTATCATTTCTACTTTCTTTCTGCAGCTAAACTTGATTCTCTTCATTAAAATCGTCATCACTCTGAACTCGACTCTCAAAAATCTAAATGCTGAAGTTTCACAGATGAAGCAAACCAAGTAACATCTTGTTTTTGGATAAAATAATATAGGCAATTAATAGTTGCCCCGGTGGCTTAGTGGTTAGCAGTCGCCTCACAGCAAGAATTTCACTGATTTGGGTTCTGGCTGGGCATTTCAGTTGGCGTTTCTGTGTGGAGTTTGCATCTTCTCCTCGTGTTGGCGCGGGTTTCCTCCGGGTGCTCAGGTTTCCCTCACAATCCAAACAAATATAGCGGAATTGGATCAACTAAATTGGCCGAAATGTATGAGTGTGTGTATGGATGTTTCCCAGTACTGGGTTGCGGCTGTAAGGGCATCCGCTGCATAAAACATATGCTGGAAAGATATGAAGAAAAACCCTTTTGTTTCTCCACAGGGTTATGGTGTTTAAAACACTGGGTCAGTTTGTGGTTCTTGGTTGTTTTTGGATTCTGGGTTTCGTCCCTAATAGCAGTGAGGTGCTGCAGATCGTCTTCCTGATCTTGAACTCTCAGCAGGGAACCTTCATCTTCCTGATCTACTGTGTGCTCAATAATGAGGTCAGACATTTACTCAGTTTGAGCCTCTACTTTCTGCTGTCTTGCTATCTTGACATTTCTTCAATGCTGCCCCTGAATGGAAATCTTCTAAGAGCTCTTTCTCTTAAGGTGTTCCTCATGGCTGTGTTGTTGGTCCCTTTCAGTTTATTACTTATTAGTAACTCATTGACCATATTATGAACTCAGTCATGCTGATAATTGCTCTGCTTTTTCATGCATTACTGCATGCGATTAATAATGCATGTATTGCTCACATCTGATTGCATAATAGAGTTCTGAAATTATCGATTATAAAATTGAGGCTACTGTTTCCACCTCTGTGTTCAAACACACACAGAATGCCTTTGCTTTACTTTTTTTTAATTTAAAACTTAGTTTCTGTCTTCCTATCATTTTTCTTTATCTAACTCTGTCTGTCAATCTGTTTATCTGTGAAGTAGATTTATAAAATATAACAGTGAAGAGCTGAAGACCCAAACTCAAAGTGAGTCCTCAGATGGCTTGAATTTCAGCATTAAAGCATGTGAATGATTCATTTTCCCTTTCGTTCAGCTTATCTTTTTAATGCATTTTTAAATATAAAAGTAAGCTGTTAATAAACAATATGATATTGTAGCTGTGTGTGAAAGCTTTTGAATTTGAATTTAAGAAGGAAACAGTGCATACGAGATCAGATTTCTTATCAAGCTGATGGAGCGATAAACTAATGGTAAATATCACCACACACAAATATTTGCTTTGTTAGGCGGTCAACTGTTTCAGGTGAAGATCACTGCTTTCAGCTCATATCAGGTAAGATCTTTCTGCTCTTAATAATGTTGATAAATCATATAAATCGTGAAGTGATTGTTTGGTCTGTGTGTAGTTGGATTTGGTTGAGTAATTTGGGTTTTGACCAGGTCAGGACTCTTATGAAAATCTAAATCATTTTAAATCATCAAATGTAAATTCATAAATGCAGTGGAGTATTTCTCTTGTGTGTGTTTGTATGTTTTTACAGTATATCCTAGTGGGGACTTAAAATTGAACACAGACTCATGGGGACATTTATTACGGTCCACTCAGGCTTATAAATCATACAGAATAATGCATGTTGAAAATGTGAAAATGCAGATAGTTTTTTTAATGATGGTTAGGTTTAGGGGGCAGAATTTATATTATATATAGTATAGAAAAATCATAATGTCTATGGAGAACCCCGACAGGGACTGCAAAACCTATGTGTTTGTATATGTGTAATAAATACAAAACAAACTTTTATTTTTTTGTGTATGTTGTTTTGTGTTTATCTATAATGTCCTAATTGTTTTTTTCTCTGAACTGTGAAGGAAACTCTCTTCTGGGCTGATTAGTGGATGAACAGAAACACATCAGACTGTCATAATCAACAATGGCCTGCATAATTCTGTTTAAAAGTAAGATTATTTCTCATAGTTCACAACTCTGACTTTAACTGAGTTTATATAATGAATGTGGATTTAACATGATCAAATTGCAGCACAATTTAATTCAGTATCATTTGTGTTTTTCCTATTTCAGGATTTCTAAAATCACTGAGTACTGTCTCTGTAATAATGCGTACGTATAACATTTTATTAGCTTCACTATGATGTTGACACTTCATACATGTTGATTCATCTCACACACGTTTACTGTTTTAAAGCAGTAAAGGTATGTATGCGATGCATAAATGAATGTCTTTGAGTCAGAGCTACAGTAACAGAATCTGTATTTGCTTTGGACAAAAGTCACTTGCAGGTTCAGAAAATATTTGAATTAAATTAATTGTATTTGCTTTGTTACACCATCATAAACCCCAGTTTATAAAACTCGTCTAGTGAGGGGTCAGCAACATAAAAAGGACACGAAAGTCAGGAAATACATTTTAGAGACAAATACGTGTCTTTACAAAAAATGTAATATAATGGCAAAAAAAAAAAAAATATATATATATATATATATACATCAGACTTTAAATTTCATTGACAAACTTACAATAACTCAAGTGTTCTGTTAATCATCAAGATTAATTTACATTCATATTCTGCCTCACACCCGTTACATGTTTCAATGCAGTTTTTTCTTTGCTGCTATCTCCGTGGTCTCTGGCCAGGGGGAGGCTAAGGGCGTACTCACACTATGCTATCCGAACCGTGCCCAGGCCCGTTTCCCAGATCGTTTGAGAAGTGTGAGCGCTCTAAATCGGGCTCAGGCACGGTTCACTTGGCCGGCCCTGGCCCTGTTGGCGCGGTTCACTTGGGCTTTGGCGCGGTACGCTTGTAGTGTAAATGCAAAACGCGCCTGAGCCGGAAACTGAAGACGAGACGTGACTTTTAAGGGACTGTTTTATATGGATTTATTAATCATTCTTACTGTTTAATGAACGCAAACTGTCATAGATTATAAAAGACGCAAACCCCTCACTGCACCACAGCTGCCCCTTCAGCAAACCTGCAGCACGAGGACTTTATGATTGTTTATGAGCGTCTAAAGTGGCTGATAACTGCCAAATGACTAAAATGATATATCTAAAGACATCTCGACTGCTGAGCGAGAGCAATTACTGAACAGCGCATTATCGATGATGTAAGCGTGCACAGGCCCGAATGTAATGCGAGTGCGAGCTGTCGGGGGAGACTGGAGGGTAGACAAGCATGCTTTGGCCCGGTTCAAGGCAACTGTACAAAGTGCGTGTATGCTCTAAGCCTTCCCCAGTCTTACACACGCTCTGCCTATGCACTGAAAAAAGTGTTGCATGCAAAACTGTTGCAAACAATTTATTTGTGTTGAATTTAAACAAACAAATTAAATTGAGCAATGTTCAACTTAATTTGTTTGTTTAACTTCAGCCCAAATAAATTGTTTACAACCACTTAACTTAAAAAAATTGAGTAAATCCAAGGAATCATCTTTGAATAATTTTTTTCAGTGTGGGCACAATTGCAATTAAAGTCTAAAAGGGGCAGCTTTAAAGAATTATAAAACATTATTTGAATGGTATTTTGAGCTGAAACTTCACAACAATACTCTGCATCTTGTAAAAAGAGGTTCATTAATATCCAACAATTCATTCATTCATTCAGAAGAGTTATTAGATTAAATTGTTTATCCAAAATATTTTAGTTATTCATTATTAGTTATTTTAAAGCCTCGGAGGAAAATATTTTAATCCTAAATCTTAATTCAGTTTGACTTCAGAAGACTCATACAACTCATACTGTAAAGACGTCTTTGTGTCGGGCTGCCATGGGGCTCATTTTTCTTTTTTTTAGTCAAAGATTCGACTAGAAAGATTCATTATAGTTAACAGGTGTAGAAAACTACAGCAAATTATAGGATAGGAAAAAATCCCATGTTTTCCTAAAGAATAGTCACCACAGCTTAGTCGGATAATAGGATGAGGAAAGATGATGAGAAATTATTGCATGAGCTGTTAAATAAAAGCCTGTTTTTCTAGTAATTTAATTGTGTCTTTTTTAATTTGACTTTATTTCAGAAGTTTCAACACTTCACTTGGCCCTTATAATGGTGACACCAGTGATGGCCGCAGCTGGTAATGTACTATACTTCTGTCTGCTGTGTTTTAACTGAATAGAGATGTAATGCTCCTCTGCTTTATCTCGTTTTTCTCAATAATTCCTGCTGTTTCAGTAACTCTGATTGACAGTTGTCTGAGCACCTCATGTCTGATCCCTCCATTACTGACACAATGAATATTGTCTGTATTTTAAATATATAAATATTGAAGACAGTATCTTGATTACTGGAGTCTATATTTCTAGTAGTAACTAAATAATTATTGATTACATAAATCTATTTTCTTACTATTAAGATTATTGTGTATTTAGTATTTCAGCTTGTAATGTTTGATATCTGCAATTATCTTAAGCACATTAGTGCCTTTGAACTTGAATATGTAACATGAATAATATCTGTGTGTAAAAGTCTTAAACTGTTCATCTGGATGGATTTAAAAATATTTTCTAAATAGGATAATTTCTTTTAAAAAAATGTTTGTGTTATAACAGTTAACCAGGCCGACCCCTGCACCAGCTACACTGTGCTGGACAATCCATGGAGATCCGTCAATAATACAAATAACTACAATTGTGACCGCTCAGTCTCTTGGAGCGGCTGGTATCGGCTCTCTATTAACGGTCTGAGCGCTCATATCCCAGACACGTGTGTTGAAAAGCATGGTTGTGGCTCATATACCTCCTTCTGGATTCGTGGTGGACACCCAGCAGTAAAAGATGGAGTCGTCACTCGAGATGTCTGCGGCTATGGTGGTGGTTACTGCTGCTATATGGGCTCTTATCCTATTCGAGTCAAAGCCTGTCCAGGAAATTATTATGTCTATGAGCTGCTTAGTACAACTGTCTGTCCTTCAGCCTACTGTGCAGGTAATTATACTCACATCGGTCCTTTAACACATTCATGATGTTTGTGTGCATTTCTGATTAAGGATAAGACATCGAGATTATTCCAGTGTATGATTGGATGCAGCCACTTTAAAGTTTAAAGATTATGAAACTGGTCAGTTAGTGCACGCGTCACTGATTAGAAGCTTACATATTTTATTATATTAAATTAATTATAATACAGTTTTTATGTACAGAGATAAAGACTTTAATCTCTCCTCATGCAGAATCTCTAATCAGCCTCTGTGATGCATCATATAAAGCAGGAATAAATGAATGTTAGAATGTTTTGTAACTCTGAATAGGTTTACATGTACATTATAAACTCAAATATCAAGTGTTTTCATCACCTTCATAGACTTTTATCTGTTTATTGATGTACATTTTCAGATGTTGGCAGTGTTATCATCAGCTCTACAGCCGCAACACCACTGATCATCACACCTGGTAAAGAAACACTGCTGGCTTTGGCTTTGATTATTTGGCTTTTTGATTATATAAATATATATAAGCTATGAATTTAGGTCATTTTGAAATGTATTTGGGAACTGCATATTACACATAAAGAGTAAATCAGTGACCGGTGAATCCGCCAGTGTTGTCTAACAGTGCACATACTGGATAGTTGCTGGAGTTCAGTAATAACTGTTGTTTATTAGTTTTAGTACACTGTATTTTCAATTCAATTCAATTCACCTTTATTTGTATAGCGCTTATACTATGTAGATTGTGTCAAAGCAGCTTCACATAAAAGGTCATAGTAAATAGTAAATAGGAACAGTGTAGTTCAGTTTGTAGTGTTTAAGTTCAGTTCAGTTGATCTCAGTTCAGTGTGGTTTAATAATCACTACTGAGAGTCCAAACACTGAAGAGCAAATCCATCGATGCGCAGCTCTACAGATCATGAACCATGCAAGCCAGTGGCGACAGCGGAGAGGGAAAAAAACTTCACTAATGGCGAAAGTGAAGAAAAAAAACCTTGAGAGAAACCAGGCTCAGTTGGGCACGACCATTTTAATTTCTCCGCTGGCCAAACGTCTTGTGCAGAGCTGCAGTCTCAGTGGCGGAGGCTGGAAGCTGGCCTCAGCGAAGACTCGTCTGTCTCTAGAGCGTCACAGGAATCAGTCTCGTGTTCTCCACTCCTCCATGACCACCACAGTAGCTGCTCAGGATACGGCCTGGTGCAGGATACGGAAACCTTGGGATCATCTCGTCGTTGGTCTTGGATCGAATCAGTGACTCTGCATAGTCTGAGGGCCTCTGGAAGAGTATCCCCAGGTGGAAATGGAGAATAAAGAAAATAATTAGCGTAGCTGATGTTCACAGTGTATATCAGCAAGATGCAGAACCTGTGTGGAAGCCCCCTAAGTGGTGCACTAAGTGTATGCTTTACTGAACAGATAGGTCTTTAATCTAGTTTTGAATTGGGAGAGTGTGTCTGAGCCTCGGACGTTATCAGGAAGGCTATTCCAGAGTTTAGGAGCTATAAATGAGAAGGCTCGACCTCCTTTACTCGACTTTGCTATTCTGGGTACTACCAGAAGCCCTAAGTTTTGAGATCTTAAAGAGCGAGTTGGATTGTAGCGAGACAGAAGATTGGTTAGATAAACAGGAGCTCGATTATTTAAAGCTTTATATGTAAGAAGCAATATTTTAAATTCATTACGAAACTTAACAGGCAGCCAGTGTAAGGAGGATAAAATTGGGGTGATGTGATCAAATTTTCTAGACCTGGTAAGAACTCTGGCAGCTGCATTTTGTACTAATTGAAGTTTGTTAATAGAGGATGCTGGGCAGCCAGCAAACAGAGCATTACAGTAGTCCAGCCTAGAAGTCATAAAAGCATGGACTAGCTTTTCTGCATCTGAGATGGATAGCATACTTCGTAACTTGTAATACTTGTATGAGAACAGCATGTAGAACAATGGAAATGGTTTTAATGGACGTTAAGTTACAGATATTCACTGTAACCATAAAACAACATGAAACGTGATTAAAAATACAGGTAAAACACCAGTGAAAAATCCACTTTATATTAATACAATCCGTTAATAAAGACTTTTCTGACTGGGGTATGTTAATTAGCTTAAATGTGTTTGTTCATAATGTGTAGTTTCACAAGTAGATAAAGTCAGAGATAAGCAGTTGTTAAAATGGATGTAACTTCAATGTGTATTTACAAATACTTCGCTATTAGTTCGGGAACTTTGACTTGTGTCTTACACACTTTTCAGAGTGATTAGCCGTCAAGTGAACTCCCAAAAGTGTCTAAGACACACGTCTCAGTACCCTCCTTCAAGGAACATGAGTTATGGACGTAACCAGCACGTTATACAATTTTATTTATTTATTTTTTAATTATATTTTATTGATAATTTGCTGCAGTGTATTTTATATTATCATTACTTTTATAAATGCATCTATATTACACATATATCATATTTCCACTGATGGTCAGAACAGTGCTCATTGTGTGTTTAAATTGTAAATGAGTGTAAAATGTAGAAATGCTGCTTCATTAAGAGTCTGATGATGATGGAAAAACCTTCATCCTCTCTGTAATGAAGAGACCTGATGTTTCAGTCAGAGATCAGACAGAGCTGATTGGCTAGATTTTCAACCCAAAACTGCATAAACAGACATTTAAGGTGTGCAATGGCATGTGATAAAGATGTAAAATTAATGTAAAGTAGGTTATTAATCAGGAATTCATATTTTGTGAAGAATTATGTTAAGACTGAGATTTCCTTTTGTTCAATTCAATTTTCTGAAGACCCCTGCTACAACTACACTGTGCTGGATAATCCATGGAGAGCCAACAGCAGTCAGCCATCAAACAACTTCAAGTGTGACACTTCAGTCTCCTGGAGCGGCTGGTATCGGCTCTTCATTAACGGTCTGAATGCTCAAATCCCAGACACATGTGTTGCTATCTATAGCTGTGGGACTTACTATGCTTTATGGATGCGTGGTGGACACCCAACAGTAGAGGATGGAGTCGTCACTCGCGTTGTCTGTGGTTATGAGAGTGGTTACTGCTGCTATTACAGCTCTTATCCTATTCGAGTCAAAGCCTGTCCAGGAAATTATTATGTCTATGAGCTGCTTAGACCAACTCTCTGTAACTCAGCCTACTGTGCAGGTAATTATACTCACATCAGTTCTTTCAACACTTTCATCATATTCGTGTCTCTGGTTACTTCTCTATTATTAAAAACACATAGCACACGTTAATGGTTTAATTAATAGCAGGTTATTCATTAAGAAATGTAGTGGTTTAAATGTGTCATTATACGTTACATTTTACATTAAAACTAACATGGTTCAAACGAAAAAAAAGCAACTACGGGTTTAGGAAACAGTCGTCACTATATCATTCATTTTCCAAAGGATGCATCGTACTATGATGGAGTATTATTTTAATTAATGCTTTATTCCACTAAGCATGTGTTACGGTCCCTACTTAAGACTCGTGATTCAATGAAAATGTAACATAAATAAACAACGGCCAAAGTGTTCCAACTGAATTATATATTAACATAAAGTAATCAGCAAAACCACAGGAGATGGGGAGCCCAACACCATATTAAATAAATAACCAAACAAACTTAAAGCAGGTTGGGACTCCTCAATCCAAAATAAAGTCAAAAACAAAATACAAAGGAGAACACAACGGCACAGCCGTCAGAAACTGTGGTGACGTGGAGGAATGAGCGAGAGTTAAAGATCCGCTTCCTTCTGTTTTAAAAGCCTGACGTCACCAAATCAACTAATAGAAAACTGAAAAGGGAAAAAGACAAACAAGATCAACTGAACGTTTTAATTATGGGCTGGAGTGAACGCCACTGTACAGTACATGCTGGACACAATTAAGCTAATGGATTTCTTTATTCTGAACGAACTCAAAATCTCAAATCTTTATATTATTTAGATTAATTTCTTTATTTTTATGTTGTGGTGTTCAGACATGAAGAACTAAATCTGACTTGTTCATTTTGTTTTATTCAGTAGATTTTCTACAGTCTTACTGTTTTTCCCTTTTTCTCCTTAAGAAATAGAAAATTAACACAAATCTAGATTATCAGGTTTATGCATAATGCTGGGATTGTGAGTTCATATAAATTACTGCTAATGTTTTCATGTATTCTTTGTATGTTCAGTATTATTTGTCTGATTGTTGATTCTTTACTGTTTTCCAGTGGTTTCCAGCATCAGTACAACAGTCACACCACAGACGAGCTCAGCTGGTAATATAGTCTGATGATTCCTCTGTTGAGTGTGTGTTGAACTGTAGAACTGTATATTTGTATAAATTATTTAAATAATGAGAAAAGACTCATCTCTCATCAGTCGTATCTGTAACCAGTGAAGTTTTATCATGTTATGGTTTTCAGACATAATGAACTGGAACTGGCTAGTTTTAGTTCTTCTAGCCAGAACTTTATTCTTCATCCTTAAAAAAATCCTAACTAGACAGTTTTAACTGTAAGGCTTGGTTTGTCAGTTCACATGAAGCACTAGTAAATATTTCCATGTACTGCTAAGTTCAGTATTATTTATCTGATTGTTGATTCTTTACTGTTTTCCAGTTGTTTCCAGCATCAGTACAACAGTCACACCACAGACGAGCTCAGCTGGTAATGTAGTCTGATGATTCCTCTGTTGAGTGTGTGTTGGTCTGTAGAACTGTATATCTGTATAAATGATTTCTATAATGAGAAAAGACTCATCTCTCATCAGCTGTATCTGTAAAAAGTGAAGTTTTATCATGTTATGGTTTTCAGACATGATGAACTGGAACTGGCTAGTTTTAGTTCTTCTAGCCAGAACTTTATTCTTCATCCTTAATAAAATCCTAAATCCTAACTAGAGAGTTTTAACTGTAAGGCTTGGATTGTCAGTTCACATGAAGCTCTAGTAAATATTTCCTTGTACTGCTAAATTCAATATTATTTGTCTGATTGTTGATTCTTTACTGTTTTCCAGTTGTTTCCAACATCACCAGCATCAGTACAACAGTAACACCACAGACGAGCTCGGCTGGTAATGTAGTCTGATGTATCTTCTGTTGAGTGTGTTTGACTGAGTGTGTGTTGGTCTGTAGAACTGAACAGGTGTGTGAGTGTGTTTCTGTCTGTAGATTAAGATGAAGGATTAAAGAGAATCTGAGATGTACAGTTGCAGACATTTTCATGAACATCAGTGCACAAACCTTTGTCTGAATTGTGGTTATTGAGTGAAAGTTTCCTCATGGTTTTGAGGGAAATACATGATCAGTTTGATGATGTGATTGTGTTGAACAGTCTAAGACAGACTGTTTGGCATATTGGCAGTTTTATGAGCTTTCACTCATAGTCACATTTGTCATGTATTTCTGATGAGTGCTTCTATAATATTTAATAAATTGCATCTTTTCCAGTTGAGATGTGTTATTGTTGTGTTCACTGTGATTTCTCTCATTGCAGTTATAAATATCACGCTGCAGGAAGGATGCTCAGTAAGTTGAGTTTCTGAAATATACCTTTAATAGTTCAGAGGGCTGTGTGATTATATTTGTGCTGTACACATGTAATTTAACAATGAATGTGCTTCTCTATTTATTTCTGATGGTTTTGTCCAGAATCTTATGTTGTTTGTTATTAATATTGTGAAACATGATTGAGGACACGACTCATGATTCCTGCACTGTATAAAGCTGAATTGTGATTTCAGAGTCAGAGCTCTGGAGGATGTCTTCAAAATCTTCTTGAGCAGATAGAGAACATTACAGCTCAAGAGCTTCCACTGAATGTAAGTGTTCAAGAGAAACATAATAAAGTCAGTTCTGTTAGAGTAGACTGACAGACCAGTTTTATCTTATTGCATTAGACGGTGACCGACATTTTGACTGTGACCTTCAACGCTTCAGAGATTTTGGTGTCTTCATCATCATCATCATCATCAGCCAGCCCAGCTGATCTAGCCTCATATGGAAATAAAGTGTTAAAAAGCAGCGAGAAACTCATTTCTACGTTGGTGAAGCCGACAGACACAAGTGCCAACGTCAGTTTTACTCTTGAGGCCGTAGGTAAGTGATTATATATGTGAGTGGGATGTCTGTTGCCGAGAGCCAGACATTTGGTCCAGGGTGGTGTTGTGGAGTTGAATATAACTCTGGCACTTTGCATTGTAGTGATCTTTGAAAATGAACATGAACTCTTTCCCAGACCCTCTTGCTTTGTTGGTATCAATGATTGACTTCAGTGACATCTGATGGCTCTCCTGGGCAGGGGAAAATTGATGGCTCATTGTCCAAACATGCACTAGAACAGGATTGAGCTGGTGGGCTTATGGCTGAGGAATGAGAGTTTACACATGGCTGTGTACTCTGCCTAGGTTAGGCAATGGCTCCAGGTCTGTTGATGATTTTAGCCAGTGGTATCTCCAAATCTTACACTCAGTCTGGTCATTTTGAGAGAGATAAGCGAACGATAGGCTCACTAAAGCAATTGGAAGAAATCTTGCCACAATCTGGATAAACAAGGCTAAGGTCAAAAACAAGGAATACAATACAAAGAAATGCTAAAAGACTCGCTACATCAAACAAAGACTCAAAAAAAGAACTAGTGTGTGTTTTCAGTGATGAGTGCCGACTGGTGTGTGAAATGGCATGATGGGATTTACATTTCATTAAGGTGACATATGTAGTCCACCAGCAATCTGCCAGGACTGGATCGTTGGTGACCATGACAGTACACCACCCCCCTTTCCCACTCTAAGAGCGGATTCCAGATACTTCCAGAACAGTCCAGGAGGGAGGTGGAGCGGAGGCAGAACAGGGGGAGGGATGGAGGGCCTAGAGTGTGGAGCTGCAGAGGAACTGGAGCGTGAAGCTGCAGAGGATTTGGAGACTGGTGCTTCAGAGGATCTGGAGCATGGAGCTGCGGAGAATCGGAAGCCTGGAGCTGATGGAGACCTGGGACATGGAGTAGCGATAGATTTGGAGGCTTTGGTTCAGCAGGCACCGACATGTCAGCGACCCCCGTAAATCAGGAGGCATTGACCGTTCTTGCGGCTCTGGAGGCATTGGGGTTTCATCCAGCCATGCAGCCCTGGGAAGTTATATGACTGGTGTGTGTGAAACGGCATGATGGGATATGTAGTGCATTAAGGGTGACACGTAGTTCACCAGCGATCTGGCAGGACTGTATCGCTGGTGATTTTGACACCTCAGTTGGACACAAGATTTTCAGAAATCCTAAAATTGTGCAAGACTTTATAGAAGAGAACCTGCTATTTCCAGAGCCGTGTGTAATCTAATGACTGGAATGAGTTTGCAACCTTATTAGCACCCATTCACAATTACCAGAACACAGCTTTTGTTATTGGATATGTGTTGTTCAGGGATGGGACCACGGTTGATTGGAAATAGGGAACAGTTATCAATGAACCAAAATCAGACAGGAATGATAGTTGGACAACAATTATGTTGAAGTGCATAAACCTAACCGTAAACCTAAACTTAACATAAACAGTAAACCTATCTCTAAATTCTGGGGCTGATTGGAATGTTGAACATAGATGTTAATGCAGGAACAGGTCCTACTTGGTAAAATCAGGTTGGCAGGCTAGAGATAGGATGGTTCAGAAGGTGCTACTTTAAGAACAGGCAAGTAAACTCTTGGCAGGGCATCTGCTTGATGATTCTTGGTATCTGGTCAGTGTGTAACGGTGGAGTTGAATCCTGAAGTTAAACTGAGAATGAGTCTTTGCTTGACAAATGGACAGTTGGAGCTCATAGTGTGACTTTATCAGTGTTATCTTATTTAATCATTTGTTTTAGAAATGTAGAAAATCTCAGAATCAGAAAAGTAAGTTTTAATATTACAGAACAGCATGTTTGTTTTTAATCAGAGGGACAAGTCTTCATGGTTGGACCACAGGTGACCTTAGATAAAATCCCTCAACTTACCACAACAAATTCTTCTGTAGACATCGATCTTATTGGCATCGCCAAGAACAACAATGACAGTGAGTTAAATGTTTGGTGTAATTTAGTGTTTTATGTATAATGAAACCTCATTTCACCACCACTAAACCACATTTACTCTTTTGACTCTTGTTATATTCATATAATATTGCATGTAAGCATCTGTTTCTGTCCTACAGGATCTGCTGCTGTGGCTTTCATGAGCTACACCACAATGGAGAATCTACTGAAGGCCGACTTCTTCAACACAACTAATGACACCATTAAAACCATGATGTCCACTGTGATCTCAGCTACTCTTCCCAAAACCAGCAACACTACACTCACCAAAGCAGTCAACTTCACCTTCAGACACATCAGAGTGAGAGACTGAAATGTGTTTTTGTCCAACATCAGCACTGATCAACATCTGAACACATCTAATATTCACTCTTCTCATATTTTCTGCTTGTTTCTTCTTCTTCTTGCAGGAGTTTGACCCCAACGGTTCTCTGTCCTGTGTGTACTGGAATATCAGCGAGTGGATTGTAGATGGTTGTTCTGTGTTAAACAGCAACAGCAGCCACACTGTGTGTTCCTGTGTTCATCTGTCCACATTCGCTCTCATCATGCAGTCCAGCAGCAGTCCAGCACCGGTACCAGAACATTTCTAGAGAGCATTGAAGAGCAGCACAGATTTGGCACTCATGTTCTCTGCATGTTTTCTCAGAGCGATCTGCTGGATCTGCTGAATCTGGTGTGTGTGATCGTGGGTCTGGTGTTCCTCAGTTTGGCTCTGTTGTCCTTTGCTCTTTGTCAGTGGAGTCCTGGAGTCAATAATGTGGCTCGAATCAACATCTGCATCAGTCTGCTGTCGGCTCACCTTCTGTTTCTGCTCACACAACAGTTCCTGAGCCTCATTCGCCCTCAGCAGGTGAGAATGATGAAGGAGCTCTACAGCTCAGCACAGCCGCACTGAGAATCCTCATAACCCTCTCTCATGGTCTCCAGGTGTTGTGTGTGGTGATAGCAGGCCTTCTGCACTTCCTCTTCCTCTCCGCCTTTGTGTGGATGTTCATTGAAGCTGTGCTGCTCTTCATCTGTGTCAAGAACCTATCACGGATCAACTCTAGAAAGAGGGAGGTGCTTAGCAGTGGATTCCTGTGTGTGATTGGATATGTGGTTGCTCTGGTTGTGGTGTGCGTGTCTATAGGGCTGGTTCCAGAAGGATACGGCAGTGAACAGTGAGTTGTTGGTGTTTATTTCTTCATTTGATTAAAAGCTTCAACTCGTAACAACGTCACACACAAGATTAAAATTAGTAACTGTTCTTGTTGATAAATGTATTTAATTATCATTATATTGTATTTTCCTCTAATCAGATGCTGGATTAAAACAGATAAAGGGTTTATCTGGAGTTTTCTGGGTCCTGTTTGTGTCATACTAGCAGTAAGTTTTAGTTAAAGACATGTTTACATCAGCTGTTTAAATCGACAAAACAAAACTGATCATTACTGTTTTCCACAGTTGAACACGATTCTCTTCATCAGGATCAGCATCAGTCTGAAATCAGCTCTCGCAAAACTAAACGCTGAAGTTTCACAGATGAAGCAAACCAAGTAACAAACCTGATTCATTCTTTATAAAACCCATATTCATTAAACTACACACAATATCTTGTTCTTTCTCTTGTTTACCACAGGGTTATGGTGTTTAAAACACTGGGTCAGTTTGTGGTTCTTGGTTGTCCTTGGATTCTGGGTTTCTTCACTAATAGCAGTGAGGTGCTGCAGATCGTCTTCCTGATCTTGAACTCTCAGCAGGGAACCTTCATCTTCCTGATCTACTGTGTGCTCAATAATGAGGTCACACATTTACTCAGTCTTCGGTCATATTCAATATCAAATGCCAATTTAAGGCAAAAGACAGAGAAAATTAGCAATGAAGTCAGCTGTGTGCTTATATGTATGAGTTGTTAGTAGATCACTTGCAAAACCTTCCTCTCCTGTCAGCACTTTTATTTAATTGTGCTCTTTTAGTCTCTTAAATCATATTTTCCTGTTCTATGATCACTCGTGATGTAATTAAGGTTAAACTGATCTCCTGAACTCTTTCTCTCATTCTTGTCCAGATCAGGCAGCAGTACTGGAGGTGCTTCAAATATCTGTGCTCTGGATGCAAAGAAAACTGAGGACTGCAGCATCGTGTACAGGGAATATGAAGTACTGTAATGTACACACATGATTTTTAAACAGAATTATTGTACTAAATGTCATTAATTCAGTTTGAAAAAATGTGATGTGTAAGACACTTAATATTACAGCTGACAGTACTGTTGATGGAAAGCATTGACTCTTCTTTAATCACTAAACATTGAATTTAACATTACTCGGTGAAGGGTAAAGATATTTTGACCCGATCCAAAAGCATTTGTTCACTTCAAAGGGTTCCAGAAAGATAAGGCAACAAAGTGAGTTGTTGTTGTTGTTGTTGTTGTTGTTGTTTATGTTCATTTTGTTTTGAAGGAAATAACCTTGGGGATTTTGTGATATCTCTGCTGTCTCATAAATATTAAATTTTACCCATGCTATATTAATGTCACAGAAAATATGTAAAATTCACACCTGACATACTATTTTGAGAATTTAATTAAATTATATTTTAGTTAGCTTAAAACATTTGTTGAAATAAAATATGCAAATGTTTTATCAGGAGTTTCCTGGATCTTGTTTGTAACGAAAGTTCACTGAAGGCGAGCGTAAAGAACCCAATTGTAGTTTATTAACAAAAAGTGCAAAACAAGAACTTAACACTAAACTTGGCATCAATACAAAACAAAACATTAATATAACCCAAAATAAACTCATGTTAGGGATGGCTGACGTGAAACTAACATTTCAACACAGTGTCGAGATCCTGAAGCGCAAGTGTTTCAAAACACTGCACCGAAGCATGATTCGAAACACCCAGGTCACGTGACTAAAGTGATTCGAAACACCCAGGTCACATGACTAAAGTTATTCGAATCACCCATGTCACATGACTTAAGCAATTCCAAGCATCGGACAGTTCATAAGCGTTTCCAGACCTGGCGAATCTGCATTTGACTGACAGGGTCAGAAAAATCCTCAATCTCATGTAGCCTAGTGGACTGTGCATGTGCTCAGAGTAGCTGTGCTGCAAATGTCATGAGTTTAAATCCCTACTTGTACAAATACTCAGACATTGTGACTTGATGTATTTTGATAATCTCATTCTTTATAACCAAAACAAAACATAAGTGTTTATTCAGATGTCAGACCAATGTTAAAGCAGATTATAAAAACAGAGTATTTAAAAACGAATGTCTACTGCTGCATTACCCTGGATTCGAATCCATGATCTTGGCATGCTAATCTGGAACTCTTTCCACTTCACTTGTAACCTTAATTACACAACAACATGGGGTATAATTCCTTATTTCATAACTGTTTCTATTCTGAAGCTGTTCCAGAGCAATATATAAAATGACCATAAGGAGTCACTGTAGAGACGTGTTTCAAAACGTTACGAAGCTTCGACACATTTGCTTCAAATGATTCAGTGTTTTAATGAAGCCTTGCTCTGCCCATCACTGACTCATGGCTTGACATGGCAAAGCAAAAACCCAACAATCTCACCAACAGAGATTACACAAACAAAACTAGACCAAGAACAAGGGTATTTATACCAAACACGAAGGATCACATGACATGAAACAACCAAAGAGAAACAAGACACGTGACTAGGAAAACCAATGGAGAACAAGACACTTGACTAAATCAACCAATGAAAACATGACACACACTGTATAAACACTTGGTTATGAGTGACACAATTTTGTAAATGCTAATTTTATCACTGTTTATGAGTCTTCTTATGGATCAACTAACATATTTATACTAAAAATTAGTGGTGGGCAAAGCGAGGCTTCATGAAACACTGAAACAGTCGAAGCATATGTGTCGAAGCTTCGAAACGTTTTGAAACCCCACTCTAGTGACGCCTAGTGGTCATTTTTATGTATTGTACTGGAACAGCTTCAGCAAAGAACAGTTGAGCAAATTGAGGTATTAAACCCCACTTTGTAGAATTGACCCCTCAAGTGATATAGTGGAGTGGTTAGGGTTCCTGACATCCATGCGGGGATTGTTGGTTCGAATCCAGGCTGAAACAGCTACTTTAAAATGCTTTAATATCAGTTTGAGATGCTTTGTTTGTGTATTGTTTTGTTTCAACATTGGTCTGACATCCGAATAAACACTTTGAATAAATATGGCTTGTTTTGGTCATAAAACAGGGTTGTTGCTAGATCAGATACAGTTGTGGACAGAAGTTAACAAGAATTATTTATATTATTCATTAAATTTCCCATTTATTGTATTTTATTAACGTCTACCACAACCCTAAACCCAACCATCACAGTACTGTAAAAATATTAATTATTGTTTTACAGTTACAAAAATGATGCTAAATTGATGGTGTGTCTGCAGCTGTATCCTATCTAGACTACACCATAACAGTAACATGATTAAAATATATAAAATCACGATTTTGGAGTATTTGTACAAGTCGGGATTCAAACCCAAAAGTCATTTAAAGCCTGTAACAACACGCACATGCACGGTCCATAGGCCATATGCGACAGAAACTTGATTCTGACCCTGTTAGTCAAATGCTCCAGGTCTCGAAATGCTTCTGAACTGATCAATGCTTTGAATTGCTTTAGTCACGTGACCAGGTGTTTCAAAACACTTTAGTCACGTGACCTGGGTGTTTCGGATCATGCTTCGGTACAGTGTTTCGAAACACTTGCGCTTCGGGATCTCGACACGGTGTCGAAACGTCAGTTTGAATGTCAACAGTGAATGTTGATTTCAGGATGACTTTACGACAAGACTTTGTCAAGCCAATGAGTTTGTCATCTAACTTACCTTAATAAGATCTAGATAACTAAATCCATCTTCCAAAGCATTTCTATAAATAAATGCCAAAATTCTGAGAGCTTTATATTTTGATCTGTTTTCTAGGTAAATGCCACCAATCAAATTCTGTGGAATCATTCAGGAGATAAAGCTCTTGATAGATCACCTAGAGCCATTTGAAAATCCCAAAACATTCAAAACAGAAACCGGACAGGGAATTGCCAGTATGGTTATATTTAGATATAAATATCTTTTGTGGCTTTGTTTTGTGTCGTCTAAGTATATATTTAAATTTGAGGTGGAGAAATTGCTGCATCAGATGTCACCATATTCCAGCCGTGTCTGTTGAGGATCACTGTGCTGTAAATCAGCTTATAGAGGTAAGTTTTTTTGCTCATAATAATCCTCATCGGTTTCTGTAATTCAAACACATCATACTGACCATCATCTGCTGATACAGTACGTGTGATGTGTGCTCAGAAAATTTAAACTAATGTAATTTCGTGTTTTTTTTTGGGAAACAATTTAATTCTAAGCTGATTCATATACAGCCGTGTTTGACTTCTGTAGGCTTCTGGGTGCTTTCTGTGTGTTTGACAAACTCGTCCTCTAAAGTGGTTTGTGGATAGAGGAAAACACTACGTTGGATCATCAAAATGTAATGGCTTCTTCTTTTCATAAAAGTAGGTATTTTTAAAGGTTGGTTCACTTGGTCCTAAAAATGCACGGCGTGAACTGTCAAAGTATGAATGCAGTTAGAAATCCAGTCCAGTGTCATTTAGCACATGTTGATTTCTTTATATCTTATGCAGGTTTTTTAAAAGCACAGGCTGTCACCTCTTTTGTCTTGAGTAAGTCTGAACTGTATTTTTCTATATTATTAAATGTATCCTCCTATATGTGTTGTTGCAAATAAATAATGCTTTTGTTTGTTCTAATTGTATTTTGTTATGATTTTAGCTAATAATATGTGTTTCAGTCCTTTCAGTTTCAGTATGATGTGTTTTTCCTTGCCCATTGCTTGTTTTATTGTTCTGACACTCAAACACTTTTTATTTAGTGGCTATTCATATAAATTTGTATGATCTCATTCGTATACACTTAGAGCAGGGGTCTCAAACTCAAATTTGCGAGGGGCCATGGAAAGCTACAGTGCATCCGGAAAGTATTAATAGCGCTTCACTTTTTCCACATGTTTTTTTGTTACAGCCTTATTCCAAAATGGATTAAATTCATTTATTTCCTCAACATTCTACACACAATACCCCATAATGACAATGTGAACAAAGATTTTTTGAAATTGTTGCAAATTTATTAAAAATAAAAAACCTGATAAATCACATGTACATCAGTATTTACAGCCTTTGCCGTGAAGCTCTAAATTGAGCTCAGGTACATTCTGTTTCTACTGATCATTCTTGAGATGTTTCAGCAGCTTCATTGGAGTTCACCTGTGATCATTTCAGTTGATTGGACATGATTTGAAAAGGCATACACCTGTCTATATAAGGTCCCGGGGTTGACAGTGCATGTCAAAGCACAAACCAAGCATGAAGACAAAGGAATTGTCTGTAGACCTCCCAGACAGGATTGTCTCGAGGCACAAGGCTGGGGAAGGTTACAGAAACTTTTCTGCTGCTCTTAAAGTTCCAATGAGCACAGCGGCCTCCATCATATGCAAGTGGAAGATGCTTGGAACCATCAGGACTCTTCCTAGAGCTGGCCGGCCATCTAAGCTGAGTGATGGCGGAGAAGGGCCTTAGTCAGGGAGGTGATCAATAACCCGATGGTCAATCTGTCTGAGATCCAGCATTCTTCTGTGGAGAGAGGAGAACCTTACAGAAGGACAACCATCTGTGCAGCAATTCACCAATCAGGTCTGTAAGCTATAGTGGCCAGACAGAAGCCCCTCCCCACCTGGAATTTGCCAAAAGGCATCTGAAGGACTCTCAGACCATAAGAAACAAAATTCTCTGGACTAAAATGTAACTCTTTGGAGTTCATCACCAGGCTAATACCATCCCTACAGTGAAGGATAGTGGTGGCAGCATCATGCTGTGGGGATGTTTTTCAGCAGTAGGAACTGGAAGACTAGTTAGGATAGAGGGAAAGATGAATGCAGCAAGGTACAGAGACATCCTGAATGAAAACCTGCTTCAGAGTGCTCTTGAGCTCAGATTGGGGCGACGGTTCATCTTCCAGCAGGACAATGACCCAAAGCACACCACCAAAATATCAATGGAGTGGCTTCACAACAACTCGGGTGAATGTCCTCGAGTGGCCCAGCCAGAGCCCAGACCTAAATCCTATTGAACATCTCTGGAGAGATCTGAAAATGACTGTACACTGTTGCTTCCCATCCAACCTGATAGAGCTTGAGAGGTACTGCAAAGAGGAATGGGCAACAATTCCCAAAGACAGGTGTGCCAAGCTGTGGCATCATATTCAAAAAGACTTGAGGCTGTAATTGCTGCCAAAGGTGCATCAACAAAGTATTGAGCAAAGGCTGTAAATACTGATGTACATGTGATTTTTCAGCTTTTTATTTTTAATAAATTTGCAACAATTTCAAAAACTTATTTTCACATTCATTATGGGGGATTGTGTGTAGAATGTTGAGTAAATAAATGAATTTAATACATTTTGGAATAGGGCTGTAACATAAAAAATATGGAAAAAGTGAAGTGCTATCAATACTTTCCAGATGCACTGTCTAGCTGCCAACTAATAGGAGGGCTATTTTAACAAACAAGTAAAAGAGGAAAGAGCAAATCTGATGTAATTAATTCATGTAAGGACAACACAGATGACGTTTATAGTTCTAGCATTACCTGTCACAGCAGTGGTAATGCAAATCAGCACATTCAAATGTGTCACACGGCTGCAGAAATCTTTTTTTGACTGTTGTGTGTATGGCTGTGCACTAGACACAATTGTACATATTGAAGGGGTATACTTTAAATCGATGCCAGTATAATTGTATAATTGATGCCAAATAAGAATGTTCTACTTTAGGGTTAAGCATTTTACCATGTGTAAATCCTCAGCAAAATGATCACAAGAGCTACTTTCAGAAGTCATTTGTTCGATCAGTTTGTGACTTATGCTCTCACAAACAAACACATACTGTATGATGACTTTACATAGATCTTCTTAATGAGATTATAATGGAATTTTGGAAATATTGCGATTTAAAATTTACCTCATGTGAACACAATAATTTGATCTAAATCAGGGTCATACCTGTCAACATTGGAATGTGAAAAAACACTTTAAGAATGCACAGATCTATAATGAAAGCATTTGATTGCTTTGCTAACTGTTTATGCTCATTTAAGGCAAAGTTTGTTGTGTTTAAAGAAAACCCACCAAGATCAACATGTTTAGATGTAAACTGACCGTTCTGAGGATTGTTTAGGAGGGGTGACGGCACCTGTAATGGAAGGGAATCTCACCAATTTTTTATTTATTTCTAAGCGTTTTCATTTTCATGCCTAAATAACATGAAAGCACAGAACAGATTCAAATTTAAGTGCAACCCCTGATGGTTCCAATAGGGAGATAGACAGATTGAAAATACGGGAGAAATCCGGGAAAATACCTTTACAGGATGAGAGCGGGATAGAATTGTAAAATACGGGAGAATCCGGGGGAAAACGGGAGGGTTGACGGGTATGATCAGGGATGCCTTCATATAAGGGCCAAAAACCAGAGTTGATTGAGAATGATGGGCAGAAGGAAAATAAGCCAAACTTTATTAAAGTTGCCATTGGTGATATCCTAATTTATTTAATATATGTAAAACATAACTAAAAATCATTGTTTTATATTATCTAATTCAGAATATATTTGTAATTTTTATAATGAACTTACAGTTAAAAAAACAATCCAATTTATAACAAAACTGAGTAACACTAGTCAAGCTGCACCTGCTTTTTGCCTTGATTTGCACTCCCAATATCTTCTGCATTGTCCTCTATCCAGTGATAGTATTTATATTATAAAAAATAGATTAATTTACAGCATTTAAATCAAACGTTTATATTCAGTCTGCTTTTTTGTAGCTCAAAAATAAAACAAAAAAGTTAAATTAGAAATTACGATCTCTGTTAAAGGCATTTGCCCCAATCTTCTCATGTGGGATGGAGGGCACAATCAAAGGTAAGGGGCCATCTTTGACCCTCGGGCCCTAGTTTGTACTTCCCTGATCTAAATAATGCGATTAAGCTCATTATCGTAGTAAGCATAATCAAATTAACATTGGTGATGTGCACTGATTTTAATTAAAATATTCTGACACCTCAACCTTAACTTTATTACAACTTTCTTGTGTGTATCTGCTAATGTGTTTTAAATTTGGTTTGCTGCAGTCATTGATTTGGTGCAGGAACTGAAAACTCTTGAGAACACATTTGGTGACCAACAAGCTCACACTGATTTATGAATAATATCCATGATATTATGAAATTTTCCCTCCATTCTAAATTGCTGAACTCTCTTGAACCAAACTCACTAGCATCAGTCTCTGCTCCCTCATCTGCAAAAGGCGTGTGGAACGTCAAGCGTATGGAATAAAATCACTGTCATTAATATTTCGTGCGTAAATAAAATTCACGCATCCGTAATTATAAAATCGTAAAGGAAAAAGGAGCGTACTCGTAATTTTACGAGGCTACAATTAAAAAATCTGCGATTAGAACAGACACAGATACGACATTTTGTTTTTCTGTTTGTTTATGACTGATAATTTTACGATGGGTGTACTTTACAAACACGAATTACAGTTTCTCTACGGACACGAAGTCCTGATTACGAGTACGAATCAAACAGCGAGACTTCACTGTCAAAATTACGTCACCGCTTCCACAGGCATTAATAAACAAGCGAGAGTCATCGATCATAACGGCGCGCCTGCTGGACGTTCGAGCTTACACACACCGTCTCAGATAAGATTTCTGTTATTCCCTCTTTGAGAAATGCCCTTATGAGCTGTAATAAAGGTTGAGACTCAATGAGGTCCTATTTCGCTGTGTTTCTTGGACATTTTACTGAATCAAAATTAAGAACGGGCCGAGGATAGAGAGCTAGCATTATGTCAGTTAACGTTACAGGCAGCGAGCGCAGAGTCTCTCAGTGAATCACTTAACTATAACATGACATCTGTTGATTAAGTCACCTATTTTAACTGTTTAAATAACTCTCAAATACTCTAAGATCACCAGAGAACACAAATTAAATTAGACAGATTTATCCAGTATAGGTAGATAAAACAAAGAAAAGTTTTACTCTTATCAATTAATTAACTTTAAATAAACCAGAATAAGCAAAATATAATGTGGTAATTAAACAATCACGAATATAGAACAAACACACACGGAAAGAGTGAAACACACAGAATAGTATAAGGCTAAATGGTAATATAAATGTTTATGGTAATAGTTTATTAATTATAGTAATACAATATAATGTAACTAATAGTTTAATCAAGTAATATAACAAACAGATAATAACAATTAACATAACAAACATTTATATCAATAGTTACTAATACCTTACTTTGTACAAATTTAAAGATAATATAAAAATATATATCTGATCATGTCATCTCCTCTCCATACATCAATGAGGGGCTTAATTATTCAGCTTTCAGATGACATACAGGTCTGTTTCAGATGATTGCCCCTCATGTCTGGTTTTGTGGTCCGGGGTCACATATTTAACATTTATTTATTTTGATTCATAGTCTCATAAATATGTTTAACGTTACAAACTTCTGGTGAGCACAAACCCTCAAATATTTAAACTGCCTTTTGCTGATATCTTCATTACATAATAGATCAATATTCGATCTGGCTTTAAAAAAGGTGACTTAATCAACAGATGTCCTGTTATAGTTGAACACCGTTCAGTGATTCACTGAGAGACTCTGCGCTCGCTGCCTGTAACGTTAACTGACATTATGCTAGCTCTCTATCCTCTGCTCGTTCTTAATTTTGATTCAGTAAAATGTCCAAGAAACACAGCGAAATAGGACCTCATTGAGTCTCAACCTTTATTACAGCTCATGACGGACATCTCTCAAAGAGGGAATAACAGAAATCTTATCTGAGACGGTGTGTGTAAGCTCGAACGTCCAGCAGGCGCGCCGTTATGATCGATGACTCTCGCTTGTTTATTAATGCCTGTGGAAGCGGTGACGTAATTTTGACAGTGAAGTCTCGCTGTTTGATTCGTACTCGTAATCAGGACTTCGTGTCCGTAGAGAAACTGTAATTCGTGTTTGTAAAGTACACCCATCGTAAAATTATCAGTCATAAACAAACAGAAAAACAAAATGTCGTATCTGTGTCTGTTCTAATCGCAGATTTTTTAATTGTAGCCTCGTAAAATTACGAGTACGCTCCTTTTTCCTTTACGATTTTATAATTACGGATGCGTGAATTTTATTTACGCACGAAATATTAATGACAGTGATTTTATTCCATACAAGCGTCTATGATGTTGAAAAAGCACGGAATACAACCAGTGGCGCCACTAGGAGGGGAAGTTAGGACGATTCTAAAGTCCCACGCATTTTGAGGGCTCCCAGGGATATTATTATGCCCCCCCCCCCATAAGGTTCCCGTTCACACACCCCAACCCTCCGCTCTTCTCTTTCATCCGCGACACCGAGCCATCCCCAATCCTCCCACCCTTTCGTGAAAGGTCGTCAGAGGGCCCGAGGCGGCCAGTGGTGCCCCTGTCCGACCATATAAATGGGTTTTGCATTAGATGGAATTAAAATTACACAGTGGCCAGTAGGACCTACTCTAAGACCATCACGATTCTCATGACGAGAAAAAACACAATTGTTGAGGAATAATGTAAATTGTATGCAAACAAGATTAAAAAATTTGCAATGGGGTCAGCAAAATAGTCTTGTTTTTCCTTTTGACAAGATTATTTTGCTGACCCCATTGTCAGATTATTTTGCTTGTTTTATGAAAAAACTCACTTAATTGTAGCATATTATTTCATAAAACAAGACAATATGCTTTGCTTGTCTAGAAAATGCTTATTGATTTAAGAATTGTTAGATATTTGGACTAGAAACAAGATAAGAAATGCATTTTTTTTTGCAGTGTACCACCTGTATTTTGTTGCACAAACACCTCTTCATGGCTTACATTATGCTGGTTGAGTAGATATGATCATTTTGCTAATATTCAATTCAAATGGTCTCATTTAATAGATTTTCCTCATATGCTATCAAGATTTGCATAAAAACTCATTGGTGAATTTGTACTGCTAGTTGAATTGAACTTGTTAAGGTAAATGTGATTATGTACATACTTTCCCCCTCTTTGTTGTAGTTTTACAAAACAAAAAAAAAAGATATTAAGAAGAACAATTGCCAGTAAAGTCACTTAAGTTACTCAAACATTTGCATTATCACTGGTGACAAGTAATGCTTGAAATATAAACATCATGTCTGTTGTCCTAAGATGCATTAATTACATCAGGTTTCCACTCTTTTCTTGTGCTTGAATGTTAAAACGGCCCCTTTATGAAATGTCAGTCACTAAAATGACCCCCCGCCAATTTTAATTTGAGACCCCTGCTCTCTAGAGTCTGCCATACCCCTCCCCCTTTAAGTCATTTGATGCGCATGAGCTCAACCAATCTCACTCTCAGAGTGGTGATAAAGCAAAATGCTATTGCCTGTTTTATAAAAAAGGGAGGAGCTACATTATGTCCCACCCTTTTCTCAAGTTTCGGTTGAGATTACGTCAAACATAGAATAAAAATGCACATTTCACTTCATGGGACCTTTAAGAATGCCTTAATTTGTTTATTTTTATTTGTTGTGTTTTGTTGATTGTCTGCCGTTTCAAATGTGGATTTATTTGTA
Organism: Danio aesculapii; assembly: GCF_903798145.1. Taxonomy (NCBI): domain Eukaryota; kingdom Metazoa; phylum Chordata; class Actinopteri; order Cypriniformes; family Danionidae; genus Danio; species Danio aesculapii. The sequence continues at coordinate 4,721,799 of NC_079435.1, read as the reverse complement.
TTTTGTTACTTGATTTATATTCTTTATCATTTGTACAGGTATCTTGGCCTTTGTAACCTTCACACAAGGTAGATAATGTATTGTACTGTTGTGTTTTGGCTTTAAATGGGGAATCTGTAGATTAGAACACAAATCATAACCTGATCATGGCTGTCATCATTTCTAAAGGATGCTGTGTGTGAACATAATTAAATGCAAATTCCTTTCAGAAATTATGAATATTTGTAATATTTTTGTTACAGTTAACCAGGCTGATCCCTGCAACAACTACACTGTGCTGAATGATTCATGGAGATCTGTCAATAATACAAATAACACCAACATGTGTGACCAGTATGTCTCCTGGAGCGGCTGGTATCGGCTCTTCATTAATGGTCTGAACGCTCATATCCCAGACACATGTGTTTCAATCTATAGTTGTGGCACTGAAATCCCACTGTACATTCGTGGTGGACACCCAACAGTAGAGGATGGAGTCGTCAGTCGAGATGTCTGCGGTCACTGGGAAAATTACTGCTGCTATGTTGGTTCTGTTCCAATTCGAGTCAAAGCCTGTCCAGGAAATTATTATGTCTATGAGCTGCTTGGTCCATCTCACTGTAATTTAGCCTACTGTGCAGGTAATTATACTCACATGGTTCTTTTTACACATTTATAATTTATAAACTCAAATGTCAAACATTATCTACACGTTCATAGAATTTGTCTGTGTTCATTAATGTTTATTGGTGTAAATTTTCAGATGTTGGCAGTGTTATCATCAGCTCTACAGCCGCCACACCAGTGATCATCACACCTGGTAAAGAAACACTGCTGGCTTTCACTCAATAACTAATAATAGTGAAATATATCTGTAAAGTTGCCTAATTTCTTGAAAATAATGAATTCCACCCATCAGCTAGCAGAGAAATGATATTGAAAAAAATTTCAACAGAAGAACAATAAAACGATTGACAGATCATTTGCAGTTGTGTTGCTAAATATGGTGTTTTTTATTTTTAAAAATGAGCAAGCTATTAATTTCGCTTTGTAAAACGTATTTGAGCACATATTGGAAAACATAGAATAACTTCTAGAAGCTGATTACAACAGCGAGTAATGAGGTAACTAAAGGCACATTCACCTTGCTTTTACTGAACTCAATTTTCTACTTCACTCCATCCTAAAGATCTGAGTGACTCTTTGTATTCAGTGAGCATATCTGTAATGTATTGAGCTCCTAGGCCATTTAGTGATTTATAGACCAGTAATAATACTTTAAAATCTATTCTGAATGTAACTGGGAGCCAGTGTAAAGACCTGAGGACAGGTGTGATGTGCTCTGATTTCCTGGTTCTGGTCAGAATCCTGGCCGCAGCGTTCTGGATGAGCTGTAACTGTCTGACTGTCTTTTTGTGAGGAGGTCGTTACAGTAATCCACCCTGCTGCTGATAAAACCATGAACAAGCTTCTCTGAGGCTACGTTCACACTGCCAGGCTTAGTGCACAAATCAGATTTTTCTCAGATCAGATTTTTTTTTGCATGGCTGTTCACACTGCTCTTGTAAATGTGGCCAATATTAGATTTGAAGTGTGAATGGATCATGGTCCTAAACTGACCCGCATGCGCAGAAGTACAAAATGTCTAATTATGCACACAGTATGTATGCTGTATGAAGCATTATACTGTAAAAAGCATAATTTGATTATTGCCCTTTTCACAGACAACCGTGTTGTATTTCATGAACTGTAAATGATTGTTCTGCTACTACTAATGTGTATTTGAGACCTAAAATAAGTCACTTGTGATTGAAAACACTGATCAATTGTGATTTATGACAACCGCAGTGCGCATCTTTCAGACCACCGATGATGTAGTGAACTCATCAAGGGTTAATGAGCAGCCGCAGACTGAACTGTGAAGGCGGAGTTGGTTCATCTCTGTTTGCAGAGTTATTTCATTTTACTTCGTTATAAACAGCAGACACGTACAGAAGGGGGGTATGGGATCTACGGCTCTACGGCTTCGCGATCAACCCGTGCCTCAATCGTTAACCAGATTTGTTAACAAGCACCAGTTTTGCCTTCAAATTTTTTTTCAGCATGAACATCCAACTTTCTGTGGTAAAGTATTTGCTCTGTGTGCCATTCTATTGTGCAGCTGAGGAGTAGAGGATGTTTGCAGCACAGAATGATGATGCATGTCGCTCGAAGATTATGTAAAAGTCACATGAAATCCAACATAACCGTTCACACTGCGGTCGCATTACAGAACATCAGATCTGTGTCTGATTTAAGACTACATATGAAAGTGGCACAGATCTGACCTGAAAAGATCAGATTCCATGCAGTTTGGGCTGTTCACACTGTCGTTACCTGAGTCACATGAGGGGGAAAAAGTCAGATTCGGGCTACATTTGGATGCAGTGTGAACGATAGCCTAAGTTAAACAAAGCATCTGATTCTTGCAATGTTTTTGAGATGATAGTATGTTGATTTACTTACTGATTTGACATGTCAATTGAAACTCAGGTCTGATTCCAGAGTCACACCAAGATTCTTGACCTTATTTTTTGTTGTTTGACCTTTAGAGCCTTGAGAACCTCATCTCTATTTCTAAACGCAATCACTTCAGTTTTGAAATTGAAGAGAGTTTTGGCACATCCAACTGTTAATTTCATCAGAATTAGCAGAGTGTGTCAATGGGGCTGTAGTCATTAGGCAGTAAAGCTAAGTAGATCTGAGTGTCATCAGCATAGCTGCGGTAGAAGATTTAGATTTATTTTTGTGTTTCATTATTTGGCTCAGTGGGAGCATATAAAGGTTGAAGGAGAGGTGCCAGAATTGTACCTTGTGAGACTCCACATGTCATGAGTCTCCATCTCAACATATGATCACTTAAGGCTGATTTATACTCAAGCGCACGCATATGCTACGGCGCAGCCTACACACGGACGCATAGCCCTCACCGTGGCCATCGGTGAAGCTGACGTGCATCTTTCAAAAAATGTAACAACGACGCGTAGCGCAAGCTCTGTTTTTGGTCGGCTTGGTAGCGCTGACGAGTGTGGGTGGAGGTGAGAGCCGCGTGAGCCCGATGCAGCGAGTGTTTACAAGTGTGGAGTTTAATGTTTATTTATTTATTTTTTTTTTTCATATTTATTTTGTGTTGTCACTTTATGTACACTGGAAGCTTCTGTAGCCAAAACAAATTCCTTGTGTATGTGAAGCAGACTTGGCAATAAAACTGATTCTGGTCTGGTTTTCTGGTCCCGTAAAGGAGCTCTGGATGGAGACTGTTGTTTTGTGTTTACCTCATGATTAAAGTTGTTGCACGTCTGCCGATTCCCACCTCAAAATGAGCAAGATTGAGCCCCTTTTTCAAATTAAGGAAGCGTTCAGAATAAAACAAAACACTAGTGAAGAAACTCGACACAGAGGAACACAAACACATACTGTCAGCTAGCGTTTCAGAAGTGTTATTACAGAGCAACAAAAACAGCCCGCACAAGTATAAATGCACGGCTACACGCATTCCATGCGCCGTGGGTCACGTCGATCACTTGACGCAGAAGTATAAATCAGGCTTTAAACTGATATAGTAACCTCTTCTTTCAATGTACTGTGAGATCTGAACCATTAGAGCACCATCCTAGAAATCCCAACCCAGTATTCCAGCCTATCAATAAGTATGCTAAATAGGCTGGATTTGGTGAACTTTAATGTTTGGTGAGAATTTGAGCAATATACATAGGATTTGTTCTTTGTTTTTGTTTTTTTTCATGGAAAAAATCTGTAATTTTGGGTGGCTTGCATAAAGGAATAATTTGAACCCTTATTTCTTGAGGTTATACAGGGTTTTTTTTTTTTAAAGAAAGAAGTTCTGTTGTATTAACTTGAACAGGACCAAGAGAGTTGGATTGGTGACACTTAACTGATGATCAAACGAACCACAAGGCTAATGACCTCAGAGCATCCGCTTCCATCTTTTCTGCACATCACTGCAAGGAGATGTCCTTTTCTGCTGATTTGGATTTAAGGTTCTTGATCAAAGTGATTCTGATCACAGGTGTCGACACCTTCAATGCTGACTGCACAAGTCCTAACAAATACATGCTCAAAATACACCTAAACACAAAGAAATGCAAGGTGATTTACTAATATGTCACTGTATGAAAATGCAGAAGATAACAAATGTTAAATGAATGTAAATTAAATTATGCATCAGTAATTTATATTTTGTGAACATTTATTTTAAAGGGATATTTCACTCAAAGATCTAAATTTACTCACCGTCAAACTTGTTTATGAGTTTCTTTATTCTAATGAAAACAGAAGATGTTTTGAAGAAAGCAGAAAACCTCTAACCAATGACCTAAGAAATTTTTTTTTATCATAAATGATTTATGATGGCAGAATTCACATTATTGGGTGAATTATTCCTTCAAGGCTGTGATTTCATTCTGGTTTTGCGGTTCTTTTTACTGCAGATCCCTGCCACACCTACACTGTCCTGGACGATCCATGGAGAGCCAACAGCAGTCAGCCATCCAACATCTACAAGTGTGACCAGTCAGTCTCCTGGAGTGGCTGGTATCGGCTCTTCATTAATGGCCTGAATGCTCATATCCCAGACACATTTGTTGAGAAGTATAGTTGTGGCACAAATGTCCCACTGTGGATTCGTGGTGGACACCCAACAGCAGAAGATGGAGTCGTCACTCGAGATGTCTGTGGTTACGCTTACAGTTACTGCTGCTATTACGGATCATTTCCTATTCGAGTCAAAGCCTGTCCAGGAAATTATTACGTCTATGAACTGCTTAGACCATCTCTCTGTGCTTCAGCCTACTGTGCAGGTAAATCTATTCACATCAGTTTTTTTTACACATTTATCAGTGTTTCCCGTACCATTGTCATAGGGGGCTTCCCTGCCCTCCCAACGGCTTTCCCCGCCCCCCTTGAAGTCAAGTTAATTGTAATATATATAGCACCAGATCACAACTTCTTTTAATAAACAAGCTAAATAGCCATATGTAATATCTTATTTACACAACAACATGTGATTTCTGTCTCTACATGGTCACGCGATTACAAATTTCTGCTTTCTGAATCTACAAAGCCACTCTCTGTATTATATTATTTATATTATATATTATTTCACCATTTTCTTTCGTTTTCAGATGATGAATCTGGTCAGTTAGACATTATCATCACATCACTGATCAGCAGTAAACACAGACATTATATTATTTTTGTGAATTCATTATAAATGTTTTATATAATGTGAAAAGACTCTCAGCTCTCACCAGCATCTGTAACCAGTCAAGTTTTGTGAATTTTAAATAGTAATAAATATATTTTTTTAAATAAGTAATTTGTGCCACTAAGCATGGTTACAGTACATTTAGGCTAAATATTTTCCTCAATGATTTCTCTCATTGCAGTTATAAAGATCACACTGCAGGAAGGATGCTCTGTAAGTTGAGTTTCTGATAAAGGCATTTAATACTCAGAGAGCAGTGTGAGAAGATTTGTTTTGTATGTATGCATGTACAACCCCAAAACAGAAGAAGTTGGGACAGTATGGAAAACACAAATAAAAAAATAAGTCATTTCTAAATGTACTTTGAGTTGTATTTCATTGCAATCAATGCAACAAACATTGTTTAATGTTCCTCATGATTTTTGTTTTGTTTTTTCCAAAATAAACACGTATTTCAGTTTTAGTTCTTGCATCACATTTCAAAAAAGTTGTATCAGTAAACCATTTATCACTTTGTAATGTTGACGTTCCTTTTCACAACACTTAAAAGACGCTTGGGGACTGAAGACACCAAGTGATGAAGTGTTTCAGGTGTAATTTTGTCCCATTCCTGCAAACAAGTCTTAAGGTGGGCAATAGTACTGGATCTTTATTGTCGCATTTTCCGCTTCAAAATGCGCCACGCATTCTCTATTGGAGACAGGTCAGTCAAGTACTTGTATCCTCTTCCTCCACAGGCAGGACTTTGTACTGTGTTCAGAAGGTGGTTTTGGTTTGTCTTGTTGAAATATGCTGGGACGTCCCTGGAAAAGAAGGCAGCATATTGTGCTCCAAAATCTACTTTTCAGCACTAATGGTGCCATCACACAAGTGCTGGTTACCTTTGCCAAGGGCACTGACACAACCCCATCCCATGCGAGACCCTGGCTTTTGGACTTGTTGCTGGTAGCGGTCTGGAGGATCCTTTTCATATTTGTTCTAAAGCACACAACGTCTATTTCTCCCAAAAAATACTGATTCATCTGACCACAGTACATGTTTCCACTGTGGGATATTCTATCCCAGATGCCTCCAAGCCCAGAGAAGTTGACGGCGCTTCTGGACACTGTTAACATAGGGCTTCCTTTTGGCACAGTATAGTTTTAACTGGCATTTGCCGATGTGTGGTGGTACTTGGCAAAGTTTTGCCAATGTAGTCCTGAGCGCATGTGGTGATAGCGCTTATAGATGAATGAGGATTCTTGAAGCAGTGCCACCTGAGGGACGGCATTTTTATTCTAGCATTTCCCATACTGTCCCAACCTTTCTGATATGGGGTTGTAATTTAGCAGTGACTATGCCTTTCCATTTATTTCTGATGGTTTGGTGCACAAACTGACTTTTGTTTGCTATTATTACTAATTATTAAATTATTAATAATAAAACATGATTGAGGTCATGACTGTACAAAGCTGAATTGTGATTTCAGAGTCAGAGCTCTGGAGGATGTCTACAGAATCTTTTTGAGCAGATAGAGAACATTACAATTCAAGAGCTTCCACTGAATGTAAGTCTTCAAGAGAAACATAATAAAATTGTATTCATCTTTATGTCCATAATACTTTTTACAACATAGATTGTGTCACAGCAGCTTAACATAGATTAGGTTCACTGTCACTGAAGAGCAAATCCACAGATGCTCAGCTCCACAACTCCCAAACCAAGCAAGCCAGTGGCGAGGAACAAACTTTACCAATTGACAAAAGTATAGGAAAAAAAAAAAACTATAGAAAAACCAGGCTCAGTTGGGCACAACTAGTTCTCCTCTGGCCAAACGTTTTGTGCCGAGCAGCAGTCTAGGCACCGAAGGATGGAGAATGCTGGATGTCCATTGTGGAGAAGCTACAGTTCTGAGTAGGTCACCAGCGGGTGTTTAGGCCAGCTCACAATATCATTGCGAAGACTCGTCTGTCACTGGGTCTTTAAGAAATCAGTCTCATGCTCTGAACTCATCAATGACCACCCCAGCATCTGTTCAGCATACTGGTTGGACCCAACATTATGTAGACCTTGGGATAAGGAAAAACAGACTTACAAGCTTAGATGCCGTTCAAATGATGTTTTTTGAAAGTTATGTCAAATCTTTGTTATAGTTATAGTTGACTGACAAAAATTTTATCTTATTGTCTGTCTTCACATTTGCATGTTTCTTTGATCAATGAATCAGACTGTGACCGACATTTTGAACGTGATCTTCAACACTTCAGAGAAGATTTTGGTGTCTTTATCATCCACATCATCATCAGCCAGCCCAGCTCAACTAGCCTCATATGGAAATAAAGTGTTAAAAAACAGCGAGAAACTCATTTCTACACTGGTGAAGCCGACAGACACAAGTGCCAACGTCAATTTTACTCTTGAGGCTGTAGGTAAGTGGAGACACTGTTATTATTGATGATGAACCCGAGATTATTAATATCAGAGACTCAATCACACCAGCTCAGACCTGCTCATCTTTGACTTGTTTAAACTGAGTATTCACCTAAACACTTAAAAAATAACGAGCAGTAGCTAAAACTGGTGACCTGAACCTGTGCACATTGCACACACACAATAAGTATTTAGGCAACAAGAAGATTCAAAATGAGTTTTTATTTGGTGAATAATACTGTATAAGGGAATAAATGATTCAGACATTATAAATATAGTGTAGATGCAAGGAGAGTATGGCTGATTGTAAAGAATACAGCACCATCTGCTGCTAAAAACTAAGCTCAGAATCTATTCAAGAGAGAATAGTGATGCACTTTGAAAATCTAAGATTCGATGCAGAATCGATTTCTCAAATGTTTATTTGGCACACCAATAGATAGAAAAGTATATGTAGTAAATTATTATTGTGCATAACAGCATATTTGTTGTAATCAGAGGGACAAGTCTTCATGGTTGGACAACAGGTGACCTTAGATAAAATCCCTCAGCTTGACACGACATATTCTTCTATGGACATCGATCTTATTGGCATCGCCAAGAACAACAATGACAGTGAGTTAAATGTTTGGTGTAATTTAGTGTTTTATGTATAATGAAACCTCATTTCACCACCACTAAACCACATTTACTCTTTTGACTTTGCATGTAAGCATCTGTTTCTGTCTCACAGGATCTGCTGTGGCTTTCATGAGCTACACCACAATGGAGAATCTACTGAAGGCCGACTTCTTCAACACAACTAATGACACCATTAAAACCATGATGTCCACTGTGATCTCAGCTACTCTTCCCAAAACCAGCAACACTACACTCACCAAAGCAGTCAACTTCACCTTCAGACACATCAGAGTGAGAGACTGAAATGTGTTTTTGTCCAACATCAGCACTGATCAACATCTGAACACATCTAATATTCACTCTTCTCATATTTTCTGCTCGTTTCTGCTTCTTCTTGCAGGAGTTTGACCCCAACGGTTCTCTGTCCTGTGTGTACTGGAATATCAGCGAGTGGATTGTAGATGGTTGTTCTGTGTTAAACAACAACAGCAGCCACACTGTGTGTTCCTGTGTTCATCTGTCCACATTCGCTCTCATCATGCAGACCAGCAGCAGTCCACCACCGGTACCAGAACATTTCTAGAGAGCATTGAAGAGCAGCACAGATTTGGCACTCATGTTCTCTGCATGTTTTCTCAGAGCGATCTGCTGGATCTGCTGAATCTGGTGTGTGTGATCGTGGGTCTGGTGTTCTTCAGTTTGGCTCTGTTGTCCTTTGCTCTTTGTCAGTGGAGTCCTGGAGTCAATAATGTGGCTCGAATCAACATCTGCATCAGTCTGCTGTCGGCTCACCTTCTGTTTCTGCTCACACAACAGTTCCTGAGCCTCATTCGCCCTCAGCAGGTGAGAATGATGAAGGAGCTCTACAGCTCAGCACAGCCGCACTGAGAATCATCATAACCCTCTCTCATGGTCTCCAGGTGTTGTGTGTGGTGATAGCAGGCCTTCTGCACTTCCTCTTCCTCTCCGCCTTTGTGTGGATGTTCATTGAAGCTGTGCTGCTCTTCATCTGTGTCAAGAACCTATCACGGATCAACTCTAGAAAGAGGGAGGTGCTTAGCAGTGGATTCCTGTGTGTGATTGGATATGTGGTTGCTCTGGTTGTGGTGTGTGTGTCTATAGGGCTGGTTCCAGAAGGATACGGCAGTGAACAGTGAGTGGTGTTGTTTATTTGTTCAATTGATTATAAGCTCAGGGCTGTTTTCTGCTTTCTGATAAAAATCAATTCGTAAACAAGCTGTAATAGCATCACAGACAAGATTAGAATCTGTAACACTTGAACAGTCAACACCTAAATGTATATTTGGCATATTTATTTATTTCTATATTGTATTTTATTTTCCTCTCATCAGCTGTTGGATTAAAACAGATAAAGGGTTTATCTGGAGTTTTCTGGGTCCTGTTTGTGTCATACTAGCAGTAAGTTCTATTTACAAACAGTTGCATGGGGGCTGTTGAAATAAAGTTAAAATCATATTTTTATTTTTTCCACAGTTGAACACGATTCTCTTCATCAGGATCAGCATCGGTCTCAACTCAGCTCTCACAAAACTGAACGCTGAAGTTTCACAGTTGAAGCAAACAAAGTAATAAATGTGATTAATTCTTTTAAAAAACATTCATTAATCTATTCACAATATCTCATTTTTTGTCTTTTCTAATATAGGGTTATGGTGTTTAAAACACTGGGTCAGTTTGTGGTTCTTGGTTGTCCTTGGATTCTGGGTTTCTTCACTAATAGCAGTGAGGTGCTGCAGATCGTCTTCCTGGTCTTGAACTCTCAGCAGGGAACCTTCATCTTCCTGATCTACTGTGTGCTCAATAATGAGGTCAGACATTTTATACCGTACTAATAAATATAATAAATTAAAATTTCATGTTGTCCAGACACAAGATATGGGAAGAAAAGCATCCGTGCTTAATTTGGAAACAGAAGATCTGTTATTTTCTTGCATGCTTATTATAAACTAGCTAATAAGCTGTGTTAATTTTTAGTGTTTTAACTAATCTCCTGAGCCTACTCAGCTCCTCTCATCTCCTTGTTGTCCAGATCAGGCAGCAGTACTGGAAGTGCTTCATGTCTCTCTGCTCTGGATTCAAACAACATTGAGGACTGCACCATGATTTGGTAATAAAAGTACTGCTAAAATACCATTATTTTACAAGTGATGTCATACCAACAGCATAGATCTGCTATGCTGCTGAGCCGATCTGCAGAGCAAGTACTGAACATACTGTCAATATATTCACAAACATATTGCCTGTGAATATAACACATTGCTGCTGCAAACACAATACTCATGTAAGCCCCCACCAAAGCTGGAGAACAAACATGCAGATGTCCACATGTATGCATATGTCCGAACTTAAGATCACTGGAATAGGACTAATGAAATCACCCCCAAAACAAGCAGTCTGCTGCAAATACCTTTTTGCACCATTGAGCCATGGGACCACATGTTTTACTATCTGTGTGTACATGGGACTACCTTGCCAACCAACCTAACACTAATGTACAAGACTATTTGTGCCTTAGCTACTGTACTGACTAGCTTAACATTAATGTTCTTGAATTTGTGTGCCTTGGATACATTGCTGACTAGCTTAATACTAATGTAATTGTCTTTGTGTGCTCTGCTACCTTGCCAACTGCGTAAACACTAATGCACTAGACTATGTGTGCCTTGGCTACCTTGCCAACTGCATTAACAGTAATGCACTAGACTATGTGTGCCTTGGCTACCTTACCAACTGAATTAACACTAATGCACTAGACTATGTGTGTCTTGGCTACCTTACCAACTGTATTAACACTAATGTATCAGACTATGTGTGCCTTGGCTACCTTAACAACTGCATTAACAGTAATGCACTAGACTATGTGTGCCTTGGCTACCTTAACAACTGCATTAACACTAATGTATCAGACTATGTGTGCCTTGGCTACCTTACCAACTGCATTAACAGTAATGCACTAGACTATGTGTGCCTTGGCTACCTTACCAACTGATTTAACACTAATGCACTAGATTATGTGTGTCTTGGCTACCTTGCCAAATTAATTAACAGTAATGCGCTAGACTATGTGTGTCTTGGCTACCTTGCCAAATTAATTAACACTAATGCGCTAGACTATGTGTGTCTTGGCTACCTTGCCAACTGATTTAACACTAATGCACTAGATTATGTGTGTCTTGGCTACCTTGCCAAATTAATTAACAGTAATGCGCTAGACTATGTGTGTCTTGGCTACCTTGCCAACTGAATTAACACTAATGCACTAGACTATGTGTGTCTTGGCTACCTTAACAACTGCATTAACACTAATGTATTAGACTATGTGTCTTGGCTACCTTACCAACTGATTTAACAGTAATGCACTAGACTATGTGTGCCTTGGCTACCTTACCAACTGATTTAACACTAATGTATTAGACTATGTGTGCCTTGGCTACCTTGCCAACTGATTTAACACTAATGCACTAGACTATGTGTGCCTTGGCTACCTTACCAACTGAATTAGTACTAATGCACTAGACTATGTGTGTCTTGGCTACCTTACCAACTGCATTAACACTAATGTATTAGACTATGTGTCTTGGCTACCTTACCAACTGATTAAACAGTAATACACTAGACTATGTGTGCCTTGGCTACCTTACCAACTTAATTAACACTAATGCACTAGACTATGTGTGCCTTGGCTACCTTACCAACTGATTTAACAGTAATGCACTAGACTATGTGTGCCTTGGCTACCTTACCAACTGATTTAACAGTAATGCACTAGACTATGTGTGCCTTGGCTACCTTACCAACTGACTAAACAGTAATACACTAGACTATGTGTGCCTTGGCTACCTTTCCAACTTCATAAACACTAATTCACTGTCTGCGCTGAGCACGCAGTATTCTTAAGGACTCCTCTAACCCTGCTCACAGACTGTTTTCTCTCCTGCCTTCCAGCAGGCGCTTCAGGCTACCCCAGACAAAAACCATCAGACCGAGGAACAGCTTTTTCCCCAGACCTGTCTCCCTTTTGAACTCTGCCCCTCACTGACTCTTTTGCCCCCCTAATACACCCCCCCACTCTCCTCTAACTTATACTCCTCACAACCACTGCACTGTACATTGCACATATTCATTGCACTACATTGCACTGATTCATTTATTTGAACTGCATTGATTCATTTTATTTGAACTGTACATACCCACTGCACATGGACATTTCTAATTATGTAAACACTCACTGTACATATACATTTGTAATTATGTTTATCTGCACACTTCTAATAATTAATACCAACCTGTAAATATATTCATTTATTGTAAATCCTTGTTCATAGCTAATACAACCTGTATATAATGTTCATAGTACATCCATCTGTAAATATCACTATAGTTTTTCTATAACTGCACTTTATAACTTATATCTGTATCCTGCACTTGCAGCTATTGCACTGCTGGTTAGACCGAAACTGCATTTCCTTGCCTTGTACATGTGTAATGACAATAAATTTGAATATAATCTCAAAATCAAATCTAATCACTAGACTATGGCCCCATTTACAATAATATGTATTAGTTTAGTGTAAAACTAAAGGTGTAATTTTTGCTATAGTTATGTCTTCCATCCACACTACCCCGGAGTTTTGAAAGAAGTGTTTTGAAAAGGCAGAAGAGGCCATTTTGGTTTTAAAATGCTGCTGCTCCGTGTCAGTGTGGATGGGGAAAATGGAGACATCGGAAAACGGAGACATCGGAAAACTGAGACATCTGAAACGGAGGCGGGCTACAGACATTTGCTACGCGATTGGAGCTTTTTCTCAATATCAAGAAGACAAAGTTCAGTCTTGCATTCTTTCCTTGTAAGATCAGACTTCGCAAGTTTGACACGAAAAAAAGGTAAATCTTCAAAAAGAACAGGTATGGGTTCATTCAGTATGGGTTTTCAGACCTTATTTCAGCTACATTTTTTTCTCCAAAGCCTACTAACCACGCATAATATTTAAAAAAGAATGTAGATCAATAGTTCTCACATATTATTGTAGCAGAGTCTGTGCTGAATACAAAAAAAAATACATGTTGGCCAGTACTATGTAATAAGTAGCTGAAATAAGCACAAATGTCAGGGCATGTCAAAACATCTCAGGGACCCCAAATTCACCTCAGACCCCAGAGAGTTAAATATTTTTGCCCACGTTTGGTTGTTCGTTTTCACACACAAAACAACTTGCTTTAACATATAGATAATGCTATTTAGATTTAGGCTATCATGAATTTCTTGAAACTAATACTGCCTGTGTTAGGGTTAACCCAGGTTAAGTCCGGTCTGGACTCTGGAGGTCATTTCATGGCTGTCTTTGTTTCACCAGCAGTTTTTTTGCCTAATATACATTTGTTTATTTGGTGTCATGACCAAGCCCAAAACAATCCAGAAGGAATGACAAAATGGATTAAAACCTTTCTGTATTTTTCCACATACACAAACCCATTAGTTTAATAATACAGACAATTTTGCAGACAGCACTGGCAGAAATGCAGCTTAAACCAGGACAATTAGACTAAAAGTATTCCAAATTTAACCTACATTTTCTAGTTAAAGATAATGAAGAAATAATTATTTGTGCTTATATCACCACTGAAAAAACAAATGTAATGCTGACCTAAAGGCTTTGCTCAGTACTGTTAATATTTATAACTAAACTATAAAGAAATAACTACAGTAAATGAACAGCTGATGTATCAAATTTAAAGTGAGTCAGTACTGTCAGTAGGCTTGGCTTATTTTACTTTTTTCTCTTTGGTTCCAGTTATCTTACATTTTTGGTGTTTATTTATAATAATGGTATTACAGCTGCATTTTGATATAATCCACAAGACAAAAGGCATTCTGTGGAAAGTGACGATGTACTACCAAGGAACTGTTTGTTTCTATATATAGTTAAATTTGAGATGCAAGCAACAGATATAGAAAACAATTTGTTTATTATGGTGATGGGCAGATAAGTTACCTGTAAACAATTCAACACACACATATTTTTCAGTTTAGACAGTCTGCAGTTTTAGGTGAAGATCACTGTAACTGAAATCAAGGTAAGATCTTCTTTCTGCCATGAAGATGATGAACTATTCGTCTAATTAAATCAAACTCAAATGTTCATGTGTGATTATGTTTGTAATTGTGTATATTTTATCTTTCTAGATTTTTTAATATTTGGAGTATTTACCAGGTCAAGACTGCTGATGTAAGTCCTTTAACATATTTACGGTGTAGACATTTTAATAACCATAAGTAACTTGTAGATCTACACTGATTTACGTAAGTTCATTTGTGTTTGAAAAGCTTCCCACATACCTTATTTGTTTATTTTCATCTTTTAAGTTTACCATTATCATTTTAAACCTTAAAACATGTAAATTCATAAATGCAATTAAATATTTGTTTTGAGTTTAAAAGAACTCACAGTTTTTGTTTTTCCAGTCTGAACTAGTTTATAAAGAAAAGAGAAACACATCTTCAATACTACCCAATGGTTTCCATCCATCAGAAAAGTAAGACTAGCTCTCATTGTCGATATCTTATGCTCAATTCTCTATTTCTCAGTGCAATTCAATATCAACAACATGTAATACATTTTCAGTTATTTTCATATTTCAGGTTTAATAAAAGCATTGAGTACCATCTCCGTTATGCTGTGTAAGTATGATAAATGTGCAAATATAATGACCATTTCATATATGTTGATTAATCTCGTTTGCATCAGTTTGAGAACATGCAAAATCAGTGGTCTTTGAGTTGGCTACAGTAACAGGAACTATAGTTTTCAACAACTGTCACTTGCAAATTCATTAAATATTTTGCATTATAGTGTTGAGGAAATATGAATGACTTAAATTTCAGTCCTCAATTTACATCTTGTACACATGTATTTCTTCTACAGGCCTTAATTGTTCAGTATTTACAAAGATGACTGGAAAGTCTCCCCAAGATATATTCCTAAGTAGCAGGGGTGCCCAATATGTCGCTTGTTTAACAGGGCAGCCAGATTGACATCTGACCTTTTCTGACACATGGGTAACCATGCACGCGTAAAACTGTGCCAACTTTGCCAAGTGCTGCAAAACTATTGCAAGGTATACAGAATTACATACTTAGCCTTAAGTTTGTTCTTTTTAAATTCTTAAAATGGTATAAAAATGAGGAGGGAGCTGAACCAAGTATGAAAGCCAAAAACCTACAATTTCCATCTCGGTTGGGAGAAAGACTTTTTTTTTTTATAATGTCATATTTAAAGTGTGTATGCCTTATCTGCCAGTCTACCATCGATATCCTAAAGAAGAGAAATGTGGAGCAGCATTTTTGGAGTGTTCATAAAAAAATAAGACACTGACTTCCCTCTGAAAAGTGAGCTGCAAAAGAGGAAGGAATCACAGCTGACCATGAAAGAGAAGGCAGCCTCTGAAGCATCATTCCAGGTGAGTCATTGCATCATTAAGCACAAGAAGTCTTTCCAAGATGGAGATATGGTACACGAGGTCTTCAATGAAGCAGGTTTAAAAGACAAAAAAGAAATGTTATCTTCAATCAAAGCTCTCCAGTTATCAAGAAATACAGTTACACAGTGCTGTGAAACCATGGCTGAGGCTTTGACCCAGCAACTTTGGAAGGATATCACGGACTGCAAATATTTCTCACTGCAATTGGACGAGTCTACAGCCGAGATTGACATGGCTCAGTTGTGTGTTTTCATTTGAATGGTGTTAACTGATATGACTGCAAAAGAGGAGCTGTTAACAGTACTGACACACGAGGAGAAGACATTTTTCAAAAACTTTTTTGGAAAAACCCAGTTTCCAGTATACAAATTAGTGTCTATCGTCACAGACGGCGTGCCCACGATGGTTAGCTGCTCAAATGGATTCATTGCCAAGTACAGGTACAGATGCTTTCCTGGATTTTCTCAATTACCACTGCATAAAACATCAAAAAGCGTTATGCACAAAAATGATAATTGAAAAAGATAATTTTGGTTGCCTGTTCTTTGTTGCATACAAACAAAATGCAAAGCACAGCGATCACACAGCACAGACTCACGATCAGACAGCACAGACAAAAACAACATCAATGAACTGACAAAGACATGAGGGGAGAGAGGACGATACAAAGGGAGAAAAGAACATGAGGACCAGGTGGAAACACTAACACTAATGAAGCCTAGAAAAGGGCTACTAAGAGGGGGTGGTAAAGGGAATCGAGGAAGGAATAGAAGAGCACTTCCTGGTGTAAAATCCAATCAAACCAACCCAGGGAGATACCAACGGGGCAGACAATGGACGGGCTGGTGTAGCAGAAAAGCCAGGGGAAACAAACTGATGGGGGAGGGTGGGAACTAACCAGGACTCAGAGGGACCAGTGCTGTTGGAACTGACTCCAGGTGTGAATCTGAAGCGCACTCAGGGGCTACAGGAATTGACTCAGGGCTTGAATCTGGTGTGCCCTCTGGGGCTGCAGGAACTGACTCAGAAGCTGACTCTGGTTTTCCCTCTGGGGTTGCAGGAACTGATTCCAGGTGTGAATCTAAAGTGCACTCGGGGTCTACCGGAACTGGCGTGCCCTCCTGGGCTGCTGGAACTGACTCAGAGTCTGAATCTGGAGTCCCCTCCAGGGCAGCAGAAACAGGTTCAGGCACTGAATTTGGAGTGCCCTTCAGGGTTACAGAAACTGACACTGGACCTTGTTCAGAGATAACAAGAACTCCTACAGGGACAGGGGTGGAGACTGGACCGTGTTCAAGGGAATAAGGAACTGGGACAGGGACAGGAGTTGAGAATGTACTGTGCTCAGAGGTGACAGAAACGAATTTAGGAGAAGGAGTAAGAACACGACTGTGTTCAGAGGCAGCAGACATTGATTTGGGGACAGGAACAAGCACAGGACAGAGTTCAGGGGAACCACAACTGGATCAGAGACAGGAACAGTTATAAGACGAAGTTCAGTGGTCAGAGTTGATTAGTTAAAGTCTTGCTTGGGAACTGGAGATCTTCTCTGTATGTGTTCAGGGACTGAAGCCATCTCTGGAAAACACTCAGGGGCTAGAGTTGGCATTACACTGTGGCTGAAGTCTTCATTAAACAGTGCTTGGGGACTGGAACCATCTCTGGAAAACACTCAGGGGCTAAAGTCTGCACTGCACTGTGGTCTGGGGTTAAAGTCTTCATTTCATAGCACTTGGAGATTGAAGCCATGTTCTGAATACACTCAGGAGCTAAAGCCATCACTGTGTTGTGCTCAGGGGCTGCTTTCTCTGGAGCAGGAACATGCCCTGGAGCTGCTCTCTCAGGAGCAGGTTCAGCAATAGCTCTCTCTGGAGCATGAGGGGGCTCTAGGGGGAGTGGATACAGGACATTCACTATTAATGGCAAGTACAGGATCTCATCAGTAGACTTGGCAATGCTGGAATATCACTCCGATATGGCGTTTGCTTGAGGCTGGCTATCAACAGCTTCTGTCCGGACCATGCTTTCCTGGCTGATTCTATTAAATACAAGTCAGGAATGTAACGTAATGAGTGAGAGTTTCAGTGTTTAAACTGATCTCCTGAACCTACTCAGCTCTTCTCATCTCCTTGTTGTCCAGATCAGGCAGCAGTACTGGACGTGCTTCATGTCTCTCTGCTCTGGATTCAAACAAACACTGAGGACTGCATCATGTTCAAGAAATGCAATTACTGCTGAAATGCCATTATTAAACTTGTGGATTCATGGATTCAGCATAGAGCTGCTGTGCCACTGATGATTCTGTTGCTGGTGCACACAAAGTGGCGAGACTTGGCCAGTATATTCACAAACATGCTGTATGAATATATATAACACATTGCTGCTGCAAGAATAACATAGATGTGACCACCCCCCCCCCCCCCCCAAACAAAGCTAGAAAACATGAAGACAAAACAACAAAACTTGATTCAGTTGCCTTGGCAAACATGCATATAATCATACATGAGATGATTGAGGCAGGACTAATGAAATAGACACTGACCAAAACAAGCAAATCTATCACAAAGATATGTTTTTTGCACTGTTGCATTGTCTGTGTACCTACGCTCCCTTGCTTATCGGCTTAATACTAATAGACTAGACTATGTGTGCCTTGTCTACCTTGTTGACCGCCTTATCACTGTGTATTAGACTGTGTGTGCTTTGACTCTATTGGCAACCAACTTAATACTAATATGCCTGACTATGTGTGCCCTGCCTACCTTCTAGACCAGCCTAACACTAATGTAGAAGACTTCCTTGACTCCTGTGTCCCTTGGCTACCTTGCTGACTGCTATAACACTAATGTCTACTAGACCAGTGGTTCCCAAAGTGGGGGTTGGGACCCCTCGAGGGGTCGCGGGACAATGAAGGGGGATCGCTTGGTAATTTACAAAAATCTATTTTTTTTATTAAACCATTAAAATTGCCATATTTTATCCATAACTTACTAAAGATAAAAATAGTAATTTATAGTTACAGCCTTTCCATTTTTTTGCGACCCTTGGAGCGATTACATTACCCCTGTACTAGACTATGTGTCTTGGCTACCTAAACAACTGGCTTAATACTAATATACTAGACTATGTGTACCTTCGGTACCTTGACAACCAGCTTAACACTAATGTACTTGTTTAAATATGCCAGACTGTGTCCATTGGCTACCTTGCTGACCAGCTTAACACTAAAGTGCTAGACCAGGTGTGCTTAAATTCAGTCCTAGAAGGCCGGAGACCCACAGAGTTTAGCTCAAACCCCAATTAGACACACATGAGCCAGCTAATCAAGATCTACCTAGTCATACTAGAAGCTTTCAGGTAGGAGTGTTGAGGCAAATTGGCGCTAAACTCTGCAGGACACCAGCCCATCACAACCTAGTTTGGATATCCCTGTACTTGACTATGTGCACCTTGGCTACCTTGCCGACCAGCTTAATACTAATGAACTAGACTATGTGTGATTTGATTACTTTGCTGACCAGCTTAACACTAATGTACTAGACCAGGGACCACCAAACTTGTTCCTGGAGGTCCGGTGTCCTGCAGATTTTAGCTCCAACCCTAATTAAACACACCTGAACAAGCTAATCAAGGTCTTACTAGCTATACTTGAAACACCCAGGCAGGTGTGTTGAGGCAAGTTGGAGCTAAACCCTGCAGGGCACCGGACATCCAGGAATGAGATTGGTGACCCCTGTACTAGTCTATGTATGTCTTGGTTACCTTGCCAACTGACTTAACAAAAATGTATTAGACAAGTGGTCCTCAACCACCATGCCGTGGACCGGTATCGGTTCGTGGATCAATTGGTACTGGGCCGCACAAGAAATCATCAATTCTTTACGATTTATTTATTATCTAAACGATCTTTTCAAAAATGACCGTATTCACGCGCTTACATCTCGGTCACTTGAACACCCAATTTTGACCCACAAGCAGCAAAATGAGTAAGACACAGACGTCTTTAGAAAGTTTCTGTGTGGCGAGGGACATGGCGCATCCCAAGCAACAACCAATCAGGCTTTTAAAAGGCGGTGCTACGTGCCGATTGGATGATGCCAATGTCAATCAGCTCACACCACACCGTCACACTTGCTAAGGGGAAAAGACCCAGTGAAGGACCCACGAACTGCCAAGGAATGGATCCGCAACCCATTTGTCAACAAATCGGGTGAATCCAGCATCAATGGCTAAAGATCACAAATGACGGCAGCCTTTCAGTGGCTGTTCGCATATCAGAACTTTTCTAGAGTTTGCGCAAATTTATTTTTTCCAATGGAGGTGGGCGGCTTGTGCGCGCAAGTGGCTTGCTTGTATGGAATATACACATTTTGGTAGACTTAATTACCTCAATTACAGAAAACCCAAACACTGCATCACCACATCCCCCCTGGTCCACTGTAAAATTGTCACGCATTGACTGGTTCGCAGTGGTAAAAAGGTTGGGGACCACTGTACTAGACTATGTGTGCCTTGGCTACCTTGCCAACTGCATTAACACTAATGTACTAGACTATATGTGGCTTGGTTACCTTACCAGAATGGCTAAACACTGATGTACTAAACTGTGTGTGTCATTAATTCAGACAATATTGCAAACAGCACTGTCAGAAATGCAGCTCAATCCAGGACAGAAACTTTAGCAAGTTTCACTCAAGGGTACAAACACTTGTTCTTCATCTCTTTCCAACTCTTTCACATCTCTTAAAGCAGGGATCACCAATCTCGGTTCAGGAGGGCCGGTGTTTCTGCAGGGTTTAGCTCCAAGTTGCTTCAACACACATGCCTGGATGTTTCAAGTATACCTAGTAAGACCTTGATTAGCTTGTTCAGGTGTGTTTAATTAGGGTTGGAGCAAAGAAGTTTGGTGACCCCTGTCTTAAGCTACGGTCACACTGGGCTTTGTGTGTGCGAAATTCTGTCGTACTGCGCTGCAAAAAGGGGCGGGGTTAAACAAGATGATTAGACATTAATAAAGTGAGCGATTGCTCAATGTTTTTAATTTCTGTCCAGAGAGGTCCTGTTTTGATCCTCGATTGATCTCACGCAGTCAAGTGATGCGATTTCGCAGGTTAGAGTTCACCAAGCATGTCACTGCAGCAACATGCGAAACTTGACGCATGACCCCGCGTTTCCGGTTTGACGCATTCGCGTGCGTATGAAAGGGAGTCTATGGGAAGAAAAGTCAAGTGTGACCGCAGCTTTAAAGCATTAGACCAAAACTATTAACTATTAAAATTAGCCTGCATTTTCTAGTTGAAGACAATGAATAAATATTTATATGAGCTCATAATACCATCACAAGAAAAAACAAATGGTATGGTTATCTTCATTGAAAATAAAGTTTTGGATTTTTCATTATAAATATGGGATTATAGCTGCATTTGTAAAGATATTTTTAGGTTGTCCACCAGACAAAATGCAGTGTGTGGAAAGTGCCAATATACTACCAAGGAACTGAATATGCTAGTGTTTTCTATATATATAAATTTGAATTTGAAAAGCAAACAGTAAATGTAAGGTAGAATTTGCTTAATATGATCATGGCCAGATAACTTGCCTGTAAACAATCAACAAAAAATGTTTTAGTTTAGCCAGTCATAACCCCCCACCCCCCACGCGAACAGGTTATCAAAAATCACCGTTTACATGGTAGTCTAGACGCTAAATCAGAGTATTGTCTAAATCATATTAAAATCGGAGCATTGGTGTCCATGTACGTATATTGAAAGTGCCAGATGATGTCAGAGACAGTGCATTCATCTGCCTTTGAGCCCTCAAATGTGTCATCAAGTTTGACGTGCAAAACTTACATGTAAGTTTTGTAAAGCATCTGCTTCATGTCGCTGTATCAGAATCCTTGCTTGTAAAATATGCTTTAGAACGATTAGTTTAAGCAAATTTGATGAACGGGATTTTTGCGTGCTGATCTAAAGAGAGAGTCTCTCTCGCTCACCGAATGCGCTGTACTGCTTGCATTGCGTGCGTCTGTCCGTTCCCTAAGCAACGAGAACAAATGCCTGACATCGCCGGTCCGTATTCCTCAAAGTTGTTTAAGATTAAATGTTTGGAGATTGTGTGACAACGTGTACTTATGTGTGCCTTTGATGCACCCCTTAATGCTTCTTCTTGTCTTTGTCGCAGCACCAGTGGCACCGAAATTAGGCACCAAAATTCATATGCTGATTTGATCCTGTACATGCCGGTTACTAAGGTACCGGTGCTATAATGGCACCGGGTTTTGGTATCCAACCCTATTAATTGCTTTCTGTAAGGATGGACTTTTTAACTTTGGGTAGTTTCAGGCAGTATCTCAGTGACACACTCTCATGACCACTGTGGTGGAGGTTTGATAACCAGTTGCTTAATAAATACATTCTAAAATGGGCAAAACATCCACTTCTTGATTGGTTTTGGGTCTTTTTACATGTGGAATTTTTTTTCTTATAAAGCAGCTTCATGATGAGGATTTTCTGGTAGTCTTTAAACAAGCTCTGGCGTCTGACGATTGTAGATTATTAGAATTTTGGTTCAAGTAAACAAGTGGGTGGAGTTACAGGATCTGGTGCAGACAGTGAGACACCAACATAATGATATCTTATTTAATCATTGGTAAGAGAGAGAGTGTGTGAGATTTGTTTTTCTTGTTTGAGAAATTAATTCTCCATTGATTTTAAGTTGGAGTGGTATTTGCAAGGAATTGGATGCAAGCAGAGTATGGCTGATTGTACAGCATACAGCTCCATCTGCTGGTGAAAACAAACTTCTGAACCCATTTAAGAAAGAATAGTGATGCCTTTTGAAAAGCTCAGAATCATTGCAGAAAAAATTATTTGCCAGAGCTCTAGTAGATAGATACATATATATTTATAGTATATTATAGCACATAATAATGTGTTTGTTTTAAATCAGAGGGACAAGTCTTCATGGTTGGACCACAGGTGACCTTAGATAAAATCCCTCAACTTGACACAACCAATTCTTTTATGGACATCGATCTTATTGGCATCGCCAAGAACAACTATAAAAGTAAGTAAAATTTTTTGTGTAATTTAGTGTTTTAAGTATAATGAAACCTCATTTCACCACCACTAAACCACATTTACTCTTTTGACTCTTGTCCAGATCAAGCAGCAGTACTGGAAGTGCTTCACATTTCTGTGCTCTGGACGCAAACAGCACTGAGCATCATGTTCAGTAAGAAGTACAATACAAGCGATTTAAAAACTAGAGACAGGGTTAAATGCATGTTAAATGTCATAAGATAATAACTGATAGAAAACAGTCATTACTATTAATGTATAACCTGTCAGCTATTTCATGTAATCTAAAAGAACTTAAGATTTCTTTGTGGAGGGGAAAAATGTTTCCTGACTTTTCAAGAACTGTAACTCTGTAGAATATTCTGTTTGCTTAAAGGGGTAATGAAATAGATGTTTTACTATTATTTTATTGTGGTCAGTGCAGGGAAACATTTTAGTTTAAGTTCCAAAAATCCAGTTCCTGCCGTGCTTGGCTGTACACAAAGCAGCCCTGTGCTTATGAACATGCGATTATGCTGAGGCAGGATTAAAATGTCCTGCCTTTGAAGCATTACTGTAACTGTAGGTCTCCCCCAGGTATATAGTCAAATCTAAAACACTCCGCCAGCACAAATCCAAATATTTGCACAAATCAATTCCATCTATCTCCCATTACAGTAAAAGCTTATGACCACACGGCATCAAATCTGTTATTGTGCATTTTATCTACACTTTGTTGATATAATGTTACGGTTTTATTTTAGGGTGTCTGTTGTTATTTGCATTAAAGTTATTTGAGATGTTTGTATTTCTTGTTCAATTGCATCGCTCTAAAATTGCAAATTGGATGTGTATATGAGGCTTCTCAGTGTGCATGCTTATCATAAAGCTCAGCAGTGATGTTGGTGTTGTCACTCTCTCTCTTGAACAGCAGCTTTGTTCAAGGCTTCATGAAATGGCAAGCTGTTTATACATTTATAGCAGTTATCTCAAGGACAGATGCCCACAGAAGTAAATGGGAATCACACTTGCACCAAAAGGAATAGATATGATTCTTCAACAGGTTCTTCATCTTCTCATTGGATGGCAGAGCTTGAATATAAACAAATGCTGTTGGCTATTTTTAAAAGGGGGAGGGGCTAATTTATATTATTGTCACAGCCTCCCCTCCCCATTTTAGAGTGGATGTCTTGACAGCAACAAAAGGACTAAGGGTGCTTTCACACTAGCACTTTTTTATCCGCACCCGGGTTCGTTTGATGTCATAGTACGGTACGTTTAGCTAATGTGAACATGTCTTCTGAACTCTGGTGTGCACCTGTGAACCGTACCCGAGTCCGCCTGGAAGAGGATGTCTGGGGTATGGTTCATGTGAACTCTGGTACGGTTCACTTCTGATGTGAATGCAATCATACCAAATACGGAAGTGAACCGCCAACTGTACAACAAACTTTTGTTTTCATAACGTACGTTCCTTCGTGTGTGTGTTTCACGTACCTTGATGACACGCGGGACTGACCCAGGGCAAACACAGTGATACACAGTAATGTCTGCTTGTCTCCTCCAAAAACAGCCTCTGCAGACACTGTGTGATGTTCTGAACGTTTATAATATTTTTGCGGCAGGTGGACGCGAGTCGCTTTCTGTATGTCCAAAACTAAAAGCTTCAGTAAAAGCATAATGCCCGTGATGTGCTGACGTCTTTCCATTTCGGCGCTTTGCTTTTGTGACCGTCACCTAGCAACAGCCGTAAACAAAACAGCAGCTCGATGACGCAAGCGTACCGGGGTTCAGAAGGAAAAAAGATGAACACAAACCAACCGAGGAGGTGGCAAGGGGGCACAATCGAACTTGGGTAGGGTCCAGGCAATTGAACCAAGTGTGAAACCACCCTAAAACTATTATTGTAAAATATTCAGGCAAAAATGCTAAACAAAACTCAATCTGACAAAACGGTTCATTTTTAACTCATCTGTCTAAAATGAAAACCGTCTTTCCTGTCTTTCTGGCAGACCAAAGAACAGGAGAAAATCATTTTACAAAGATAAATTTGCAACCTCCTCTCTATGGCTTTCAAATTATGATAACTTTTCAACATTAGCTAATTAAATACTCAAATTTTCTAAATAATTGTGAATGAGAAAGACAAGCTAACACAAAACTTTTCCGTAAAACACTTTACTTTATAGACTTCACTTAAATCACTCAGAGCTTAAGCCCTTTAACACATGCCTGTAGTGTCGTCTCCGGTAAATACACAAATGATTTACGTGATTTAAATACGTAATTGTATATTTTCTAAAATTAGACTACGAAGGAACTGGACATTTGATTTTTGTTGTTGATGTTAACATTTGAATTTGAGAAGGAAACAATGCAGATCATAGTAGGAACTTGGGAACATATTTCCATGAACAAACAACATATCTATATACAGCTCAACACAAACAGGGATTGTATTAGTTAAGCGGTCTGTCTGGTCAGTTGAGGATCACTCATCAGCTCATATCAGGTAAGATGTACTTTTTGTTTATAATGATCTTTATCAGTCTGTAAATCCAATACGCTTCAGCAGGTGTTTTTCTGTGTTGTAGTGTTGATGTCTGATCATGTTTACTGTAAAGGCAGTGCAAAGAGGAAACATCCATGTGGAGATTTAAGCTTTTTTTTTAATAATACAAAAACAGGAACTCAAAAAGACAAAGCAGGAGTTATTTGCTTGTAGATTATTTTGCTTGTTTTAAGGAAAAACCTTTAATTTCCACTTATTATTTCTATATTTTTTGCTTGTTTAGATAATGCTTCTTGATATATGAAGTTTTAGTTCGGAGACCCAGAAGGGATGTGATGGTGGGAGGGGAAAATGGGTGGAAATGGATTTCGCATGTATTTTTAATATTGAAAGCATGCTGAAATTATATAAAAATGTCTGCATTCACTTTCTTTCCATTGAAGCTGTGCATCGATCATCGCCCTTGATGAATGCATGTATACGGATGCGCTTCATATGATAAACTGATCCCAGATCAGCTTCTGTACACGCCATTTAAAGTGACACCTCTGTTATCAAATGAAGAGCAGCAAATGAATCTCTTATTTTGTTTTGTTTGTTTGACAGAGGTGTCACTGTAAGAATGCACAGATCTATAATGAAAGCATTCCATTACTTCAGTAACTGTGCCCATTTAAGAGAAAATTAGGGCTCTATCATACACCCAGCGCAATAAGGTGCAAGACGTGTTTCCACGATGTGTTGCTAGTTTCAGACCAACGCAACAGTAATTTTCCCGTTTTCCGCCACGGTGTTTAAATAGCAAATCCATTTGCGCCACTTTGTGCACTTATGTGTGTTTTGGTCTAGAAAAGAGGAAGATGCATGTCTTCAGTGAGTACATACAACACTGTTTCCTTATCCACACAAGAGAGAAAGTGAAAGTAAAGGCCGAATGGAGGAGGCTCATTATCGTCTTGCTGCAGATGCTGTTTAACTGTTTCCCTACTGTTTTAAAGCGTTCAGATTTTCCACTCACAAAGTCCGCCATATAAGTAGCAAATGCGCTATGGCGCGACGCAACTGACTCTTAAAGGGAATGGGAGATGAGACTCTGAATGGTTTATTCTCAAAACACATTGATAACTCATTAAGAGAATAAGCTCAACCCTGTTAGACCATGCGCCGTGGCGCAAAGCGTATTTTCCTGCAAAAGTGCTTTCCGACACACTGCGCCTAGACCGTTAAAATAGAGCCCTAGTTGTGTTTATAGTCAAACACGCAGGACAGACATGTTTACATATTAAGTGTATTTGTCTGTTTAAACACGCTACCTAATTCCAAAGTGTCCTGCACTTTCGCTCTTCTTTAAATGGTGTGTACAGAAGCTGACCTGGGATCAGTTTATCATACGGAGAGCGTCTGTCAGTCAGCGATTATACCAATCATTGGCTTATCCATGCATTTGCTGATTCAGAGGTTGCATATGAAGGGTGATGATCGACGCACAGCTTCAATGGAAAGAAAGTGAATGCAGACATTTTTATATTAATTTCGGCATGCTTTCAAGATTAAAAATACATGAAAAACATGGGAAAATACTTAGGGTGATAGTGGGACAGAATAGTAAAATGGCCTACAGGAGAATTCCAGCAAAAACAGGAGGGTTGAACAGAAAGGGTTTGTGAAAAACAGTTTTGTGAGGGAATGCAAAAACTTAAAAATATATATTTTCCTGTCTGTTTTTTTCTCTCCCACCCATTTTTTTCTTCCTCCCATTTTTTCCCCACCATCACGTCCCATCCGGGTCTCTGTATTTTAGTTATTTGGTCTGGAAACAAATTTTTTTGCAGTGTAGTGTTCATATAGGGAAGAGACTTTGGGTTGATGGCTATCTTAGGAAAAGAATGTAAGTCTATCAGCCTGCTACATGAGATTGTGCTACAAGAGCACATATTGCATGGTTTATGCTAAGCTGGAGAGCAAAGTAGCCCAGGCTCACATTATCTAGTTCACTAGTCTTAAGAAGTAGCCACGGCTTACACACATTGTAGTTCACTAGCATTAAAGTCCCCAGGAACCGGAAGCTCTGACCGTTATTTTTTACGTAATGTGACAGTTCCTGAAGAAACAAAATATTAAATGACGCAACAGCAGGTGTGGCTTGTTTTTTTACTGAGAGCTGATTGGATGTAGTAAAGTAGACATTTCATTCAGAAAGATTGAGAAAAGGGTTTGTGGAGAGTCCGCTGGAGGGGCGTGGTTAAATATGTTAGCCACGCCCAATTCCTAAGATATAGTAATCTGACAAATTAACTGAAAACAAACAGGAAGTGCTTTTACAGATTTCAATTAAAGATTACAAGGGCAAACACTTATTTATTTTCTTAATGACATGCACAGATGAATTGTTCAGCACAAAACTAGCAATGTGAGCTAACTAAATCATATTGTTAGTTTTGATTTCTTGGGGACTTTAAACCAGTTAGCAAAGTAGCCAAGGCTCACACATAGTCTAGTTCAGTAGTGTTAAGCCATTTGGCAAGGTCGTACAGGATACAGATAAATAGAAAACGTGGACCCATATCCCATGGCAGCAAAGAAAAATAAATAATAAACATGTCTTGGTGATAGATCTGCTTGTTTTGGGGGCTGTTATCTTATTGTCTAATCCTTTCTACTCATGTTGATGATGCAAATTGTTTATGCCATGTTTGTTTATGCATAATGGGTTATGCTTGGTTTGTTAGTCTTCATGTTCTCCTGCTTGTTTTGGGGGGTTACATACAGTTAAAGTCAGAATTATTAGCCCCTATTTTTTTTTTTTTTGTCAAATATTTCCTAAATGATGTTTAACAGAGCAAGGAAATGTTCACAGTATGTCTGATAATATTTTTTCTTCTAGAGAAAGTCAAATTTGTTTTATTTCGACTAGAATAAAAGCAGTTTAAAAATTTTTTAAGCCATTTTAAGGTCAATATTATTAGCTCCTTTAAGCTATATATTTTTTTACTAGTCTACAAAACAAACCATCATAATGCAATAACTTGTTAACCTTATTAAGCCTTTAAATGTCACTTTAAGCTGTATAGAAGTGTCTTGAATAATATCTAGTCAAATATTATTTACTGTCATCAAAGATAAAATAAATCAGTAATTAGAAATGAGTTGTGTTGAGGAAAAATCTCTCCGTTAAACAGAAACTGGGGAAAAAAATAAACAGGGGGCTAATAAATCTGACTTCAACTGTATATATTATGCTTGCAGCAGCATGTTATATTCTCAGATGACATGTCTGTGAATATACTGGCAGTAGCAGGTCTCGGTACTTGCTCTGCCATAATAATCAAAGCAGCAGCAGCATAGCAGATCTATGCTGCCAAGACCAAACACATCAGCATTCCCATATACATTCATTACGATACTAAATCCTGAGAGTGGTCATGACAGAACTTGTCGTTGTGTTCCTGTTGTTTTCACGTGTTAACACTTACTGTGATTTTATATCATTGTATGTATAAAGTGTGTTATTGACCACCTTGAAAACTAAAGATAATTTAAAAGCAGCTTTTCATTATTTTTAATCTGTAAATCTTGTAATATATGAATATAGAAATTAACTGGATTTGTGTTTTAAAAAGGACAAGATCTTAATCATGGATCAGTGGAAGGTTGCCGTTTGATCAGGGTTTTGGATAAAGAGAAATGAATCAGATTGTCAAAAATGGCAATGGCTTCCTCTCTTCATAAAGGTGATTTTTTTTTTAAAACTGCAGTCATATTGCAACACAATCCAATATATTTTTCAGAATTGTATTTCTGATCCTGATATTCTATGACAGGTTTCATCTTTGTTGTGCTGTGTAAGTATATAGTTGTTATATGTCTGTTTGTCTGTTTGTTTTTTGCCTTCACAGTGATTCAATTCCCCTTTATTTGTATAGCGCTTATACAATGTAGATTGTGTCAAAGCAGCTTCACATAGAAGATCATAGTAAACTGAAACAGTGTAGATCAGTTTTCAGTGTTTAAGTTCAGATCAGTTTAGCTCAGTTCAGTGTGGTTTAATAATCACTACTGAGAGTCCAAACACTGAAGAGCAAATCCAACGATGCACAGCTCTACAGATCCTGAACCATGCAAGCCAGTGGCGACAGCGGAGAGAGAAAAAACTTTACCAATTGGCGAAAGTGAAGAATTAAAAAACCTAGAGAGAAACCAGGCTCAGTTGGGCACGACCATTTCTCCAATGGGCAAATGTCTTGTGCAGAGCTGCAGTCTAGCTGCCCGAGGCTGGAGAATGCTGGACCCTGGCAGGTCTAGAAAATTTGATCACATCACCCCAATTTCATCCTCCTTACACTGGTTGCCTGTTAAGTTTCGTAATGAATTTAAAATATTGCTTCTTACATATAAAGCTTTAAATAATCTAGCTCCTGTTTATCAAACCAATCTTCTGTCTCGCTACAATCCAACTCGCTCTTTAAGATCTCAAAACTCAGGGCTTCTGGTAGTACCTAGAATAGCAAAGTCGAGTAAAGGAGGTCGAGCCTTCTCATTTATAGCTCCTAAACTCTGGAATAGCCTTCCTGATAACGTCCGAGGCTCAGACACACTCTCCCAATTCAAAACCAGATTAAAAACCTATCTGTTTAGCAAAGCATACAGTCAGTGCATCACTTAGCGGGTTTCCACACAGGTTTCTGTATCTTGTTTATATACGCTATGAACAACAGCTACGCTAATTATTCTCCTTATTCTCCATTTCCACCTGGGGATACTCTTCCAGAGGCCCTCAGACTATGCAGAGTCACTGATTCGATCCAAGACCAGCGATGAGATGATCCCAAGGTTTCCATATCCTGGACCTGGCCGTATCCTGAGCAGCTACTGTGATGGTCATGGAAGAGTGTAGAACACGAGACTGCTTCCTGTGACGCTCCAGGGACAGACGAGTCTTCGCTGAGGCCAGCTTCCAGCCTCCGCCGCTGAGACTGCAGCTCTGCACAAGACGTTTGGCCAGCGGAGAAATTAAAATGGTCGTGCCCAACTGAGCCTGGTTTCTCTCAAGGTTTTTTTTCTTCACTTCCGCCATTAGTGAAGTTTTTTTTTCCCTCTCCGCTGTCGCCACTGGCTTGCATGGTTCGGGATCTGTAGAGCTGTGCATCGTTGGATTTGCTCTTCAGTATTTGGACTCTCAGTAGTGATTATTAAACCACACTGAACTGAGCTAAACTGAACTGAACTTAAACACTACAAACTGAACTACACTGTTCCTATTTACTGTGACCTTTTATGTGAAGCTGCTTTGACACAATCTACATTGTATAGGCGCTATACAAATAAAGGTGAATTGAAAAAAAATTGAATTAAAAGAGATGCAGAAACCTGTGTGGAGCACAATCATGTATCATACAGCTAGTTGATGCACTGAGTGTATGCTTTAGGAAAGAGATAGGTCTTTAATCTAGTTTTGAATTAGGAGAGTGTGTCTGAGCCCGGACATTATCAGGAAGGCTATTCCAGAGTTTAGGAGCTATAAATGAGAAGGCTCGACCTCCTTTACTCGACTTTGCTATTCTAGGTACTACCAGAAGCTCTGAAAGAGCGGGTTGGACTTTAGCGAGACAGAAGATTGGTTAGATAAACAGGAGCTAGATTATTTAAAGCTTTATATGTAAGAAGCAATATTTTAAATTCAATATGAAACTTAACAGGCAGCCAGTGTAAGGAGGATAAAATTGGGGTGATGTGGTCATATTTTCTAGACCTGGTAAGAACTCTGGCAGCTGCATTTTGTACTCGCTGAAGTTTAAGTGATGTAGTGACTGGGTAAACGTCATGTCGCTTGTTGTATTGATTGATCAATATCCACAAATGATGATTTTTGAGTTGCATACTTGTTAAAATGGCCCTCAGATTCAGTTTAATTTGTTCTTCAGCTTCTCATATTTCGTTGTGACCTTTGTAATTTGTTGATTTATATGACCATTTTTCAGATATCTTGACACATAATTTAGCTTCTATTACAACCACACAAGAGACCACTACAAATGGTAATAAATAGTTTTTAACTTCAGTCTTCGACTCTTTTTAGCTTTGAATTGACTCCTTTTAACATTAAAATCTTGAACAATTTAAAAATGCTTGATGCTGGTTAATGTTTTAATATTGTCTAAATGTTTGAAAGATGTTGAATGTGGAAGGCTTCTAGTAATATTTATGTGTATTGTGTAACTTAGTAGCATCTTCCAATGCACATCTCATTTTTATATTTCATAGTAAACAGTACAATTACATGTCCATCTCTAATATTTTTATAACAGCTAGTCTGTCTGACCCCTGTTACAACTACACAGTTCTGAATGATTCCTGGAGATCTGTCAACAATACAGATTTTTTACTTCATTCACCCTACCATTGTGACACCTCATTCTCTTGGAGAGGCTGGTATCGGCTCTTCATTAACAGTCAGAGTGCTCATATGCCAGACACATGTATTGCAAAAGGGCACTGTGGCTCTTCTACCCCACTGTGGATTCGTGGTGGACACCCAACAGTAGAGGATGGAATCGTCACTCGAGATGTCTGCGGTCACTGGGATAATTACTGCTGCTTTTTCTGGTCTTTTCCCATTAAAGCCAAAGCTTGTCCAGGAAATTATTATGTCTATGAGCTTCCTAGTCCAGCTGTGTATTGTTCAGGATACTGTACAGGTAATTATATTTGCATGAGGTCTTTCTACATTATATATACATTATATATTATTATATATGTGTGTGTGTGTGTATTTTTTTCTGTTCCGTAATCATTATTTATTCAAACTTTCAGATGTTGGCAGTGTTTACACAAGCTCTGCATCCGTCACAACAGCCACAGTCACTGGTAATATAACACAATGTTCTCTATTGTTTTTGTCTTTTCCATTTCTTTTCTTATAAATACAAAACCTGCACCAATTTTTCCTTTATTTCTTTTTTTGCCCCGTAATGCACAACAAAGCATATTTTTGGTTTTGAACTTTGGTTTTAACAATCAAGCCACAACATAACAATAAGACAGTGACAGATATAGATGCCGTTTGCTCTGAAGGCAAATAACAATTAGAGGCTGTTTATACATTCCATTTAAGCATTTAGCAGATGTTTTTATCCAAAGCAACCCTTCGTTTTGTGCATTCACTTGAAGGGGTAGAGGTGTCTCAATTCTATTTAGCTTGAAGGTGTAGGGCTAAGGGGAAGGGCTAGATAGCGCTTGAAACCACACTTAAAACCAAAGGGTAAGACAATTTCCCAGAATACACATTAGCTACAACCGCAGCATGGCTGCACACGGAAGTCAGGAAATCAAAGTACCATCATGCTTTAAAAAAAACTCTAAAATAAAAACCAAAAAATTTAGCTATCTCTAACGTTAATCCCTAATAATAAGTCCTGTATATTAGTCTGGTCCAAAACATGCTTTAACATCTGACACTCGAATCCCCTGTAAAAAAAAAAAAAGTCTAGGGCAAAGATCCCCAAAGTAGGGCCTGCGGGTCAAAGTTGGTCCATTGAGAGAGAGAATGATGGGGAGAGTTGGGGAAAATGCCTTTAGGTAGCCTTTTTTATTTGTTTGTTTTATTGCTGAGCTACTGAATTAGTTTTCTAGTTTTTTTATATTATTAAATACATAAGAACATTCCCCATGGCAATTATATTTACCTTCGGCCCACTAGCCCCAAATTAAATTAGGTTTTTGGCCCTTCTTAGGAAAAAGTTTGGCCAACCCTGGTCTAGGGGTTGGGAATGAGCTTTTTACAGTGTCTGGTATAACGCTAACGCTATTCTCTTGTGTTTACATAGATTGATTTATTAGTATTATTATAATAACCTTTATTTTATCAAGAAAAGCACATTGAGATTAAAAATCTCTTTTACAAGAGCGTCCTGGCCAAGATTAGGCAGTATGCAGTTCACATAGGTTTAACATATTAAAATAAATAACAGGTAACATCATTCATCCATCAAAACACGCATGTAATGACAGTTTAAAAAGTATTCAGAACATCTACAGGCCAATGTTTCAATCTTCAAATCATTTAAAATCTTTTTAAAAGCATGTAGTGAAACCAACTCTTTAAACTGCAACATTGTTTGGAGGTTATTTCATGCAAAAGGTGCTGCATATTTAAAAGCCTTTGATGAATATGGCCATATCTAAACGCACAGTACAGTTACAAGCTTATAGCCACATTATATCGTTATTATTACATGATATTGTTGCCTTCAGTGATTTCCTGAAGATATATACCCCAAAATAACGCAACTGGAATAACTACAGCAGTTGTCGATCTCATATGACGTATAAGCTCGCGATAGGGGTAAAATTTGAAGCCCTGTTTCAAGGGAAAGGGGTATGGGTAAAAAATAGGATTGGAATTGAGCCATAAAGTAACTTTGCAGCCCTGTAGCAACTCTTCATGACCCTATACTGTGGTTGAGGACCCCTGCTGTAGAAGCACCATGCAGCCCCCCACACTGCTTCCTATTGTCGTGTACTTAGAACTACGGTCACTCAAAGGAACGAAACTAATAAAATTAAAAATTGTATCATTTCGAGAGGGGTGGCACAGTGAGTAGCACAACTGCCTCACAGCAAGAAGGCCGCTGGTTCGAGCCCCAGCTGGGTCAGTTGCCATTTCTGTGTAAAGTTTTCATGTTCTCCCAGTGTTGGTGTGGGATTCCTCCGGGTGCTCCAGTTTCCCCCACAGTCCAAACACATGCGCTATAGGGGAATTGAATAAGCTAAATTGTTCGTAATGTATGAGTGTGTATGCATGTTTCCCAGTGTTGGGTTGCAGCATAGAAGGGCATTGCTGAGTAAAACATATGCTGGATAAGTTGGCGTTTCATTCCACTGTGGTGACCCCAGATTAATAAAGTAACTACGCCCAAAACTACAGTAAATGAATGAATGAATGATTGATTGAATCGTTTTGAGAGCCAAGGTACTGCAACACCATTCTAGTACAGGTATATCGTGAAACATAACTCTGAATCGTGTCGTGCCTCTAATATCCCTGTCTTCTGCTGTCTGACGCTGTCTCATCATTACACCTCCCATAAGATTCTTTAGGACTGTGTACCTGTCACATTTATAGTCACCATTTCCCAATCACCAAACGGTGTGAACCCTCATTCTCGTAACCATAAAAGCTCACCATTTACAGCATCTTTGTCTGGTCTCATAAATGTATCCTCTTGCTGACCCTTTGTAACCTGCTGTTCCCAATTTATTCATTAATGTGATGTCTAACAATCTGTCATTATTGGTCTAATAAAATCTTTGCATAGAAAAATTCTAACCACAGTAATAGCTCAAAATAATGTTGCTGTTTCAATTCAAGGTGTATTTCGATGTCTTGTAAGCAATGGAATTTTTGCATATTTCTGTTGCAGCTTATGCCTTTGACCCCTGCTATAACTACACAGTGCTGGATAATCTATGGAGAGCCAACAGCAGTCAGCCATCAAAATCAGTCTCCAACTGTGACCGCTCAGTCTCCTGGAGTGGCTGGTATCGGCTCTTCATTAACAGTCTGAACGCTCAGATCCCAGACACATGTGTTGAGAAGTATAGTTGTGGCACTGATGCTCCACTGTGGATTCGTGGTGGACACCCAACAGTAGCGGATGGAATCGTCACTCGAGATGTCTGCGGTCACTGGAAAAGTTACTGCTGCTATTACGGCTCTTTTCCTATACGAGTCAAAGCCTGTCCAGGAAATTATTATGTCTATGAGCTGCTTAAAACAACTACCTGTAATTTAACCTACTGTGCAGGTAATTATATTTACTTGAGCTGTTTCTACACATGATTTGTGTCTCTGTGCATTTGTCTATAATTAAGAATCAAGATTATTTCATGTTTAATTGATTAGCACCATTATCTTGAGTGTACAGATTATGAATCTGATCAGTTAGACATTATTGTCATGTTAATGATCAGTAGTATACACGTTATGTTTTAGTAAATTAATTATAAATGTTTTATATGGGGTAGCATGGTGGCTCAGTGGTTAGCACTGTCACCTCACAGCAAGAAGGTTGCTGGTATGATGGTACATGTAGAAGTAGAACTGACTTGTTCATTTTGAATTATTATTGGGGCTCAATCATTAGATTTTCAAGAGCGGGGGCGCCCAAACTCGGTCCTGGAGGGTCAGTGTCCTGCATAGTTTAGTTCCAACCCCAATTCGACACACCTGGACTAGCTAATCAAGCTCTTTCTAGATATACTAGAAACGTCCTGGGGTGCGTTTCCCAAACAACGACATAACTCGCGGCTGAACTATCATAGTAGGATCTTCGTTTGGGAAAAGAGCGATGAAGTGACGAGTGTTTCTCAAAACCCGTAGTTTCTCAATCGCACATCCATCGATTGAACCACGCCATTTATAATGTAAAACATCCATAATGACGCTCTAAACGGGGTACTTGCATCTTTAAACCCATCATTTTTGTGCAAGTTCTATTGTTTTACACACAGACACACACATTAAAAAAAACAATATTAGTTTTGGTAAAAAAAAAAAACATGCACTCGTTTTCCATATTAATTGAAATATATGTAAATGACATGTTTCCTTTACAAATGTTATTGAGAATAGCCAATTCCATATAAAATCACTTAGCTTACATGTATTCTAATCTCATATGTAAATCATATAAATCGTCAATGGTTGTAGGCCTAATTTACATTAGGCTATTTATTAAGAAATGAAAAAATCCTACTTAATGATCATCATCATTATTATTATTATTATTATTATTATTAAGATATTGGTTTATTTATTTATTTATTTTATTTATTTATAAGTCTACTTTTACAATTTGACACATGTAAACCACTGCAGAAATGTTCTAACCAGCAGGCCCAGGTCATATACAGTACAGATACATTTTTTAATAAATAAGCTACTATAAATTAAAAGCATTAACGTATGCTATATTTTTTTGTTTTCAGAAGCTTTAGAGACGTAACATAAATTCCGCTTTTAAATAATAGGTCACCTATAGCTTTCTTCATGAGGCTGTGTTCAAAATGGCATAAATGATTTCAAAGTGCACCACGAAGGGAGCGCAATTGTCAATATGAAGATATGAAGAATATGAAGAAACTCAACTGTAAAAATACTTTGAAAGCAAATTACACCTAAGAGAGATGACATTAATGCTGTCTTTTTAAGTCATTCCAAGTTTAAATGTTAGAATGTTTTGAATAAATATGGCATGGGGGGGGGGGGGGGGCATAACTGGGAATAGAACACAGCCAGGAACTATGCCTCTAACTACAGCTATACAGGTGTAGTTGCAAGTGTACAAGTTTGCGATGCAATCTGCGAACTTGCAACCTTATTTAGCTAACGATGGTTTTCGGAAACGGACCCCTGGAAGGTGTGTTGAGGCAAGTTTGAGCTAAACTCTGCAGGACACCGACCATCAAGGACCGAGTTTGGGCACCCCTGTTAGAGTCTTGCTGTATTTAATTTTTTCTTCATTTTTAGAAAAATGTAATTAGTGAAAAGCTTACTTTGCAGTTTTATGTTTAAGGCTTGGCTAATTTGACATAATGTGTTCACAAAAGAATTGTACTTTTATTTGCCTGATTGTTTATCATCATTTGTTTCCAGTTGTTTCTAACATCACCACCACCAGTACAACAGTTACACCACAGACAAGCTTACCTGGTAATGTCTGTAGTCATTAAGTTAAACCATGTTGGCAAAGTTTCCATATGCTCGTGATGGTAATTGTGTTCGCTTTGATTTCTCTCATTGCAGTAATAACACTGCTGAATGGATGCACCGTAAGTTGAGTTAAAGAAATCGAAGTTTAATAGTTTAGACAACAGGGTGATAAGTTTTGCAGTAGTTTTTTTGTGTTGTCTAATACCGCCCGTTTTCACAGCGCCGTACAACAGAATTTCTAATGAATACAACAGAATTTCTAAGAATTTCTAGAAACTCTAATGTTACCCCGCTATTGTCAAATGACATTATGAGGGAATTGCCAGTTTGACCAATCACTCTGAGAAATAAGAAAAAGGGCGAATGAATGCCTATGAAGCTGCGGTCACACTGGGCTTTTCCTCCCATAGACCTCCATTCATATGCACGCGAATGCGTCAGACCGGAAACGCTGGGTCATGCGTCAAGTTTCGCATGTTGTTGCGGTGCAAAGTTCAAGCTTGGTGAACTCTGACCTGCGAAATCGCATCACTTGACTGCATGAGACCATCGAGGATCAAAACAGGACCTCTCTGGACAGAAATTTAAAACATGGAGCAATCGCTCACTTTATTAATGTCTAATCATCTTGTTTAATCCCGCCCCTTTTCACAGCGCCGCACGACAGAATTTCACACATACAAACTCTTGTGTAACTGCAGCTTGAGTTGGCAAGTGCAGTTTCTCACAGGTGTGGTTGATTATAATCAGCTGAGTACATAACCTGCACCTGAGGGAGAGCAAGTCAGAGGCAGCTGAAGAGATACCTTCTGCCAAGCTGATTTCTCGAGAGACCCAATTGCAAGTTGCCAGTGTAGGTGACACAGACATTGGCGGTCGAGTTGGGTGATTCCCCCATCCTATGGGTATCACTGGTTAAATGTGCTGTATCAAACTAGAGCTTGGCCCAGATGATAGTAGATGCCATTGCCCTTGCATATAGTAGCCAGGGTGAGAGCACACTAAACAAGGAGTGTTGCGTTTCTCTTGATCAATAGAACACAGTGGCTCTCTTACAGACATTTGTAGAGCTACAAGCTGGGCAACACCCAACACATTTGTGATATTTTACAATCTTCAAGTGAAGCTGGTCTTCTCTCGGTTGCTGGGTAGCACCAGCCAACTATAAGGAAACTAAGCTCCATGTCAAAAAACGATTGCTGTACCTTTTTCCTTAACCCAGAGATGCGTGCACTTATTCGCTTTGCTAGTGAGTCCCACATCTAGCAAACTTGGAGAGTTCCACCAAGGCCCCCAAAACCAGACTTGGTGGAGGAACTGGGTGCTTGGCACATTACGTTGTACGTTATGCCCTCTTGGTCAACCTGCATTTTGTGGATTGGTCCCAGCTAATGTGTGATCCCTACTTGCTAATTCCATATGGTACTCCCCCTGTATATGTTCATATTGTCACTGTGTCTCCCCATTTGGGTAGCAGGTGGCATCAACAGTGTCATTCTCCTTTGAGGCTGGCATTTTTGCCCAATGTACTGTTGTATATCTAAAAGTCCCTAGCCTACAGTTAGCTAGGTAAAAGATTTGTATGACCCTCTAAATTTTAAATATCCCTATATTCTGGTAATCAAAGGCCTGGGAACATTGGAAGTTTGCACCTTTATGTGCTCACACTATGTGCTCAGCTCACCCGCGCTTTACATACACTCCCCATAATGTCATTCTAACATATTTTCTAACATATAATTGTCTGTTGAGTGTTTGATATACATTCTTTCGTGAGATGATCCTATAGTCTTATGTTCATTAGTCATTGAATCAATGAATGCAGTTAAATCTTTTTTAATTCAGCAAACCCATGTACCTGCTACGATAGAAATGTCGTAGGTTTCTTCATGGCATTTTATATTTGGATATTCCACACATGAGATATTCCATCACAAATTTTTTAAAGCTTTTGCTTAGTCTACTTTTCAATTTTCTTTCGATCTTTTGGTGCATCCCTACCGAGTAAAGCTCAGTTGTGTTTTTTAGAGCTCTGGAGGATGTCTTCAAAATGTTCTTGCTCAGATAGAGAACATTACAGCTGAAGTGCTTCCACTGAATGTAAGAGAAAATTATCAAATCTATGCTATATTTGACTGACGGTAATAGTTTTATCTTATTGTCTGTCTATACATTCACATATAATTATTTTGGTTTGATCAATGAATTAGACTGTGACTGACATTTTGGCTATGGCCTTCAATGAATCTGAGAAGATTTCAGTGTCATCATCCTCATCAACATCATCATCATCATCATCATCATCATCATCATCAGCCAGTCCAGCTCAACTAGCCTCCAGTGGAAACCGTGTGTTAAAAACTAGTGAGAAACTCATTTCTACACTGGTGAAGCAGACAGACACAAGTGCCAGTGTCAGTTTTACACTTGCAGCTGTAGGTAAGTGGAGACACTGTTATTATTGATGATAAACCTGAGATTATATATCAGAGACTCAATCACACCAGCTCAGACCTTGCTCCACTTTGACTTGCTCAACTTTAGTATACATTACACAATGGAAATTGGCAGTATTTAATTTATTCTCTCATATATTCAATTCAATTGACCTTTATTTGTATAGCGATTTTACAATGTAGATTGTGTCAAAGCAGCTTCACATAACAAGTCATAGTAAATGGGAACAGTATAGTTCAGTTTGTAGTGTTTAAGTTCAGTTCAGTTTAGCTCAGTTCAGTGTGGTTTAATAATCACTACAGAGTCCAAACACTGAAGAGCAAATCCAACGATGCGCAGCTCTACAGATCCTGAACCATGCAAGCCAGTGGCGACAAATATATACTATGTTTGATTCAGAAACTGATTCCAAAAAA
Source organism: Danio aesculapii (assembly GCF_903798145.1). Classification (NCBI taxonomy): domain Eukaryota; kingdom Metazoa; phylum Chordata; class Actinopteri; order Cypriniformes; family Danionidae; genus Danio; species Danio aesculapii. The sequence continues at coordinate 4,681,868 of NC_079435.1, read as the reverse complement.
GTGAAGGCACAATTACTGAGAAGTTAAGGCTGAATGGTTAGGTAGTTGGACTTCCAAAGGTTCCAGGTTCGATTCTCAGTACTGACAGGAATTGAAGGTTAGGGAGCAAATAAATACTCCATCTTAAGGCAAGGACACACCAAGCCGACAGTTGGCAACTGGGCAGATTCAAGCTGGTGGTGTCAGTTCCGCTAGTTGGTTTGGTGTGTTCTACTTGTCACATCCATTGGGTTAACATCAGATCAAGTTGGCTGTTCAAATTTGAAAAAATCTTATGTGCATTAATGCTACTGAAAGTTATAATATGGGGCCCCATTCCCAACTGCCACATATAACAATAGACAAAGACTGGGGATTCACACAACAGAGGTTTATTGAATGGCACACAGGAAAATAACAACCCAAAGTAGTAAACAGAGATGAGAAACAGTTAACTTCCTTTTGATTTTTTGCAGTATTGGTTGATCAACCAGGAAAGACAAGGCAGGTAAATCCATACAGGGAAGGGATCTGGTAGGAAGCTGTGATTTGTTTTGTGGGTGTGGATTATTAGAATTCATGATCTGGCCAACCCAGTGGCAGTACTGTTATTTCGTTGCAAGTCTATGAAGATTTTCACTCAATTTACGTGGTCAATAAAGTCATCTATGGGAGAAAAAGATAAGTGGCACCAGATCCTATGGATGGCGAACCAGTAGGCTGAGTACATATGGCTTAAGGAGATATGAAATTAAGGGAAGGTATAATATTGTAATGAAAGTTTGCCATACTAACTTTATTTATCTTCTTATTAATAGTGAAAAGACCAATATGGTGGGAACTTACTGCAGGAGTATCAGAGTTTGATGTATTTTGTCGAGAGCCAGACACTTTGTGCAGGGTAGTGTACCTTGTTGAAAATCACCATGGCTCTTGTGACATCATATTGCTTTTTAACATGAACTTGGGCAATTCCCAAGACCCTCTCATTCTCTTGGGATCAGTGATCAAGTGCAGGGGCATCTTATGGCTCCCCCTGCCAGAGGAAGAGTGGGGATTCATAGTCCAAACATGCTCCGGAGCAGTGTTGAGCTGGTGGACTCTTTGCTGAGTTCTGTGCATGTTCTGCCTAAGGTAGGTAACGGCTTTAAGTCTGTTGGTGGTTCTGAAAGTATCTTATACTTAGTCTAGCCCTGTGGAATTACTGTAACTATGCAAAAGAAAAAGCTTGCCACATTCAAGTTATTAACTGGGAACCTCGGTTGGATGCAATATTTTTGGAAATTGCAAAAGAGTTGATAGAAGAGAATCTCTGCTGTTTGCAAAGCTGTGGGTTATCCAATGACTGGGATGTGCTTGCATATCCACAATTGCCAAAACACAGATTTTGTTATTAGAAGAGAATTAGTTGGTGATGAAATTAATTCCCTGATGGGACCAAGGTCAAAATGAAGGGGTAATGAAAGCAGAGCACTATTAGATTTTCTAGGCAGTTTTCAAACAAGACTTGACCGTGAATGAGTGGCAGAGTGGAGTATATATGGAAGTGTAGATGATTAGATTTTTGATTCAAGTGAAGGAGTACATGGTGTTCCAGGATCTGGTGCAGACAATGACTGGTGACTGGCTCAGTGACTCAACATAAATGTTGAGGTGTTTTAGACATGGCACAGGCTTTAGATGTACATGGTGATACTGCCGGTCATATAAGGCCACCAGTAGTGGTGCTTGAGGAGTGAGAGGGTTGATGTGCTACCTGGGTGTCCAGAGCCTGGTACTTCATGAACTGTGCCCAGAAGGAGCTGGAGAGTAGCTTTATGGATCGATGTCTAAATGTCATTCAATGGGGCAGACAATGAGCTTGGAGTGGACAATGGTTTCAGGTCCTCTGGTATCATCAGGAAAGTATGTGAAGAAGAGGGCCCGTAGAACTTGGTGAGGGTTAAGATGTTTCACATCATTCAAGTATTTATGATCAGTGATGACTGTAAAGGGATGTCATACCCCCTCCAGCCAGTCTCAAAGTTCTCAGTTGCCAATGTAATATTTTTCCTAGAGAGAGTTTCCTGGACAAGTATGTGCAAAGGTGGAGGCATGGAAGACCACCAGACTACTTTCGAGGGAGCAGAAGGTCTGGATGATGTAGCAGTAGGGCTGTGCATTTCTTTTAGCAGCTGGAACATTTTGTGGGAAGCTGGGCTCCAAGTGAGGATCTTTTGAATTTTCTTTTAGGAGTGAGGTAACTGGAAAGGTAATGATACTGAAACTGTGGATGAAACATTTACAATTATGCATTTAGCAGATGCTTTTATCCAAAGCAACTTACACCCGTGAACACACCCATGGAGCAGTTGGGGGTTTGGTACCTTGTTCAAGGGAATCCCCTCAGCTGTGGTACTGAGGTGGATATTCCCATCAACAAACCCTGCTGGTTCCGGGACTCGAACCTGCAACCTTTGGATCACAAGTAACAACTAACAATTAGGCCATGGCTGGAGAAATTTGCAAAGCTCAGGAATCTTTGTAACTCTTTCCCTCTGTGGCTATTGAAGGAAGGATTGGAAGGCGTTTGTCTTATAGGTTGTCGGTCATGCCCATTTAACTGTGTGGAGCACACTCAAAATTGCACAGAAGTAAGTATGGTGTGGTTATAAGGTGTCTGGTGCACATGGAGTGGAAATGGTGTCTTCTACATGTAGCTTGTCAAGCCCACTAAACATTGCACAATGTTTTGCAGAAATAAGGAGTGTTGGTCAGAAAGTGTCTGGTGCATATTAAGAGAGAGAGAGATGATGAGGTATAATAAATTATAACATAAAAGCATGTTTGTTTTTAATCAGAAGGACAAGTCTTCATCATTGGACCACAGGTGACCTTAGATAAAATCCCTCAACTTACCACAACAAATTCTTCTGTAGACATTGATCTTATTGGCATCGCCAAGAACAGCAATGACAGTAAGTTAAATGTTTGGTGTATGTTTTCTTAATGTATAATCATGGCATTACCACAAAACCACATTTATTTTTGACAATTGTCGTTTTTAAATAGTATTGTATTTAAGCCTCTGTTTCTGTCCTACAGGATCTGCTGCTGTGGCTTTCATGAGCTACACCACAATGGAGAATCTACTGAAGGCCGACTTCTTCAACACAACTAATGACACCATTAAAACCATGATGTCCACTGTGATCTCAGCTACTCTTCCCAAAACCAGCAACACTACACTCACCAAAGCAGTCAACTTCACCTTCAGACACATCAGAGTGAGAGACTGAAATGTGTTTTTGTCCAACATCAGCACTGATCAACATCTGAACACATCTAATATTCACTCTTCTCATATTTTCTGCTCGTTTCTTCTTCTTCTTGCAGGAGTTTGACCCCAACGGTTCTCTGTCCTGTGTGTACTGGAATATCAGCAAGTGGATTGTAGATGGTTGTTCTGTGTTAAACAGCAACAGCAGCCACACTGTGTGTTCCTGTGTTCATCTGTCCACATTCGCTCTCATCATGCAGACCAGCAGCAGTCCAGCACCGGTACCAGAACATTTCTAGAGAGCATTGAAGAGCAGCACAGATTTGGCACTCATGTTCTCTGCATGTTTTCTCAGAGCGATCTGCTGGATCTGCTGAATCTGGTGTGTGTGATCGTGGGTCTGGTGTTCTTCAGTTTGGCTCTGTTGTCCTTTGCTCTTTGTCAGTGGAGTCCTGGAGTCAATAATGTGGCTCGAATCAACATCTGCATCAGTCTGCTGTCGGCTCACCTTCTGTTTCTGCTCACACAACAGTTCCTGAGCCTCATTCGCCCTCAGCAGGTGAGAATGATGAAGGAGCTCTACAGCTCAGCACAGCCGCACTGAGAATCATCATAACCCTCTCTCATGGTCTCCAGGTGTTGTGTGTGGTAATAGCAGGCCTTCTGCACTTCCTCTTCCTCTCCGCCTTTGTGTGGATGTTCATTGAAGCTGTGCTGGTCTTCATCTGTGTCAAGAACCTATCACAGATCAGCTCCAAAAAGAGGGAGGTGCTTAGCAGTGTATTCTTGTGTGTGATTGGATATATGGTTGCTCTGGTTGTGGTGTGTGTGTCTATAGGGCTGGTTCCAGAAGGATACGGCAGTGAACAGTGAGTGGTGTTGCTCATTAATTGTTTTCTGCTTTTTGATAAAAATAAATTTGTTAACAGGCTGTAACAACGCCACACTCAAGCTTAAAATCTGTAACTATCTGTTCTTTTATATCAATTTATTAATTTACTATATTGTACTTTCCTCTAATCAGCTGCTGGATTAAAACAGATGAAGGGTTTATCTGGAGTTTTCTGGGTCCTGTTTGTGTCATACTAGCAGTAAGGTTTACTTACAGACATTTTTCTCATGGCCTGTTAAAATCAACAAAAATCTGATCATTTCTTAATCTTTCTACAGCTGAACATGATTTTCTTCATCAGGATCGTCATCATTCTGAACTCAGCTCTCACAAAACTGAACAGTGAAGTTTCACAGATGAAGCAAACCAAGTAACAAACACTCTGAATTAATCTATGAAAATAACAATTAGTACAGACTAAATCTCCTTTTCTGTTTGTCTGTAGGGTTATGGTGTTTAAAACACTGGGTCAGTTTGTGGTTCTTGGTTGTCCTTGGATTCTGGGTTTCTTCACTAATACCAGTGAGATGCTGCAGATCCTCTTCCTGGTCTTGAACTCTCAGCAGGGAACCTTCATCTTCCTGATCTACTGTATGCTCAATAATGAGGTCAGACATGTTTCAAAATCTATATCTATGCAAACATCTCTGCAAATCTAGGGCCAAAAAATACAGAGTGAGAAAATATGTGTTGTCAGGTTTTCCTACAACTATCAGTGCTTATCTATTGAGCTAGTATGCACAGTTGAGTAAATCTGGCTGCTAGACTCTTAAAACTTTTGTTTACCTTTTTCTATAAAGAAGTAACATTATCATTGATGAGATTCAGAGGTTAAATTGTTCTCACTCAGCTCTTCTCATCTCATTCTTGTCCAGATCAGGCAGCAGTACTGGAAGTGCTTCACATATCTGTGCTCTGGACGCAAACAACACTGAGCATCATGTTCAGGAAAACCAAGTACAATACAAGCGATTTAAAAACTAGAGACAGGGTTTTGCATGTTAAATGTCATAAGATGATAGAAAATGTCAGCTCTTTTATTTAATCTAAAATGACTTAAGATTTCTTTGTGTTCTTTATGTTTACTGTCTTTTCAAGAACTGTAATTCTGTACAAGTTTCTGTTTGCTTAAAGGGGTAATGAAATAGATGTTTTACTATTATTCTTTTGTGGTCAGTGCAGAACACATATAAATGTTGGCTGTACACAAAGCAGCACTGTGCTTACAGACACTGCTTTACATGTGATTATGCTGAGGCAGGACTAAAATGTCCTGCCTTTGAAGCATTTCTGGAACTGTAGGTTTCCCTCGGGTATATAGTAAAATCTAACACACTTCAGCACCAGCACGAATCCAAATATTTGCACAAATCAGTTGCATCTATCTCCCATTACAGTAAAAGTTTATGACCACATGGCATCAATTCTGTTATTTGCATTTTATCTACACTTTGTTGATGTGTATAATGTTACAATTTTATTTTAGGGTGTCTGTTGATATTTGCATTGAAGTTATTTGAGATGTATTTCTTGTCGAATTGCAGTTTATTTGTAGTTTATACAAGGCTTCTCAGTGCACATGCTCATCATAAAGCTCAGCAGTGATATTGTTGTTGTTGTCACTCTCACTCTTGAACAGCAGCTTTGCCAGTTTTGTAAGCCATGTTTACATTTATGAGTGAAAACATTATAAACTGAAAACAAAGAGCCTTTTCTAGATTAGCTGTCCCCTGTTAAATCTTTACATTTTCTAAACAATTGTGAAGCTCAATTAGAAAGACAAGTTAACAAGAACATTCTGGACTTCACTAAAAACACTTAATACCCTTAGCTTCATACCCTTTAACCCACCCATGTAGTGCCATCTCTGGTAAAAAGAAATAAAAAAACAAATGCGCAAATGATGTTTCTAAAAATACACTACAGTGGAACTGGACATGGGATTTTTGTTGTTTTTGCACTGGCTTTTATATTTGAATTTAACAATGAAACGATGCAGATCATAGGAGGAACTTGGGAACATATTTCCATGAACAAACAACATATCTATATACAGCTCAACACAAACAGGTATTGTATTAGTTTAGCGGTCTGTCTGGTCAGTAGAGGATCACCCGTTATCAACTCATATCAGGTAAGATGTACTTTTTGTTTATAATGATCTTTGTAAAATGTTATACGCTTCAGCAGGTGTTTTTCTGTGTTCAAGTGTTGATGCGTGATTATTTTTATGTAAAGTACGGTAAAGGCAATGCAAAGAGGAAAGATTGTGTGAAGTTTTTTTTTTTTAATAATACAAAAACAAGAACTGAGAAAGACAAGGCAGGAAACTAGAATAAGCAAACACTAAAACGTTAACATTCACATTCAAAGATCAACAAACTAAGACTGAAAACAAGAAAAATAGGTAACAAAGGGGTGAATACAGGGAACACAACTGGGGCAGTGAGACAAGGCAAAGCCAGGGTGAAGCCAGCAAAATACAGCTGGCAGGGCAGGAAACCACTTCACTAGGGCTAAGGACCACCACTGTGGCACAGGCGGCACCAGATCTGAAGCAGAGTCATGGACTAAAACAGGCTCTGGAGTGGAGTAACAAACTGGAAGAGCTAGAACAGAAAGGCAGTGGCCGACAGGATAGAAAGAAACTCTGGGCCGGTGGCTAGGTAGGGGTTCTTCTAGGGAAGAGACTCTGGTCTGGTCGTCACCTCAAGAGGAGACCCTAGGCTGGTGACCATCTTAGGAAAAGACTTTGGGTTGGTGAACATCTTGAGAAGAGCCACTGGGTTGTTGGCATTCTTAGGAAGAGACTCTGCGCTGGGGTCAATCTAGGAAAAGGTCTCTCTGTTGGGAAGAGACTGGACTGGGGTTAATCTAGGGAAGAGACTCTGGTCTGGTTGTCACCTCAAGAGGAGACCCTAGGCTGGTGACCATCTTAGGAAAAGACTTTGGGGTGGTGAACATCTTGGGAAGAGACCCTGCGCTGGGGTCAATCTAGGAAAAGGTCTCTCTGTTGGGAAGAGACTGGACTGGGGTTTATTCTAGGGAAGAGTTTCTGGCAGGGGGTTAATCTAGGGAAGACACTATGTTGGGGTTAACCTAGAGAAGAGTTTCTGGGTTGGGGTAAATCTAGGAAAGAGCCTGTAGATTATGGTTAATATAGGAAAGAGACTCTGGGTTTGGGGTAATCTAGGGAAGAGACTTTGGGTTGACTGATATTTTAGAAAAAGACTCGTAGATGGTGGTCATCCTAAGAAAAGACCCTGGCCTAGTGGCCATCTTAAGAAAATACTTTGGTTTGGTGAACATCTTGAGAAGAGCCTCTGGGTTGTTGGCTATCTTGGGAAGAGACCCTGCGCTGGGGTTAATCTAGGTAAAGGTCTCTCTGTTTGGAAGAGACTGGACTGGGGTTAATCTAGGCAAGAGTTTCTGGGTGGGGGTTCATCTAGGGAAGACACTATGTTGGGGTAAATCTAGAGAAGAGTTTCTGGGTGGAGGTAAGTGTAGGGAAGAGCCTGTGGGTTATGGTTAATATAGAAAAGAGACTCTGGGTTGGGGGTAATCTAATGTAGACACTGTGGGTCAGGGGTAATCTAGGGAAGTCACTATGAGTTGGGATTAATCTAGGGAAAGCACTCTGGGTTGGGTTTAATCTAGGGAAGGCACACTGAGTTGGGTTTCATCAATGGAAAAGACTCTGGTTTGGGGTGCATCTAGGAAAGAGACTTTGGGTTGACTGCTATCTCAGAAAAAGACTCTTATCTGGTGGTCATCCTGAGAAAAGACCCTGGACTAGTGGCCATCTTAGGAAAATACTTTGGTTTGGCAAACATCTTGAGAAGGGCCTCTATGTTGGTGGCTATCTTGGGAAGAGAATCTGTCTGGGGTTCATCTAGGGAAGAGACTCTGGGTCAGGGTTAATCTAGGGAGGACACTCTGAGTTAGGGTTAATCTAGGGAAGAGACTGTGGATTGACTGCTATTTTAGGAAAAGACTCTTGGCTGGTGATCATCTTGAGAAGGAGTTGGAGGCTATCTTGGGAAAAGACTCTGGGCTAAGGTTAATCTAGAGATGAGACTCTGGATTGTAGTCAATTTAGGGAAGACACTCTGGGCTGGTGGTCATCTTTAGAAGAGCCTTTGGGTTGGAGGCTATCTTGGGAAGAGACTCTGGGTTGGGGTTATTCTAGGGAAGAAACTCTATATTGGGGTTAATCTAGGGATGAGACTCTGGGTTGGGGTTAATTTTGGGAAGACACTCTGTTGGTAGTATCTTAAGAAGACACTTTGGGCTGGAGATCATCTTAAGAAAAGACTTAAGGTTCATTTTCGGATAAGTCAGGGCAGGGAGCCATGTAAGAAAGACACTGGGTAGGCAGTCATCTTGGATAAAGCCCCTGGGCTTGTGGCCATCTAGGGAAGAGACTCTGGGGTTGGCTGCCATCTTGGGAAGAGACCGGGCTAGTGGCCTTTTTGTTAAGTGTCTCTAGGTTAATGGCCATGACACTTGTTGACACAGGACTTGCAGCAACGATGGGTATTAAATCTGTTGGAGCTCTGAAATAGCTGACATTGCAGGAAAGCCAAAGGTCTAAATCAGGGAACTAGTGAGTGTTCAGATCGCTTGGTCTGAGAATGCTGAAGCCATGGTATTAGAGAGGTAGTTTTTTTATCTGGACTATGAAGGAATAGACATCAGTGAATGATGCAATCATTTGATGCTTACAATGATAACTGTGCTAGAAGCATGCTAGACACATACCAATATAGAAGTTTGTCACCAAAATGTATTCATTGATTTTTTTTTCTATTTTATATGTTCAGATATACAGTAAATACTTAAACCTCCTATTGTGTGCAATTCTAACAAGTATGTTCATATATTCAGTGGAATATTCCATTCATGTTTGAAACAGAATAAGCAAACAAGTTCATGCGTCAGTGCCAAAGCTACTTTGTTTTCTCTCTGAACTGTAAAGGAAACTTTTCCTGTCATCTGTTTTTGGTTTTTGTTTTGGATAAAGAGAAATACTGACAATGGCTTCCTCTCTTCATAAAAGTGAGTGTTTTTCTTGTCAAGTTCACTAAAAACTACTTCACCAATTCTCCCAACAAACCCCAGCCTTCAGCTCAGCCTTGTTTGAAACGAGCTATAGTCAGATGCTTTTTAATCATTTCATTTAGTGAATTTGATATGCTTTTCAGGTTTTATAAGAACACTGGCTCTCGTCTCTGTTATTCTGTGTAAGTATACACGATGTGTGTATGTGTGTGTATTTGTTGGTAGGGGATTGCATACTGGTCTACTTATCTAATCAAATACCAAAGTCTTTGAATGTCAGAAGGACTGTAATATCAAAATGCAGCTTTTCATAATTGGAGAGTTTATATTCATATATTTTATATCATATGACCTTTATATGGCTCAGTGTTTGTGTGTGTTTTGTGATATGCATCTTTTTTTTCAGCTGGTACTAACATGAACAACACCAGTACAACAACCTTACCAGAGACAAGCTTAGCTGGTAATGTAGTCTGATGATTCCTCTGTTGATTGTGTTTGACTGAATGTCAAATGTGCAGCTGTAGATTCAGTGTGGCTTTTAACAGAAATCACTCATGATTTTCTTCATGAACAATACAGTATTTCAGCATCTGAGGGTGTACTCACACTAGGCACAGTTGTCTTGAACTGTGCCTGAGAGCGATTGTCCCCCCCTCGGCCCGCACTGGCACTGCAATTTTACCTTCTGAGCCCAAGCACGCTTGTGTCATTGATGCGACTGTCCAATAAAAAGACTCTTCAGAAGGGAAGCACTCTTGCTCAGTACAATGGAGATTGCTTTAGTTATATTGTTTGTATTATTTTGAGTCATTTGGGATGCAATGACACACAGTCAACTCTTTCGCTGAACAGATCCACCACTTTTGACGCTCGAAGATTTTCATGAAAGTAATCGTGTTGTAGGTATTAGGAGGTTTGCTGAAGGTGGCAGCTGGGGGGTTGTATCTTTAATAAACTATGACAGTTTGCATTCATTGAAAAGTAAGAATGATTTATAAATCCATATAAAACAATCCCTTAAATGTTGCATCTTCAGTTTCGCGCTCAGTCGCGCCTTGCACTTACATTACAAGTGTACCGCACCAAAGCCCAACCAAACTGCGCTCTGGCACACCTCGTCCAACTGGGCCAAGGCCGGCCAACTGAACCGTGCCTTGGCATGATTCATAGCACTCACACTTGTCAAACCAACCAGGATAGACTAGTGTTCAGTAAGTACACCCTGAGACTGACTATGTGGTTTTCTTATTTATTTAGACACAGCCACTTCCAAAACTTTTACTAATTCTGCTTATTCTGCACGTGAGAATGGTACTTAAGTGAATGTGGTCTTTCAAATATAAATCATGAAGAACACAGTAGGTTATCGATTAGTTGATTGATTTTATTTTTCAGATGTCACTGAAATGAGCAGCAAATTTACAACAGATGCTGTAAGCATGTTGCCAGAAACAATCACACCAGATGAAAATTCAACATCTACAGTTGAGGAGGACACTAAACTTGGCTGTAATATCAAAACATAACCCTTTATTTTATTGCCTTTTAAATAAGACAGTAATTCATAAGTTGATTCTGATTCATCATCTGTTTCCATTTGTTGTTTTAGTTGCTTTACCATTGGTCACTTCCACAGTGTCTGACAGTTCCACTTCTACAGGTGAGCATGATGCTGGACTTCACTGTAGAATTGTAACATTAATCCTTTCAGAAGTACTTTCTTGATTGTGATTTAACATTTGTTTTTCCATCTTTTATCATTTCAGTTTCTTCACACACCGTCACTACCATAATATGTACCAATCCCACTACTACAGGTGAATGTGTTGCCTGCATGAAATGTGCCTTTTAAAAGAAGCTCCTCCTTATACTTGTCTTCAAAAAGAGCTCAGACATCCAGATTGACCATCCAATTAACTTCAGCTTTCATCTGTTTCAGTTCCTGTACCAACAGTCACTTCCACAACATCTACTAGCTTTACTTCTGCAGGTCAGGATGATGCTAGACTGAATGCAAAACTAAAACTCAAACCTCAGTAATCAAGTTCTTCATGAACAGCATGGTAATTCAGCATCTGAATCTGTTGTTATTATTATTTTTTTAGTTTCTATAGAGTCAGTCACCTTCGCAACATCTAATAGTTCTGATAATTCGACAGGTGAGGTCTCTCATGATGTTTTTTTTTAATGAAAAACACAGTATTTCATAATCTGACTAAGATGTAACATCTTTTTCCATCTGTTATTGTGTCAGTGCCTTTACAGTCTGTCAAGTCCACGATGCCTACCAATTCTACTACTGCAGGTAAAGATGATCCTGGACTGGACTGTAATTTTGAAACACAAGCTTCCATATAGTTTCTTCATGGACAACATGGTAATTGCATCTAAAGGCCCGTGCACACCGGGACGCTTTTTGCTCACGTTTTCTGTCGACATTTGATGCCTCGTGACTAAATAAAAGGCGCCAATGTGATCGTGCACACCAATGTGCAAAATGCCAGGCGTAATCAAGCATCGCGTCCAAAACCTTCTCCGCCAATCAGATTGGCATTTTTGTTGACCTGTACAGAGCTGCTGAAGTTACAGTAAACAGCACTTGGAGGCGCTCAAGCGCAAAACTGTCAATGCAAGCGCACATTGAAGAAGATGCCCAAAGGCGATATGAACGTGGAGCTGCTTATTGCACTGGTGAACAATAAATGATTTCTTTATCGCTAGAGCTGGATCTGCGACTTGTTCGCTTGCTTGTTCGAATCTCCAGTAATTTTAACAACAAGCGTGCTAACTTTCTCTCTTCTTCTTCTGTGTTACAAGCGGGTGTCAGAAGATTTAAGTTGTGTAGCGCCCTCTAACGTCAAGGAGTTGTTTTGCATACTCTTCTGCTCGACGCTAGTAAAAATCGCTTGGGTTTGAATCTGGAAAAACGTCTCAAAACGCTGAGGATAAATGCAAACGAAAAGCGTCCCGGTGTGTACGAGCCTTTAGTCTCATTTGCCATGTTTTTGTTTTTATTCCTTCAGATCCAGTCACTTCTGCCACATCTAATAGTTCTGCTGATTCTACTGGTAAGGACGATGCTTAACTGAATGGGGTATTTTATAACTTTCATGAAGAACACAGGGGTTCATCCTCTGGGTCTGAATTGACATCTTTATCAATATGGTGTTGTATCAGTGGTTTCCCTACTGAAAAAAAAACAGCTTAAACCAGCCTAGGCTGGTTGGCTGGTTTTAGCTGGTCGACCAGCCTGGTTTTAGAGGGGTTTTGGCCATTTCCAGGCTGGTTTCCAGCCATTTCCAGCCTGGTCTTAGCTGGTCATACTGGAAAATGACCAGCTAAATCCAGCTAAAATCAGCCTGACCAGCCTGGTTTAAGCTGGACATAGCTGGTTTTGGCTGGGCTCCCAGCCTGGCTAGGCTGGTCAAGCTGGTTTTAGCTGGTCATCTCCCAGCATGACCAGCTAAGACCAGGCTGGAAATGGCTGGAAACCAGCCTGGAAATGGCCAAAACCCCTCTAAAACCAGGCTGGTCGACCAGCTAAAACCAGCCAACCAGCCTAGGCTGGTTTAAGCTGGATTGTTCAGCAGGGTTTACACCCAAATAACGTTCTCCACGTTCTCCAATTCTACTACTGTAGGAAAATATATTTCACAACTGGAATGTGGGTCTCAAAAAATGCCCTTTCATTCATGAAGAACACAGTAAATTATCCAACCCAGGCTCATTGTGGATACGTACCCCTGTATACATTTCTGGAGAGTGCGAAATACACTCTAGGGGGAACGTCACTTTGTGGTTTTTGTTTTTCGCGAATCCACCAACGGCCGCCGTGTGCGCTTTTTGAGATATCAAATTTCTCTCGCAGGTCTCAATTGTGACTACTCTTCACAGAGGCCACTGTCGATCGCCTGACCAATCGACCGACCGACCCGCCCATCCACTTCCTTAAAGCCAACCGATAGTGTTCGCCTGATTTTTACCACATTTTCAGATTTTACCACATTCTCATCCTGTTATTTACTTGTTTATTTTATTTTTGGGCTTTTGTTTTTGTCTTAACTGCTTTCTGGAACCGTTCTTCGCTTAACTTGAACCCCGTAGTTCACGTCCCAAGTCCACCAGCGTACCCGGCGAGCCACTGGACAAACTCGTAACAGCGGAAAAGCCATCCATACGGAGGTGAGCAGTCAGCCGGTTGCACAAAAAGGAATAAAAGGCGTCAGCGCCAGTATCATATTTCCCCCATAGCATTCGTTGTTTTGTACAGACGAACCGAAGCCCAACATACTTCAGAGCATGTAATTCACTCTCTCTAGTAATGTATACAGGGGTCCGTTTTTAGAATGAGCCTGTTGCAACCATCATTTGAATTTGATTTAACTCATTTCCATCTTTTATTGTTTCATATCCTTTACCATTTATCACTTCGTCAACCGATTCTACTACTACAGGTAAGGATGAGGTTGGATCGAACTGTAATATTGAAACATAAACCTCCATAATCAAAATCTTCGTGAAAGTAAGTTGTATTGTAATTCAGCATCTGAATCTGATCTAATATATTTTCTTCTGTTTTTCTTTTTAGTTTCTTTAGAGCTAATCGATTCCACAGCATCTTTTAGTTCTGCTAAGACGACAGGTGAGAATGATACTTGATTGAATGTGGTATTTGAAAAATGTTCCCTCATGATACTTTTTTACAGAAGAATCATCTCAGACTGATTTAATTTTCAATTTGTTTTTGTATCAGTGTCTTCACAGCTTGTCACTTCCACAACGTCTACTAATTCCACTTCAAAAGGTGAGGATACTGCTGGACTGGACTGTAACACTAAAACAAAACTCAATAATCAGTTTCTTCATTTAAAGCATGACAATACAGCATCTGAATCTGATCTAATATGTTTTCTTCTGTTATTACTTCAGATTCTTTAAAGCCAGTCACTTCCGCAACATCTACTAGTTCTGCTCATTTCATTGGTGAGAGTGATACATGACTGTATGTGGTCTTTGAAAAGCTTGTTCTGTGGCCCAGTAGTGCAAAACACAACGCATTAAGATCACAACGCAGCAACATTAAGATCACAACACAAAAACATTTCAAAAAGCAAACATTAACTTCACAATGCAGAAACATTAGAGTACACGGCTGATCATCTGACTATGATGTAACCTCTTTTCCATCTGTTTTTGTATCAGTGCCTTCTCAGCCGGTCAATTCAACAACACCTACTAATTTCACTTCGACAGGTGAGGATGATGCTGGACTGGACTGGACTGTAATATTGTGACAACACAAAAACTCAATAATCAGTGTCTTCATTTCAAACATGAAAAATCAGCATCTGAATCTGATTTAACATTTCCTGTTATTATTCTTTAGATTCTTTAAAGCCAGTCACTTCCGCAACATCTAGTTCTGCAAATTTTTTTGGTGAGAATGATACGTGAGCAGCACGAGTGGTCTTTGATGAACCCAAAAGAGCACATGTCACTCCGCTACTCACCCGTTTGCACTGGCTGCCAGTTGCTGCTCGCATCAAATTCAAAGCTCTGATGTTTGCTTACAAAGCGACCTCTGGCTTTGCTCCTTCGTATCTGCTCTCACTTCTGCAGATGTATGTGCCCTCCAGAAACTTGCGTTCTGTGAATGAACGTCGCCTCGTTGTTCCATCCCTAAGAGGGAAGAAATCACTTTCCCGAACTCTCGCATTCAATCTGCCCAGTTGGTGGAATGAACTCCCTAACTGCATCAGAACAGCAGAGTCACTTGCTGTCTTCAAGAAACGACTAAAAACTCAACTGTTTAGTCTCCACTTTCCTTCCTAATCTGCAACTGCCTCTCTGGCTATACCACTAACTGTACTCTCTCTCTCAAAAAAACATTACTATTGTTTTGCTTCTTAGACTTTACACACCTGAAACTTGTCTATAGCACTTGTTCACTGCTGCTCTTATAGTTGTGTAAATTGCTTCCTTGTCCTCATTTGTAAGTCGCTTTGGATAAAAGCGTATGCTAAATGACTAAATGTTAATGTAAATGTGATTGGATGTGGCTTTTTAAATATATTGCCTTATGATGTTTTTTTTAAAGAACACAGTTGATCCTCTGACTCTGATGTAACCTCTTTTTCAATCTGTTTTTGTATCAGTGCCTTCTCAGCTTGTCACTTCCACAACACCTACTTATTTCACTTCGACAGGTGAGGATGATGCTGGACTGGACTGTAATATTGAAACAAAACTCAATCATTTCTCCTTTTAAAACTACTTTCTTCTTTTAAAGCATGACAATTCAGCATCTGAATTGGATCTAATACTTTCCTCTGTTACTATTTTAGTTTCTTTAGAGCCAGTCCCTTCCACAACATCTACTAGTTCTGCTGATTTTACTGGTGAGAATGATACTTGACCGGATGTTATCTATTAAAAATATTGCCTCATTTTTATTCACAAAAAACACAGTAGTTCATCATCCTTAAAGTCAAATTTAGCATAACCTCCTATATCTATTGTAGGAATGGGTTTTAAAACCACAGCGGTTCGATCTGTAGTTCTGCCGAATGACTTAAAGTTATCAGTATTGATGGTAAAAAACTGTACATTCTAGTCAAACCATTCTTCTGCAATCTTATACCAAACACGGAAATAAGGGCAGTATTAATAGCTATAAATGTGGGAGAGCGTTGATATTATGTGATTGTATTGTATTGCAATATGGAGCAATGAAGTGTTGATGTTAAATCAAAAGTAATTCACAAATACTTGATAATGAGATGATTTAAGGACAATAATTATCTATAGTTACAACTGAATTAGTTACAAAATAACTGTATAAAATGATCAAATATGAAATGATAAAACATATGATATAAATTGTACCCAGCTTAAATGTAAAATTAAAGTTACCAGAGGTAGAAGGAGAGACACGGGGAGGGAGAGAGAGACAAAGAGAGCAGGCCCAGAAGTTAGCCTGATTGGAGTAGAGTCAGAGAAGATAGACTCCAGAGAAGAAGAGGAGCAGACCAGGAAAAGACAGGCCAGGAAAAAGGGCAGCCAGGAAAAGAGAGCCCGGGAAAAGAGCCACCTATTTTATATCTTTCTTGACCATGTGACTAAAGCCCAAATGCTGAGACATTCAAACTGACCAATCAACATGTGACCACATCGTAAAAGCCCCAAAGTCCACACACCAGGCCCTGATCTTATCAGTATCTGCCTTTGGAGTCAGTATGGACCTTCTTGAGTCAAAAAGACATGTTTTGTCATATAAACAAATGCACATGATAATTTAGCCTCTTACATCTATTATTATATCAGTATAGTTACAGCCTTATTCTAAATACATCTACTAATTTCACTTCGACTAGTTGAGGATGATTTTAGACTGTTCTGTAATGATGATAATGACCCTCGTTCTTCGTGAAGAAGTCAGAATGGGAGTCTGATTTAACATTTGTCTTATCTTATTGTTTTAGATTCTTTACTAGTCACTTCCACAACATCAACTAATTCTGATACAGGTGAGGATGATGCTGCAGCTGGACATTGTGTGATATTAAAGCGCAAGCCAACATGATCTGTTTCTTCACCAACAACATGGTGATTCAGCATCTGACTATTTTTATTCTGTTTTTTCAGAGCTACTCACTACCACAACGTCAACTAATTCATCTGCAAATTCTACAGGTGAGAATGATACTAGATTGAATGCAGCCGGTTATTTATAAACAGTAGAATACAGTAGTTCATCATAAGAGTCTGATTGAGCATCTATTTCCATCTGAAACTGTATTAATCCCTTTACAGCCTCACTATTGATTTAAAGACTGATTTAACGTGTGTTTGCTTCATCTTTTATGGTTTCAGATTATTTACACAACGCCACTTTTATAATATGTCACAGTCCCACTACTACAGGTGAATGTCTTGCCCAGTAGTATTTGTCTTTTTAAACAATTGTTTCCTTATAATCGTCTTCATTAAAAGCTTAGTAATCTAATTCAGCATCTGGTTCTGATTTAATATGTACTTTCATATGTTATTATTTCAGTTCCTGTGCCTAAAACAGATGTCCACTCCAAAACAGATACCATGTCCATTACTACAGGTGAATGTGTTTTTCAGCTTGAATGTGGCTTTCAATTTGAAGCCCGCCATGATACATTTTTATTCATGAAGAATCATCACTTGAGTCTGACTTAACAAATTTTCATCTGTTATCAGTTTCTTTAATACTCTTCACTACTAAAACATCATCTAGTTCTTTATCTAAAGGTAAGCATGATGTTGGCCAGACAATAATATTGATACATTCTCAGAATTAAAGGTACAGGAGCTGTCACTGGGGCAGTACCTTTTCAAAGGTTCATAATGGTACCTCAAAGTTACTTTTTAGGTACATTTGGGTACTAATATGCACCTTTTATGTACCACTGTAGACTCTTTGGGTACAATTATGTACCTTTTGAAAAGGTACTGCCCCAGTGGCAGCTCTTGTACTTTTATTTCTGAGAGTGTACACAACCCTCTTTATCATGAGGAAACAATTCAGCATCTGCATATGACTTTCAAAAGTAGGACTTTTTTTAATGTTTTATTGTTTCAGTTTCTTCACACATGGTCACTTCCGCAACATCTACCAGCTCTGCTACTACAGGTGAATGTCTGTCAGAGCGAAAAATCTGGCTATCAAGTATTCCTCCATAATCAGATTCTTGGTAACACAGTAATTCAGCATCTGAGTTTGTTTAACAGGTCGTGTCTACTTTTTTTAGTTCTTTTACATCCAGTCACTTCCACAACATCTACCAGCTCTACTACTACAGGTGAATGTGTCAGAGCTCAAATCTGGCTATCATCATGAAGAGCACAGTTAATCATAATTTGAGTCTGACTTAACCTTTGTTTTCATCTATTATCACTTCAGTTCATTTACCAGCCATCACTTCCACAACATCAGCTACTTCTACAGGTGAGGATGATGCAGGACTGAACTGTAATATTGGAAAGCAAGCCTCCGTAATCAGATTGTTCATAAGCAAACTATTAATTTAGCATCGTAGTTTATCTATAACAGGTCGTGTCTACTTTTTTCAGCTCCTTTACATCCAGTCACTTCCGCAACATCTACCAGCTCTGCTACTACAGGTGAATGTGTCAGAGCTCAAATCTGGCTATCATCATGAAGAGCACAGTTAATCATAATTTGAGTCTGACTTAACCTTTGTTTTCATCTATTATCACTTCAGTTCATTTGCCAGCCGTCACTTCCACAACATCAGCTACTTCTACAGGTGAGGATGATGCAGGACTGAACTGTAATACTGAAAGGCAAACCTCTATAATCAGATTCTTCATAAGAAACAATAATTCAGCATCTGAGTTTTGTTTAGGACGTTTTGTCTGCTTTTTTCAGCTCCTTTACATCTGGTCACTTCCGCAACATCTACAAGCTCTGCTACTACAGGTGAATGTGTCAGAGCTCAAATCTGGCTATCATCATGAACAGCACAGTTAATCATAATTTGAGTCTGACTTAAACTTTGTTTTCATCTATAATCATTTCAGTTCATTTACCAGCCGTCACTTCCACAACATCAGCTACTTCTACAGGTGAGGATGATCCTGGACTGAACAGTAATATTGAAAAGTATTCCTCCATAATCAGGTTCTTGGTAACACAGTAATTCAGCATCTGAGTTTTGTTTGGGACGTTTTGTCTGCTTTTTTCAGCTCCTTTACATCCAGTCACTTCCGCAACATCTACAAGCTCTACTACTACAGGTGAATGTGTCAGAGTTCAAATCTGGCTATCATCATGAAGAGCACAGTTAATCATAATTTGAGTCTGTCTTAACTCTTGTTTTCATCTATTATCATTTCCGTTCGTTTACCAGCAACATCAGCTACTTCTACAGGTGAGGATGATGCAGGACTGAACTGTAATCCTGAAAGGCAAACCTCTATAATCAGATTCTTCATAAGAAACAATAATTCAGCATCTGAGTTTTTGTTTAACAGGGTTTATCTGCTTTTTTTCAGTTCCTTTACATCCGGTCACTTCCGCAACATCTACTAGCTCTGCTACTACAGGTGAATGTGTTAACAAACTAGAATGTGGCTTTCAAAAGAAGCTGATTTTACACAGTAAATCCTCATTTCAGTCTGATTAAACTTGTGTTTCTGATTGTTATCATTTCAGTTAGTTTATCATCAGTCACTTCCACAACGTTCGCTAGTTCTGCAGGTCAGTCAGAGAGTGGACTTTCTTTCATCCTGTTTTGGTGAAATTGTCACTGCAAACTTGAAAAAAACACTAGTAAATCCCTGCAAGTTCCTTATTAACTTACATCTATGATAGTACTTCCACTTTAAATAGCATGTAGTTTGTCAGATTACTGAGACTAATATTATCCAAGGCCGGGAAATCATATGATCAGGGTGTTAAAACGAACAAAAAGCTCAATTTTAGAATTTAAGCAATGAAATTTTCTCTATTTGGTTGCATTGTGAAGATTTTCAGTACAAGTTGTTGAACATTTTACTGGTGCTTTTTTCTATTTGCATTTCATCCTATTGGATTTTGATCTCTCAAAGTTACTATAAAAGTACTTTAAGTGAAGTTTCATAAACTAATTTCGAGAGGAGCACGTGATATGATTGAGCACGTCTGGCCACTCATCTGTAATCAGTAGTAATCCAATCAGAGTGATACTAGTCTACTATAAATGGATCATTTTCTCCCAACTCCTCTATCTTCGTTTGGAAGAATCCCCCCTTCCACCCCATCTCCTCCTTTTCCTCCCTTTTCCAAAAGGGGAGCTCTCAAGACCCACCTGATCTCGGATCTCCTGATATGCTTATCGACCGGGCGGGAGCCCTGGGCTCAAATATCTCCGAGCTCAGGGTTCTCTCCCGGGACAGCATGCCAAACCAGCTTTAAACGCCAAGCATATCTAAGTGGGAACTCTTGAAATACAGCTTGTCATAATTATTTGTCCATCGTTGCAGCTCTCAAATTCAGTAATTCAGTCTGATTTTATAGTCATCGAATGTTTGACTTTACTTGAACTTAAATAAAAGACAATCTGATTTATCAGGTTATAAAATGAAGTCTGTTCTTCTGACCTAGTAATTTCAGTATCTTGAATGAACTTAAATGTGTATTTGACGTGTTTAACCAGTTTTATAATATGCTGTATAACAAATGATCTCATTTTCAACACAAATACACATCATATAGTCTTATTTTTCTCGTTCTATGTCTGAATATCACAGTGCTGGAAGAATCCAGGGTATGTATTTGCAAGACAAATTTCTAAAATTGTGATTTGAGGTTTTGGATTTATTATTAAAGCTTGAAACAGCAGCTAAACAATGCAGTGTGATGTGACTGTTTTATATTTTGCTAATGCTAGTTGAAGAAAACACTGAACTTGGTGCTTTTAGAGAACACTGCATCCTTTAAATGATTAAAAGAAAAGAAAATACTCCATAGAGATCATTTTTCAGCTTAATTTATTAAAGCTCAATTGTGATTTCAGGCTGCAGAACAATGGCAAAGTCTTCTTGGACAGATAGAAAACATTACAGCTCAAGTGCTTCCTTTGACAGTAAGATAAACAAAACCAAATAATCTTCATTTGTAACTTACATGGTGAAACAGTAGGAATGTTTTCATTCTTATCTAAATTTAGGACGTGAAAATCATTTTGGATACGGTCCTCAATACTACAGGGATGGTTGTAAGGTCATCATCATCAGCAGAAGACCCAAATAAACTGGTGTCAGATGGAAACCGTGTGTTAAATGCAGGCCAGAAACTGGTGTCCATGCTGGTGAAGCCCACGAACACAAGTGACTATATTAGCTTTACTCTGGACACTGTGGGTGAGTGTAAACCACACTGCGAATAAATTGGGAAAGTAGTTTTTTCTGTTTTGATTATTAATTGTATTGTGACCTTTATCCCCTTATAGAAATCTGAAATGTATATATATAAAGTTATACACTGACATGCAAGTTTATGTTTAGATTTATCTCATATAGACTCACTGGCCACTTTATTAGGTACACCTTACTAGTACTGGGTTGGACCCATTTTTGCCTTCGGAACTGCCTTAATCTTTTGTGCCATAGATTCAACAAGGTACTGGAAATATTCCTCAGAGATTTTGCTCCATATTGACATGATAGCATCACATAGATTTGTCGGCTGCACATCCATGATGTGAATCTTCCATTCCACCACATCCCAAAGGTGCTCTATTGGATTGATATCTGGTGACTGTGGAGGCCATTTGAGTACAGTGAACTCATTGTCATGTTCACGAAACAAGTCTGAGATGATTCATGCTTTATGACATGGAGCGTTATCCTGCTGGAATAAGCCATCAGAAGATGGGTACCCTGTGGTCATAAAGGGATGGACATGGTCAGCAACAATACTTAGGTAGGCTGTGGCGTGGACACGATACTCAATTGGTAATAATGGGCCAAAGTGTGCCATAGAAAAGATCCCCCACATCATTACACCACCACCACCAGCCTGAACTGTTGATACTAGGCAGGATGGATCAATGCTTTAATGTTGTTGACGCCAAATTCTGACCCGACCATCCGAATGTGGCAGCAGAAATGGAGACTCATCAGACCAGGCAACATTTCTCCAATCGTCTGTTCTTCAACTTTGATGAGCCTATGCGATTTGTAGCCTCAGTTTCCTGTTCTGAGCTGACAGGAGCGGCACCCGGTGTGGTCTTCTGCCACTGTAGCCCATCTGCCTCAAGGTTGGACATGTGTTGTGTGTTCAGAGATGCTCTTCTGCAGACCTCGGTTGTAACCAGTGGTTATTTAAGTTACTGTTGCCTTTCTATCAGCTGGAACCAGTCTGGCCATTCTCCTCTGACCTCTGGCATCAACAAGGCATTTGCGCCCACAGAACTGCTGCCCACTGGATATTTTCTCTTTTTCAGACCATTCTCTGTAAACCCTAGAGATGTTTGTGGGTGAAAATAACAGTAGATCAGCAGTTTCTGAAATACTCAGACCACTTTGGCAACAACAACCATGCCACATTTAAAGTCCCTTAAATCCCCTTTCTTCCCCATTCTGATGCTCGGTTTGAACTGCAGCAGATCGTCTTGACCATGCCTACATGCCTAAATGCATTGAGTTGCTGCTATGTGATAGGCTGATCAGAAAGTATTGTTAACAAACAGTTGGACAGGTGTACCTAATAAATTGGCCGGTGAGTGTATGCAATTTAAAACTTCCCGTTTGCATATATATCTTTTTCAACCATCAGAATTGTGTACAAATATGTAAATATATTTGAATATTTTGAAATATAGGTTGCATAAAATCCAAGCATAAACAATGTAATTTGCATATATTGCCATATATCATATGCTGTATTTTTTTTAATTAGAGGTAGAAGTCTTCATGGTGGGACCACAGGTGACTTTAGATAAAATCCCTCGACTGGATACAGCAAGTTCTTCGATGGATATCGATCTCATAGACATCGCCAAGAACAACAATGAAACAAGTACAGTACATTTAAAATCGTTGTGGTTTAAAGGGTCAGTTCACTCAGAAATAAAAACATCAAACTTGACTTGTTTCAAACCAGTTTGAGTTTTTCCTTTCTGTTGAACACCAGTAGTTGCAGGTTTCCAACATTCTTCAATATATCTTCATTTGTGTTCAACAGAACAAAAAAAACCCTCAAAACTGGCTTGAAACAACTCAATAGAGAGTAAATGATGACAGAGTTTTCATTTTTGGGTGAACTATTCCTTTAACAGTAACTTTAAAGAGAAGTTTATTTCTCTGTTTCTGTCCCACAGGATCTGCTGCTGTGGCTTTCATGAGCTTCACCACAATGGAGAATCTACTGAAGGCCGACTTCTTCAACACAACTAATGACACCATTAAAACCATGATGTCCACTGTGATCTCAGCTACTCTTCCCAAAACCAGCAACACTGCACTCACCAAAGCAGTCAACTTCACCTTCAGACACATCAGAGTGAGAGACTGAAATGTGTTTTTGTCCAACATCAGCACTGATCAACATCTGAACACATCTAATATTCACTCTTCTCATATTTTCTGCTTGTTTCTTCTTCTTCTTGCAGGAGTTTGACCCCAACGGTTCTCTGTCCTGTGTGTACTGGAATATCAGCGAGTGGATTGTAGATGGTTGTTCTGTGTTAAACAGCAACAGCAGCCACACTGTGTGTTCCTGTGTTCATCTGTCCACATTCGCTCTCATCATGCAGACCAGCAGCAGTCCACCACCGGTACCAGAACATTTCTAGAGAGCATTGAAGAGCAGCACAGATTTGGCACTCATGTTCTCTGCATGTTTTCTCAGAGCGATCTGCTGGATCTGCTGAATCTGGTGTGTGTGATCGTGGGTCTGGTGTTCTTCAGTTTGGCTCTGTTGTCCTTTGCTCTTTGTCAGTGGAGTCCTGGAGTCAATAATGTGGCTCGAATCAACATCTGCATCAGTCTGCTGTCGGCTCACCTTCTGTTTCTGCTCACACAACAGTTCCTGAGCCTCATTCGCCCTCAGCAGGTGAGAATGATGAAGGAGCTCTACAGCTCAGCACAGCTGCACTGAGAATCATCATAACCCTCTCTCATGGTCTCCAGGTGTTGTGTGTGGTGATAGCAGCCCTTCTGCACTTCCTCTTCCTCTCCGCCTTTGTGTGGATGTTCGTTGAAGCTGTGCTGCTCTTCATCTGTGTCAAGAACCTATCACAGATCAGCTCCAGAAAGTGGGAGGGGCTCAGCGGTGGGTTCCTGTGTGTGATTGGATATGTGGTAGCTCTGGTTGTGGTGGGCGTGTCTATCATAACCGATCCTAGAGGCTACAGCAGTGCACAGTGAGTCTGTGTTGTTTTTACTGAGCTCATTTGATTAGAAGGAAGTAAAGCAGAGGATTTTTAAGAAAGTATATTGGTACACAGGCTGTAACATCCTCACAGACCACAGTTTACTCTTCAATTTTATTCAGTTAAATATTTAATTAATTAATTATTGTGTTTTTCATTGACATAGATGTTGGATTAAATACGATAAAGGGTTTATCTGGAGTTTTCTGGGTCCTGTTTGTGTCATACTAGCAGTAAGTTCTAGTTAGAAATATTCTTTCACACAATCTGTCAAAGTCCAAAACAGCTAAACTAAGTATTTCCTCTTTTTTTCCACAGTTAAACATGATTCTCTTCATTAAAATCGTCATCACTCTGAACTCAGCCCTTAAAAATCTAAATGCTGAAGTTTCACAGATGAAGCAAACCAAGTAATGTGAACTACTTGTTCTTTACTCCAAGAGAACAAGATGTAGTCACTGAATCCTCACATTAACTCTATTTCATTCTCTGTAGGGTTATGGTGTTTAAAACACTGGGTCAGTTTGTGGTTCTTGGTTGTCCTTGGATTCTGGGTTTCTTCACTAATGTCAATATGGTGATATACATCCTCTTCATCATCTTGAACTCTCAGCAGGGAACCTTCATCTTCCTGATCTACTGTGTGCTCAATAATGAGGTCAGATATTTACTCAATCTACAGTACCACCTTCAACATCAACAGTAAAAAGACAGAACATTACAACAGCTTTCATCCTATTCTTAGTTTGTATCTTTTAGGCCACATAAACACTGCAGCTAAATTTGGTAGTCAGGTCAGTTTTAGGTGTAATTCTGTAACAGTTCTGTAATTTCAGGAGTGACAACTAAAATAACTCCCAAAGAAATGCAGGGAGATACTGTTATGAGTTGGGGTGGCAACAGAGGTGAGGATCACAATGCAGTTTATTTAGAGAATGGTCATACAGGCAAGGACTGAGAGGAGCATGCAGGTAATCCAAAGCATAAAAAAGTAAGAGGCAAATGGTCGAGACAGGCGGCAAAACAACATGAACAAAGAAAAACAAAAAGTAATTGTCAAAGTAATGACAAGCTTCAGCTGTGTGTGTGATTAAGGGGTAATCAGGAACTGGTGTGTGAGTGCAGGGTGTCTTGGGGTATGTAGTTCAGTTGAATGACGAAGTGTTTTCCAGAAGCCTGCAAGGGCAACACTGCTGGTGATCATAACAGATACACCTGCATTTGCAGAAACACTAAACAGTGTAGCAAAATTTAGCCTACATAATTGTGAATATCAATCATTTATAATAACAAGTTATTATTAAGGGTGTCAGTATTTTGGGTAGCATGATCGCCTCACAGCAGCAAGGTCACTGGTTCAAGCACTGGCAGGGTCATTTGGCATTTCTGTGTGGAGTTTGGAGTTTGCATGTTCTCCCCATGTTGGCGTGGGTTTCCTCCGGGTGCTCCGGTTTCCCCCACAGTCCAAACACATGCACTATAAGTGAATTGAATGGACTGAGTTGGCCGTAGTGTATGAGTGTGAGTGGGTGTGTATGGGTGTTTCCCAGTCTTGGGTTGTGGCTGGAAGGGCATCCGCTGCGTAAAACATATGCTGGATAAATTGGCGATTCATTCTGTGTGATGACCCCTGATTAATAAAGGGACTAAGCCGAAAAGAAAATAAATGAATGAATGAAGTTATTATTTATTTATAAATATTTGGGTTGACTTTATGGTTAATGGTAGCTAAACTCAAATTACAATACACTGATCTGTTAGTCTGTTTGAGCTTACAATTTAACTCACAATATATTAATTCAAAGATCAAGTCATTGTTCTGGCCTGGAAAAGTAATAATCTTTCTATGCTAACGATAGTAGTAACTCGTTACTGATATTGGTCTCATTAGTTTCAATTCAAGGAAGAAATAACAATACAGAGGTACAAACCTTGACTCATTTGTGTTGCCAGATCTTAGTACTAAAACTAGCAAACAAGAACACATCCAAACGTCTTTACTAATATGTACTTACACTGAAATTGATCATTTGTTACTATGTATTGTGTAGATACATGTTTTTACATTGCACTTATTGCTGATACATCTGGAATTAATTTCTGTAATTACACTCTTGCTCATCCCTTACACCTTAACCCACCCTTAGGTACCCCAAAACCTGTCACTAACCCGACCGCATCCCACCAGTAACCCATTGGCCCATTATTTTGCTTGTTTTAACCAAATGGCTCGTTTCCACTGACTGGTACGGTACGGTACGGTTCGGTTTGGTACAGGTCACCTTTATCAGGCTTGCGTTTCCACTAACAAGGGTACCCTTTAGGTGGGCGTGGTGTACGACAGAAAGTTTCAGTTGACGTCATTCTCGCTGGAGGAAATGTCTACAATTAAGCTGTACGGGTCACTTACATATCATTTGAAAAGCACTTCTAATAAAACAGATGCTTCATACACATAAATACTTGTGTAGAAATGTTTATTACTAACTTTACTATGAACATGAGTTGATTATAACTGCAGATCAACGATAGTGTGAAACAGCCTACTGTAACGTCTGTAATTATATCAAATAACTAAATAAATGAACATAAATAAACACAAACAGCCCCTAACAGTCTCCGATATGTTATCAATTACAGAAGAACTACACACAACAGACATTTCGTCCGTATTTTGGTTCAAAAACAACACAAATTATAGCCTACAGTCAGTGAAAACCTCTCATCTGTGTCTGTAATCTTCAGCAGCACATGTAGCCTCTGTTAGAGAACAATTCTGAGTTCATATTAGTCCAAAACGTGATAATAATAATTAAATAGGGCAGTGTGTTCACGTCTGCTCAAAAAGAATGTGCTCCTTTTTTTCCGGCTCCTCTCTTGTTTTTTCCGCGCTTCACTCTCGCGTTTGTCAGTGTCTGACAGGATCGGGTTTCAAAAGCACATCAATAATCAAGTGCAGGTTATTATCATCAGCTCAAGAAGTTTGTTATTTCAGATATAATGTTAGACGCGCGCGAGCGCTAGCAAGAAAGCGAAACCGCTCGCGCCTCAGACTGGCTCGTAAAAAAAACTTTGCGGCACTGGGTAAATCTGCTCTACTCCATGGCTTTGTGGCTGTTTATCAAGACGACAAGGTTTGTTTGAGCCCGGGTCGACCATGGCTCGTTATTATATGTATAAATAATTCCGCTGTAATCTCTCGCTGTGCGTGTATTTCAAACATGGCGGGTTTTTTGTTTTCATTCTGGCTTGTTGCGTAAGCGAATGACGTATCTCTGTAAACCAATAGCGTTCAGCTGCGCGTGTGGCTACCGAACCGAACCGTACCGTACCACTCAGTGGAAACGGGCCAAAAAACTCACTTCATTTAGACTTCATTTCTTTAAACAAGACAACATTTCTTGCTTGTCTAGAAAATGCTTCTTGATTTAAGAGTTTTAGGATATTTGGGTTAAAACTCTTAGTTTGGAAAGCATTTTTGCAGTTAAACTGCTTTACGGTCAAGTTTTCTCAATCCGTTTTGAGTTTGTCTTTTACTCTTTTTACATAAAGAAAATCAGTGTTTGCTTCAGAAATGACTAATGTTGTCTTCTGCAACACAGGTTCATTGTGAAAACGTACCCCTGTATACATTTCTGGAGAGCTTGAATTACGTACCCTGAGCTATGTATGGCTGCATTTCCCCTTTAAAATGAATGCTACGTGGCGGTATAAAGCACCAACAGCTTCTGTTACTTTTCACACTACCATCTGACCGTTTACGTCCATGTAGACGGCTTTTCCGCTGTTACCAGCTTGCCCAGTAGCTTGCCGTGTACGACAGCCGACTTGATATGCAGAGACAAGTTGACTGCGACAATGGTGTTCAAGTCCGACCAAGAACCATTCCAGAAAGCAGGTAAGACAAAAACAAAAGCCAAAAAATAAAATAAACAGGTAAATAACAGGGTGAGAATGTGGTAAGATCTGAAAACGTGGTCAAAAACAGGCTGACGCAAGGGCTTTTGAAAACACTGTCAGCTGGGTTTAGGGAAGGAGTGGGTCAGTCACTCAGTCAGTAAATTAGTCAACATTGGCCTCTGGTGAATTTCCATGAGAATAGCACTAGCGAGAGAAATTTGAGATCTGAAAAAGCATACACAGCAGATTCGCAAAAACATAAACTGCAAAACTGTACCACCTGGGATGCATTCTCTGCTGTCCAGAAATGTATATAGCGGTACGTATCAATAATGAGCCTGGGGTTGGTCTTTTAAAGCACTTTTCTTATATGTATTTTTTTTAATCCCATTGTGAACTTTCTGAAGTTAAACTGATCTCCAAATCTGTCATGTGATTTTTATCCAGATCAGGCAGCAGTACAGAAAGTGCTTCACATCTCTGTGCTCTGGACGCAAACAACAGGACTACAGCATCTATGAGAAATGAACAGCTAATACAGTACAATTCATTCATTTTCCTTCGGCATAGTCCCTTATTTATCAAAGGTCGCCACAGCGGAATGAACCGCCAACTATTCCAGCATATGTTTCATGCAGCGGATGCCCTTCCAGCTACAACCCAGTAATGGAAAACACCCATACACACTCAAGCAGCTTTACAAAATGTGCACATTATTACATGACAATCAAAATAATCTGAAAGGGTTAGGGTGTGAGTGCTTTGAATGCTTCAGACTGACAGTCTCAGATTTCACATATTAATATTGCACTAAAAATGCTGGGTTTGTCATAACCCAACGATGGGTCAAATCAAAAAAAGACATTGGCACATTCATTCACTTATTTTCTTTTCGGCTTGGTACCTTTATTAATAGGGTCGCCACAGCTAAAGCAATCACCAACATATTCAGCACATTTTAAGCAGCGGATGCCCTTCCAGCCACAACCCAACATCAATACACTATTGCACACACTCGAACACTACGGCCAATTAAGCTTATTCAATTCCCCTACACCACGTTTTTGGACTGTGGCGGAAACTGGAGCACACGGAGGAAACCCACACCAACATGGAGAGAACATGCAAACTCCACACAGAAATGCCAACTGACCCAACCGGGGCTCAAACCAGCGACCTGTGAGGTGATTGTGCTTAACACTGTACCCAATGTTATGGCAAACCCAGTATGTTTTAAAGTCTAGCAGTTAGCATAATGTTAATAACTTTATTCAGGTGATAAATTTTGATAGATTATCTTTCTTTTATGGTTTATACTTAATTGTGATCTTGTGTTATTGTTTTGCGCCTATCCTTGCTTGTATTTTGGAAAGAAAAAGTAAATTGAGCTTTTAGTTAATTGTTTCTGTTCTCAAACAAGAATATTTAGTGCGATGATGACGGTTGAAGATGAATTATTATGTTAATATTCAAATGAATCATCTTTTAATATTTCCTTTGATGTCATTAAACAGTACAGGATGTTGTATGATACACAGTTGCATGAGAAATATGATAACAAATGTATGACGATAATAATAATAATAATATAATAATAATAATAATAATAATAATAATAATATATTATTTATACCAATAAACCAATAAAATCTCTGTTTTTGAACTATTCAGTTTAAGATAATTATGTTGCATCCAAGCTTTAATTTCAGTTAAGCAAGCGTTAAGCGATGCCATTGATGCCGATGAATTGGGAGAAGTGTTAATATAGACTTGTGTGTCAGAATCAGAATCAGAAAGAGCTTTATTGCCAGGTATGTTCACACATATGAGGAATTTGTTTTGGTGACAGAGCTTCTACAGTGCAACAGGATTACAGAGACAGGACAAAAAAACAGATAATAAATATATTTAAAAAGATAGAAGTAAGCAGTGAGTGCAAATATACAGATTGACAAGTGTATTTACGTGTTTATTACTATATACAACATTATATGTGCAGCTGTTATGTGCAAATTGGCATGTAAAGTGTGTTGTTAAATAAGTGTATATGTGTATAAAAGTGTACAGCAAGTAGTGATGTTGGTTCCACAATTATTATCATCAAGTGTTCATGAGATGGATTGCCTGAGGGAAGAAACTGTTTCTGTGTCGGGCTGTTCTGGTGCGCAGTGCTCTGTAGCGTCGACCAGAAGGTAAAAGTTCAAAGAGGCAGTGTGCTGGGTGTGAGGGGTCCAGAGTGATTTTGACAGCCCTTCTGCTCGCTCTGGATAAGTACAGTTCTTGGGGAGTAGGAAGGGTTGTACCAGTGATTCGCTCAACAGTAACAATGATAACTAATCCCAAATTTTTGCAGGATTTGACCAAGAGGCAACATATAAATACTAAAGAGAAGTGGACCAAGTACTGACCCTTGGGGGACACCGTGACATAAAGGAACAGGAGGCGATCTGTGACTCCCCATATAG
Organism: Danio aesculapii; assembly: GCF_903798145.1. Classification (NCBI taxonomy): domain Eukaryota; kingdom Metazoa; phylum Chordata; class Actinopteri; order Cypriniformes; family Danionidae; genus Danio; species Danio aesculapii. Next base: position 4,651,400 of record NC_079435.1, on the reverse strand, counting down.
ATAAACTGTGATCGTCCAGAAAGATAGGAATTAAACCAATTTAGCACAATCCCATCCACACCAACCCAGTTATGAAGTCTGTCCAACAGTATGCTATGAGAAATTGTATCAAAAGCTGCGGTTAAGTCTGAAAGCACTAAAATACCGCAAGCCCCCGAATCAGCAATCAGGAGAAGGTCATTTATAACCCTAACCAAAGCAGTTTCTGTGCTATATCCTGATCTAAAACCCGACTCAAATGCATCAAACAAAGCGTTTGCTTGCAGGTGATCTTGCAGTTGCCCCATGACCACCCGCTCAAGAACCTTCGCCAGAAAATGTAGATTGGAAATCGGCCGATAATTAGTCAGATCAGAGGAGTCACTGCTAGGCTTTTTTAAAATTGGTGTAACAGCAGCAGTTTTCAGAGCAGTTTCAATAAAACCAGTGCTAAGTGAAGCATTTACAATAGTGGTAATGTGGGGCATGAACACTGAGAGACAGTTCTTCAGAACAGAAGTTGAGAAAGGATCAAGACCACAGGATGAAGAGTTCAGTGACATAACAGTTTTCGCAATAAAATCATAATCCGAAATGTTAAAAGTCGAGAAGCAGGAAGAACAGAGGGTGAAGGCTCAACATATGAGGAATTAGGATCACCGGCAATGGAAGAGAAAATATTGTCAATCTTGGTTGTAAAGAAATTAAAAAATTCATCACAGTGCTCAGCAGTTGCAGGGGGAAAATTATTAGGAGGTCCAACCAGATTAGTGACTGAGTTGGAATTTTGACTACAAATGATTTGAGAGTAGTATTCCCTTTTCGCGACCGTCAGCGCATTATGATATTCTGTCAGATGTTGCTCAAACATAAGTCTGTGTATCACAAGCCCAGATTTAATATATTTTCTCTCCAATTGCCTGTTAACAGCCTTCATTTTTCTTAACTCCTGCGTAAACCAGGGTGACGATCTCGTAAAAGAAACAGAGCGAGTTTTCAGTGGAGCAATATCATCAAGAAGTGACTTAAAAAAAGTTGTATCGGGCCACTGTAGGCATAATAGACAAACCCTCAGTCTGTTGATTAAGTTGGTCAAGGTCAATGTCACCAAGTTTCCTAAGAGTAATAGTGCGTTTGACAGTAGTCTGAGAAGAAGGTGTACTCAGATCGAACGTGATGAGTTTATGGTCACTAAAAGGCACCATAATTGCTTTGAGTGACCGAATATTCACTCCTGTGGCACAAACCAAATCCAGCTTGTGACCACATTTGTGCGTAGGAAAGTCAACATGCTGGATCAAGTTAAAACAGTCAAATATGTCCAGTAAACAAGCAATAAAATCACAGGCATTAACATGATGATGGCTGTAAAGCTGCTGTTGTTTTTAAACACCTCACTTTCTGACCCTAAATTCAAATATATGAATCATGTAAAATGTGAAGGTCTTTCTAAAATGTATTGTTGTAAATTTATAATGTACTGTGTTTGAATATACATTTGAATTTCAAATGGGAAATATGTTCGCTTCCTCATCAGATAACTTTATAAAGAAATTCGCAGACAAATATTTACATGTATTTAGTATTGTTCAGGGAGAAGCACAGCAGGAGTCTTCAGTCTAGTAGGAGAAGATCACAGAATGTAAACACAGATCATCAGGTAAGATCCTCTTTACATTCTTAGTTTAGTTATTATCGCTCTATCCATTTTTACAGTTTTGTCTTCAGTAGCTGTTTGTGATCGGACAGGTTTTGGAGGAGAGATGGTCAAACACTTAGACACACTGTAAAAAGTATCTGTAAATTCTGATTTATGTTTTTATTTTTCTGCTTTTAAGTTTCATTATGGGACCTTTGATGTTTCTTACATTTTTTAACTTTGAAGAGTTAGAAAGAGTGACTTATGAACATTTTACGCTACAAAAACCTTGGAATAAACTGCTAGTACATTTTCTGTTGTTTTACAGACTTAATTCTCTCTAAAGTATTTCTTATTTAATATATTACTTAAAAACTACTAAAATGTTAATAAAAACACTTTGTTAAACTGTTGAATTTTCAACATCTAAAGATCAACGTTCCATAAAACAACTCAAAATCGTAATTAAATGGAAAACACTTACAGAATACAGAAACTGTTCATTAACAGATTTTTTACTGTGCATGAAAAAAACCTTGCTATTTAATAAAACAGACATTAGCGATCATTTATTTGCAGGAAGTTACTCTCAAGTTGCAATACTCTAAAAAATGCTGGACTGTCATAACCCAATGTGTACTCAATATGAACACACCAGTTGCTTAAAAGTGTCCCAGCTTTGTGTGACAGCTTTGACATATTAATACTATAGTTTTTTGAACCATACTATTGTAGAGTACTTGAAATAACCTGTTGTGGTAAATCTAAAGTTGCTTCAGTAACACAACACTGGAATAGTTCGGCGGTTAAAGACTTTTTGATCAACCTGGAACAAACAAACAGACTTCACAGCATTTGTACCATCAGGCTGGAGCTGGTCATAAAATAGGCAATAGGCAAATTTATGTACAACCCCAAATCAGAAAAAGTTGGGAAAGTATGACTGTATTTCACTTGTATTTCTTAGCAGACAATATGAACACAAAATATTTCAGGTTTTATCTGGTCAACTTCATTTCATTTGTAAATATACATCCTTTCCTGTCATTCAGACCTGCAACACAGTCCAAAAAAGTTGGGATATGAGCAGTTTAGGGCTAGTAATCAGGTAAATGGATGAAATAATGATGTGATGTGAATTAAAAAAATTTGTAAAAAAAATGTACAAATTCCCTCAATTTTGTGGCGTTTGCTTGTTTTTTTGCATTTTTTTGCAAATTCTGGAGGGAGCGCTCAACAAAGCAGTTTAGTTTTCAATTCATTATGGAAATTCATCTTTTTAGTTATGAAATTAGGGGAAATTGAGATTTGGCTTAGATTGGAAACCCTCTATCTATCTATATATTTATCTATCTATCTTTTCCTTTTTTTAATATAAATTACACAGAAGTGCAAGTTGCAATGCCACCATTTTCAGTTTATGATGTAAATGCATCACAGCCTAATTTAGCAGCTTTTAAGAACAAATTTGCCTTCTGCAACTTACCAAGAAATGTTTTTGCCAGTTGTTGGTGGGTCTGTATCTCCATAAACAAGACTAAAGTTTTTTAAAACCCTAAAAACAAACAGAACAGTGTTATTAATAAAAGAACAGATAGATTAACCATTGCAAATAATTTTTGTTTATATTTTTCTCCTCAGAAAGAGTTTTGGTCGGTTGAATAAAATACTACACACAGCTCACTATATGCTCTGGAATGGAGTTCATTGCTTTTAAAAGTAAGTCTTTACATTTTTCTGTTTTGTTTCAAGAAAAAAAAATGTTTTGTTATTTTATTTATTTCTTAATTAGTAAGTCAAGCATACGCATAATTCATAACAATATGCAGGAACAGCACAATGTTACCTTTCATCCTCTGCAAGCCAAAATAAACGACATTTATTAAAACGTTAAATACAAAAGCAAAATTCCCTCCCTGTCTTTCACTCTCACATTATTAAATGTAACATTTAAAATGTGAAGGGTTGCAGTTTGCATCTGTGAGCAGTGATTGAGTACAGTATATCTTAAAAAACCAACATGATAATATGTATTCTGTTTTCTCTCATCTAAGCTGTTTGGATGCTGTTGACTGTCATCACTTTAACCTGTTGTAAGTGTAAGCCAGTACATTTTTTTAATAGTTCTTGTACTGTGAAATATTTCATAAATGCAATTATTTACATTCATTTTCCTCTTGCAATAGTCACTGTCTAAATGCAATGCAGTTGACTATGAAAGGATGCAATAGATTAGTAAATCTCACTTACAAAATAGACTACAAGTCTGAATAAAATATATAAACAATACAAGATGTAAAATAAGTTTATAGAGCATGTATGAGAAGTTTCAGTTCAAAATACCACACGAGTAATATCTCTGAAACTGACCCTTTTAGTCTTTTGGTCCTAATTGTCGCATTTTTTATGTTTTCATGTTTAAACCTCTTATAAAAGTGATGTTTGCATAATAGGTGCCCTTTAAGGCAATTTTATTCAGTTTTACTACCTGTTGACAGAAAAGATTCAGTACTGTAAAAATAGAAAGTATTATTTTTTTTAAATACATGTTTTTTTTCAGCCTGATCTCACGAGAAAACGTAAGTATTTTACGTTTTGTCAGTTTAGTGCGATTCAGTACGAGTTCAGTACGATTTTAAAAAGGAGGCGTGGCACCTAACCCCACCCCTAAACCCAACCGTCATTGGGGGATGAGCAAATCGTATGAAAATATACGAATTAGATCGTACGAATTAGCCACTAAATCAAAAAGTTACGAATTGCCGTGAGATTGTGTTGGGTTTTTTATACATATTAATTCAATGTTCTGATTATGTAAGAAAGAAATTGAGCTGGTTTGATATTTGCTCTTTCTGATCACATCTTCCTCATCCTCAGGTTTAATATCCCCCACAGCAGCAGAAGCAGTGAGTCCAGTCTCTGGCTGTGTGCTTTATAATGACCTGTACATCTGCACTGGCGCTCAGTACCGCATGCACTGCAACACTACTGTGTTTATTTTCAGCTACCAAAGATATTCAAACCAATCACAGTACGGATGTAGCAATAATAACTGTAACTGTGTTGGTAAAAATGACACCTGTACATGTTCTGGTAACACTGTGTCCTCCTGCTTCTGTGAGAATTACAACAATAGCATCACCATCCAAGCAGCAGTGAGTGCAGTCTCAACCCCTGACTGTGTGCTTTATAATGATAAACTCATTTGCACCGGTGCACAGTACTGCATGCACTGCAACACAACAACACACAATTTCTACTATCAGAGATATCAGAATCAAGACCAATACCAGTGTGTGAACAATAACAATAAATTTACTGGTAATAAAGACACCTGTACATGCTACAACAGCACTCTGTCCTCCTGCTTCTGTGAGTCTTACGGCAATATCACTGCTCTCACTACAGCTCTCAGTCCAGTTTATGAGTGTGTACATTATAGTGGCCTGTACATTTGCACTGGTGCTCACTATCAGATGTACTGCAACACAAGTGTCCACGATTTCCATTATGATAGAAACCATCATCACTGTTTCAATAACAACTGTTACTGTTATTGCAAAAAGGACACCTGTGCATGCTCCGCTAGTGCTCCATCTTCCTGCTTCTCTACAAATTACACCAATAACATCACCATCCCTGCTGGAGTCAGTCCAGTCCATGAGTGTGAGCTTTATGATGACACATACATCTGCACTGGTGCTCAGTACCGCATGTTCTGCAACACAAGCATGCACAATTTCTATTACCAAAGATATACAAACCAAAGCCAGTTCCAGAGCTGGTGCTCGAGTAATTACTGTAATTGCTATGGTAATAAAGACACCTGTACCTGCTCCAGTAGCACTTGGTCCACCTGTTTCTGTGAGACGTATGGAAAAAGCATCGCTCTCACTACCGCAGTCAGTCCAGTCTCTGACTGTGTGCGTTATAAGGACCTCTACATCTGCACTGGTGCTCACTATCACATGTACTGTAATACTAGTGTACATGATTTCTATTATAATATTTCCCATCACCACTGTTCGAATATGTACTGTAACTGTGCTGGTAATAAAGACACCTGTGCATGCTCCTCAATTGCCCCATCCTCCTGCTTCTGTACAAATTACACCAATAATATCACCATCCCTGCTGGAGTCAGTCCAGTGTATGACTGTGTGCTTTATAAGGACACATACGTCTGCACTGGTGCTCAGTACCGCATGTACTGCAACACAAGCATGAACAGTTTCAACTACCGGAGAAATACAAACCAATGCCAGATGCAGTGCCAAAATAATAACTGTAACTGTACTGGTAATAAAGACACCTGTACATGCTACAACAGCACTCTGTCCTCCTGCTTCTGTGAGTCTTACGGCAATATCACTGCTCTCACTACAGCTCTCAGTCCAGTTTATGAGTGTGTACATTATAGTGGCCTGTACATTTGCACTGGTGCTCACTATCAGATGTACTGCAACACAAGTGTCCACGATTTCCATTATGATAGAAACCATCACCACTGTTTCAATAACAACTGTTACTGTTATTGCAAAAAGGACACCTGTGCATGCTCCACTAGTGCTCCATCTTCCTGCTTCTCTACAAATTACACCAATAACATCACCATCCCTGCTGGAGTCAGTCCAGTCCATGAGTGTGTGCTTTATGATGACACATACATCTGCACTGGTGCTCAGTACCGCATGTTCTGCAACACAAGCATGCACAATTTCTATTACCAGAGATATACAAACCAAAGCCAGTTCCAGAGCTGGTGCTCGAGTTATTACTGTGACTGCAACTGTAATAAAGACACCTGTAGATGCTCCAGAAGCACTTGGTCCACCTGTTTCTGTGAGTCTTACATCTCCACCACCACAACCACACCCAGTCCAACTACTCCAGGTGAGATATTCCTAGAATGAAACATGATACTCAGTTTATTATATTTGTGTTGTAATGATGTACTGTCTCATTTCAGCTCCGACTATCACTCTGCCTGATCAATGCAAGGTACACGATGAACACTAAACATTTATTCAGTGCACTTTCAGAGTCTTTCTGGTGTATTCATAAAGCTCACTTGTGATTTCAGAGTCAGGGAGGATGTCTTCAGGATCTACTTCAGCAGCTAGAGAACATTACACAGCTTCCATTATCTGTACGTTTATAGGAGCAAAATAAAAATCTAATGTCCTGATGTTTAGAGATGTGTATGTGTGTATAGCATTGCTGTTCTCACTGAATTATTTGCACCCATTTATAAGTGTTTTTGTATCATAAATTAGGTTGTGACTAAGGTTTTGGACGTGGCTCTGAACACATCAGCTGTAGTTTCGCAGTCAACTGATTCAAAAGAATTAATGGTGAATGGAAATCGTGTATTACAAGCAAGCGAGAAGCTCCTATCTGCACTGGTGAAACCAACAGAGACAAGCGACAATGTCAGTTTTACTCTCGACACAGTAGGTAAGAGAAGGTGCAGATTGAGTATCAAGCAATACATCGTTTATTTATACAGTTCATAGAGTCTCTTCTGGATGAAGTGAAGAATCCTCATGCATTACTCTCTGAGCTAATGGTGAAGATACAAGAGAAAAGATTACCTCATATTATTTCCTTTAGAGGTAAAAGCCTTCTCGATTGGGCCAAAATTCCCTTCAGAACATTTCCCTCAGCTGGACACAAAAAATGCTTCTATGGACATTGATCTGATCGGGATTGCCAAGAGTAACGAGGAAAAAGGTATGTAAACAGTATTTCCAAACCTGAATTAAATAACCTCTGATTTTCACCACACATCTAAGCAGTGAGCAGTCATACTCTTAACTTTAATTTCCCTTATTGTGCACAAAAGCCCCACACAGAAGTCTGTAAAGGTGAATTGGGATGCAGCAGCTGTGGAGACTTTCTGGATGTGCTGTGCATTTGACCCTGTTTCTGTCCTACAGGATCTGCTGCTGTGGCTTTCATGAGCTTCACCACAATGGAGAATCTACTGAAGGCCGACTTCTTCAACACAACTAATGACACCATTAAAACCATGATGTCCACTGTGATCTCAGCTACTCTTCCCAAAACCAGCAACACTACACTCACCAAAGCAGTCAACTTCACCTTCAGACACATCAGAGTGAGAGACTGAAATGTGTTTTTGTCCAACATCAGCACTGATCAACATCTGAACACATCTAATATTCACTCTTCTCATATTTTCTGCTTGTTTCTTCTTCTTCTTGCAGGAGTTTGACCCCAACGGTTCTCTGTCCTGTGTGTACTGGAATATCAGCGAGTGGATTGTAGATGGTTGTTCTGTGTTAAACAGCAACAGCAGTCACACTGTGTGTTCCTGTGTTCATCTGTCCACATTCGCTCTCATCATGCAGACCAGCAGCAGTCCACCACCGGTACCAGAACATTTCTAGAGAGCATTGAAGAGCAGCACAGATTTGGCACTCATGTTCTCTGCATGTTTTCTCAGAGCGGTCTGCTGGATCTGCTGAATCTGGTGTGTGTGATCGTGGGTCTGGTGTTCCTCAGTTTGGCTCTGTTGTCCTTTGCTCTTTGTCAGTGGAGTCCTGGAGTCAATAATGTGGCTCGAATCAACATCTGCATCAGTCTGCTGTCGGCTCACCTTCTGTTGCTGCTCACACAACAGTTCCTGAGCCTCATTCGCCCTCAGCAGGTGAGAATGATGAAGGAGCTCTACAGCTCAGCACAGCCGCACTGAGAATCCTCATAACCCTCTCTCATGGTCTCCAGGTGTTGTGTGTGGTGATAGCAGGCCTTCTGCACTTCCTCTTCCTCTCCGCCTTTTTGTGGATGTTCATTGAAGCTGTGCTGCTCTTCATCTGTGTCAAGAACCTATCACAGATCAGCTCCAAAAAGAGGGAGGTGCTTAGCAGTGGATTCCTGTGTGTGATTGGATATGTGGTTGCTCTAGTTGTGGTGTGTGTGTCTATTGGGCTGGTTCCAGAAGGATACGGCAGTGAACAGTGAGTTGGTGTTGTTCATTTCATTGTTTTTTTTATTAATGTATTAACAGGTTGTAACAATGTCACATACAATTTTAATATCAAATTTAACAATATCAGATTTAACAATCAGTTCTTGTTGATAAATGTATTAATTTACTGTATTGTGCTTTCCTCTAATCAGCTGTTGGATTAAAACAGATGAAGGGTTTATCTGGAGTTTTCTGGGTCCTGTTTGTGTCATACTAGCAGTAAGTTTTACTTACAGACATTTTTCTCATGGCCTGTTCAAATCAACAAAAATCTAATCTGATCATTTCTTAATCTTTATGCAGCTGAACATGATTTTCTTCATCAGGATCGTCATCATTCTGAACTCTCACAAAACTGAACAGTGAAGTTTCACAGATGAAGCAAGCCAAGTAACAAACACTCTGAGTTCTATGAAAATAACAATTAGTACAGACTAAATCTCCTTTTCTGTTTGTCTGTAGGGTTATGGTGTTTAAAACACTGGGTCAGTTTGTGATTCTTGGTTGTCCTTGGATTCTGGGTTTCTTCACTGATAGCAGTGAGGTGCTGCAGATCGTCTTCCTGATCTTGAATTCTCAGCAGGGAACCTTCATCTTCCTGATCTACTGTATGCTCAATAATGAGGTCAGACATTTACTCAGTCTACCATCATAACTACAAGTGTAACAATATTCAAACTGAACTAAGCAAACATGATACGCCCCCTACAGTACAAACCACAGTACTCTTATAGCAAACCGAGGTGATATGCAAATGTATCTGTGTCCTATCCCTCCAAAATAGTGTTAAAATGGTTAAGCTTACAGTCTTTACAGACTTTCTTGGTCACAATTCTTGAAGAAATGAAATTATAACACAATGTCATTAAGGGCTAATAGTCTGGTTGTTCATCATCTGCATTCAAACACCTTATAAAAGTGTATTTTGCATAATATGCCCCCTTTAAATATAAGCAATTTTGTAATGAGCTCAGCCACTTTATCCTTCAACAGGTAGTGTTTGGAAATGCAACTCTATTTTCTTAAAAAAACTAAACTTGTATTATAAACAATCTAATATGTTTTAGAGGTTAAATGAAACTGAACTCATCTCCTCTGTTTCCAGATCAGACAGCAATACTGGAAATGCTTCACATTTCTCTGCTCTGGAAACAAACCCAGCAAAATCAACTGAGACCTGATGAAATCTTGAGGACTAAAGCACTCATTTTTAGAAAATCCTGTTAAAGGTGACATTGTATGCCCATTTCACTTCAGTTTATATGAGTCTTAAGGGTCTTAATAAAAAGTCAATAACCGTTACACTCACTCCCATCCCGGACGAGCCCGCACGTGTAACCCACTGGTCATACTGCACCCAACCCAGTCTGAGCTGAGATCGAACCAGCGATTCTTTGTATAGGAGTTGGTTACTCTAACAAAGAGGCTAAAGATTATGGCCTCTAGCGTCTGTCTCTAGGGCACCTTTTGAGGTCAGAGGAGAGAGGTTTACCTTCATAGCACTTGGCTAGCTACATAAATATGACATTTTTAGACAATTTGCAGGTTCATTTGTTAATCTACATTGATGTAAGTCCAGCTTCATTTTGAGTTTTTGTTCACTCTTTCTGGGACATTCCCTTCATATATTAAACTAATCCATCTCTGAATCTGGGATTCATTCAGATTCATTCAACTTGTCTGAGCTGGCAGACACAGAAGAAACATTACTAAATTTACAAAAAGTGAACATTTTGTCCAATGTCACTATTATAATACCTTTGTAATGGAATCTGTAAATCACTCTCTGTAAATTAGCTGTTATGCTAAAGCTTCATGTTTCATTTTCAATGTCATTAATTTTGATAGATTTTGTAGTGTTTTGTTATGATGTTTTTTTCATGTTTGTATTTAGTTATTTCAGTAATCATACACACATATTTAGTCAAATGTAGACAGTAGATGATTGTCATTCTTTGCCTTATTGATAATATTCTGTAAATATCATGATTTATTTTGTTTTTCAGCTTCGATATACATTTTATATATAAATATAAAGCACATTTAAATAGTTTCTAAGGTAAATACACTTATTCTTCATCATGCATCACTGAACACTTCAAAGTGGCATTATCATTAAATAATACAAGTTTTAAACATAAGTACAGCAAAATTAGTGCTTCAAATGTATCACACTATTAGTCTCAGATTGTATGTATTAACATTAGCAACTAGCGTAATGTTTATAAAGTCTAATTTTAGACTAATTCTCTTTCTTTTTTAAATTTTCTCCTTTGAGATCTTGCTTTATTATTTTAGATGTGTGTATTTTATTGCACCTCAACTGAATTGTGCTTTCATTTTAATTGCGCTATTATAATACAAGAATAGGCGACGCGGTGGCGCAGTAGTTAGTGCTGTCGCCTTACAGCAAGAAGGTTGCTGGTTCGAGCTTTGGCTGGGTCAGTTGGCATTTCTGTGTGGAGTTTGCATGTTCTCCCCGTGTTTGCATGGGCTTTTTCACCGGGTGTTCCGGTTTACCCCGAAGACATGTGGTAGAGGTGAATTGGGTAGGCTAAATTGTCCAAAGTGTGTGAATGAGTGTGTGTGGATGTTTCCCAGAGATGGGTTGCAGCTGGAAGGGCATCTGCTGCATAAAAACATGCTGGATAAGTTTGCGGTTCATTCCGCTGTGATGACCCTGGATTAATAAAGGGACTAAACCGAAAATAATGAATGAATGAACAATACAAGAATATTTAGTGTGATGAAGACGGTTGAATATTTATCGTTATTTTTAGATTGAAATGAATAAATAATCTACGAATGTTTGCTTTGATGTCTGTGAAGCATGATAACAATTGTACAACAATAATAAAATCTTACCTCTCTGACAGGTCATTCAGGGTGTCTTGGAGGGGAGAGGTGTCCAACCTACAGCATCTAAACACTGGGGTACCTCAGGGCTCTGTTCTTGGGCCACTTCTCTTCTCCATCTACACGACATCTTTAGGACCAGTCATCCAGAAACATGGATTTTCCTACCACTGCTATGCTGATGATACCCAGCTATACCTCTCTTTTCACCCTGATGATCCCTCGGTTCCAGCTCGCATCTCAGCCTGCCTGTCAGACATTTCACACTGGATGAAAGATCATCATCTCCAGCTTAACCTCACGAAAACGGAAATGCTTGAAGTTTCTGCCAACCCGACTCTACAATCCTTTTCAAATCCTCTACAAACTTTTTAATCCAGATGGATGGGGCAACCATTACTGCATCCAAAATGGTAAAAAGCCTTGGAGTAACGATTGATGACCAACTAAACTTCTCTGACCACATTTCTAGAACTGCTCGATCTTGCAGATTCGCACTCTAGAACATCAGAAAAGTCCGACCCTTCCTATCTGAACATGCAGCTCAACTTATTATTCAAGCTCTTGTTCTCTCCAAACTGGATTATTGCAACTCTCTACTAGCCAGGCTTCCAGCTAACTCTATCAAACCTCTTCAGCTGCTTCAGAACGCAGCAGCACGAGTGGTCTTTGATGAACCCAAAAGAGCACATGTCACTCCGCTACTCACCCGTTTGCACTGGCTGCCAGTTGCTGCTCGCATCAAATTTAAAGCTCTGATGTTTGCTTACAAAGCGACCTCTGGCTTTGCTTCTTCTTATCTGCTCTGAATGAACGTCGCCTCGTGGTTCCATCCCAAAGAGGGAAGAAATCACTTTCCCGAACTCTCGCATTCAATCTGCCCAGTTGGTGGAATGAACTCCCTAACTACATCAGAACAGCAGTCACTTGCTGTCTTCAAGAAACGACTAAAAACTCAACTGTTTAGTCTCCACTTTCCTTCCTAATCTGCAACTGCCTCTCTGGCTATACCACTAACTGTACTCTCTCTCAAAAAAAAAAAAAAAAAACATTTCTAATGCTTTGCTTCTTAGACTTTACACACCTGAAACTTGTCTATAGCACTTGTTCACTGCTGCTCTTATAGTTGTGTAAATTGCTTCCTTGTCCTCATTTGTAAGTCGCTTTGGATAAAAGCGTCTGCTAAATGACTAAATGTAAATGAAAAATCAAAACTAATATGATGATGGAGGTGAAGCTGTTGTTGTCTTTACACACTCCACTTCCTGAGCACGTTTTCCATTATTTGAATAATCTGACGGTCTTTTTAAAAATGTACTCTTGTAAAATGTACTCCGTGTATTTATTTAGCATGTTTATATCTCAGATGTCTCAGAACATCAATTTGAATATAAATTTGAATTCCAAAAAAATATGTAAGTTTCCTCATCAGATAACCTTTATAAAAACAAATATTTACATGAGCTAATTAGGATGTAACGAAGCACAGTAGGAGTATTCAGCCTAGTAGGAGAAGACCACTGAATGTAAACACAGATCAGGTAAGGTCCTCTTTATATTCTTTAATGAGAAACTGTTTAGTTATTATCACTCCATCCATATTTACAGTTGCATCTGTAGCTGTTTGTGATCGGACAGGTTTTCGAGGAGTCGCTTATAGACAGCGTTGACGTTTAATAAAACAGACATTCGACGTCATTTAAAACTAAATATACAGTTTTCTCTCTTTATCTTACCTTCAGATATTTTATTTACAGGAAGTTTTTACAAGATAGATTTTAAAAAAATGCTGGGTTGATATATGAGCCAATGTTGGGTCAAATATGAACACACAAGTGTGTTTTTGTAAAGGTATCGTGCAGCTGACAGCTTTGACATACAAATACTATAGTGTTTTTGAACACTGTAGTGTTACTTTCTTTCATATTATAGTAAAGTACATGAAATAACCTGCTGTGGTAAATCTATAGTTGGTGATAAAAAGTTTTTATATATTAAATATGTGTATTTCATTGTTGTATTTTTGTGTTTATATATTAAAGTTGTGGGAAAAGGCGGCACGGTAGCTAAGTGGTTAACACTGTAGCCTCACAGCAAGAAGGTCGCTGGTTTAAGTCTTGGCTGGGTCAGTTGGTGTTCCAATGTGGAGTTTGCATGCTCTCCCTGTGTTGGTGTGGGATTCCTCCGGTACAGTCCAAACACATGCGCTATGGGTGAATTAGATTACCTTAATTGGCCGCAGTGTGTGAATGTGAGTGTTTGGGTGTTTCCCAGTACTGGGTTGCAGCTGGAAGGGTATTCGCTGCGTAAAACATATGCTGGAATAGTTGGTGGTTCATTCCACTGTGGCGACCCCCAATAAATAAGGGCCTAAACCAAAGGAAAATAAATGAAGTCGTAAAATTTTTTTTTTTAATTGTCATTTTTCATTTTACTTTTAATTTATTACAATGATTTTATCCTGTGTCTGTGTTCAAGCAGTTCCTCCTGGAATTTGCATGCAAAAGTTCTGATATTTCCAGACTATAATGACTTTATAATGATTTTTCAGCATTTGTGTGGTTCTGCGATGGAAATATAAACAAATTGCTGCATTACTTTTCTGACCTCAGGAGCCGTTTGTCTGTGTAATTTACTTAGAAAGTGTTGACCTCTTAACCATAAAGCCTACTATCATATCTGACTCAAAATGATGCAAATAAGTAAAACTTCAAATCAAGTATTAGAAAATCATGTTAGAATTGAAAACTTTAGCAATCAATACAAAAAATGTTGCCAGGTTTAAACAGGCTTTGGCTGAATGTGTGTCTGAAATGGCTCACAGAATCAATGTGCTGTGTTTGACAACTCGAGGTATCACACATCGGAGGAGCATTTTCTATACGTGAATATAATGCTAATCACCATCAATGTTGTGTCGTTTGCTTGATTTTGCATGTTTGTAGAATCAGTATGTCTGGAGGGACTGCTAAACAACAGCTCCCTGTTTTCAGTTCATTGTTGGTCAAGGAAATTTATCTATGTAAATGACATGGAAAAGCCAGGGAGTTTGATATCTATCTGTCTATATATATATATATACGCTCACCAGCCACTTTATTAGGCACACCTTATTAATGCTGGGTTGGACCCCCTTTGCCTTCAGAACTGCCTTAATCCTTCGTGCCATAGATTCAACAAGGCACTGGAAATATTCCTCAGAGATTTTGCTCCATATTGACATGATAGCATCACGCAGTTGCTGCAGATTTGTCGGCTGCACATCCATGATGTGAATCTCCCGTTCCACCACATCTCAAAGGTGCTCTATTGGATTGAGATCTGGTGACTGTGAAGGGCATTTGAGTACAGTGAACTCATCGTCATGTTCAAGAAACCAATCTGAGATGATTCTCGCTTTATGACATGGCGCGTTATCCTGCTGGAATTAGCCATCAGAAGGGTACACTGTGGTCATAAAGGGATGGACAGCAACAATACTCAGGTAGGCTGTGGCATTGACACGATGCTCAATTGGACCATTCTCTGTAAACCCTAGAGATGGTTGTGCGTGAAAATACCAGTAGATCAGCAGTTTCTGAAACACTCAGACCAGCCCATTTGGCACCAACAATCATGCCACGTTCAAAGTCACTTAAATCACCTTTTTTTTCCCCATTCCCCATCATCTTGACCATGTCTACATCCCTAAATGCATTGAGTTGCTGCCATGTGATTTGCTGATTAGAAATTTGAGTTTACGTGCATTTGTAAAGCTGTACCTAATAAAGTGGCCGGTGTGTGTATGTGTGTGTGTGTATATATATATATAGTTTTAATTTGTGTTTTTAAATCATCAATGCGTTATTTAGCAGCTGTTAGCACCAAATTTGCCATCATAAAGAATATTTGCCAATTTTTGGTGGGTAGTATCATATCTCTGTAGTATCATAAACTACAGAGGTTTTTGTTATTTAGTTATTTATACGTATTACTAAGTTATTAGAAAATAATGGCTGGATTACAAAAAATCTGAATTTGTCTAATTTCCTCCTAATAATTTGTTTAATTTTCAGTCAGTGCTTAGGTTGGTTGATAAAAACTACCCATTGCTGGATATCGGATCCCATAATGGAGCTCGTTGCTTTTAAAAGTAAGTGTTTTGAGTTTTCTGTTTTAGAAAATTGTATATTTAATCATTTATTAGTTAGACAAGGCAAGCCAAGTTTATTTATATAGCACATTTCAATTCAAAGTGCTTTACATAAACAGGAATAAAAGAGACAAGTAAAAGAAAAATTAAAACAAATAATAAAAATCATTAAAAAAAAAATAAGTTATAAAATAAAGAAAAGAAAAGAAACTTATAGTAGTGCGATCTGTCAGATTTAGCACAGTGCTCATTCAGTAAAGGCACAGCTAAACAGATGTGTTTTCAGTCTGGATGTGAATGTGCCTAATGTTGGAGCACATCTGATTAGCGAGGGGCGTAGTAACTGAAAGCCGATTCACCCTGCTGTGACTGAACTCGATAGTGAACCAAACAATACTTATAATTCATAAAACTATGCAGGAACAGTGTTGCAACATTGTGGAAACATTACGTTTCCTTCATCTGCAAGCCAAATTCTTTAACTCATCAGAAAAATGACATTTATTAAAAGGGTTAAAAACTAAATGGTTTTTGTGTCACATGATTAAATTAGTCAAATGGCGCCACCTTGTGTCTCTGGATGGTTGCAGTTGTCGTTTGTGAGCAGTGAGTTAATACAGTATAATTGATTCTTTTTTGTTTCATCTCAGGTGTTGTACGGTTGCTGTTGACTGTCGTCACTTTAACCTGTTGTAAGTGTAAGCCAGCAGTGTTTTACACACGTCTCTGTTCACTCTGAAGTGTTTTTTTAAAAGAAATCGTTTAAATCAATTTCACCTTACAATAGCTACTGTTAAAACAGGATGCATTCAGTAATTTAGCTGACGCTTTCGCAGTTGTCTATGACAGGATGCTACTAAACATCAGTTAATCTCACTTACAAAACAGATCCCAGATCTAACAAGTCTGAATAAAACATCTACAGATAAATACAGTTTAAAGCTGTTTTACTACCTGAAAGAAAAGAGACAGTACTGATAAACTGTTAATTCAATGTGCAGACTATGTAAGAAGGAAATTGACCAGGTTTGGCATTTGCTCTTTCTGATCATATCTTCCTCATCCTCAGGTTTAATATCCCCCACAGCAGCAGCAGCAGTGAGTCCAGTCTCTGGCTGTGTGCTTTATAATGACCTGTACATCTGCACTGGCGCTCAGTACCGCATGCACTGCAACACTACAAAACATCATTTCTCCTACCAGAGAAACCAGGACCAGCACCAGTACCAGTGCTTGAGTAATGACTGTGTCTGTGTTGGTAATAATGACACCTGTGCGTGTTATTATAATACTTCATCCTGCTTCTGTGACAACTTTAGCAATAATATCACCGTCCCTGCAGCAGTCAGTTCAATTTCGGACTGTACGTTTAATAATGGCGCATACACCTGCATTGGTGCTCAGTACAACATGTACTGTGACACAACACTGCATTATTTTAACTACTACATATATCCGTTTCAAAACCAAAACCAGTACTATTGTTCAAATAACTGTGACTGCAGTTTTAATAAGAACTCCTGTACATGCAACAGTGTGACATCCTCCTGCTTCTGTACAAATTATGGCTACAGCACCTCTCTTTCCTCAGGACAGAGTTCAGCCACAATACCCGACTGTGTGCTTTATAACGACACATACGTCTGCACTGGTGCTCTGTACCGCATGTACTGCAACACAAGAATTCACAATTTCTATTTCTGGAGAAATCCAAACCAATACCAATATCAATGCACGAATAACTGTAACTGTTTTGTTAATAGTCTGGGCTCCTGTTCATGCACTCCTAGCACTCCATCCTCCTGCTTCTGTGAAACCCTCAGCAATAGCACTCCTCTCAATACAAATCTGCCTCCAGTCTCAGCCCCTGACTGTGTGCTTTATAATGACACCTACATCTGCACCGGTGCTCAGTACCGCATGTACTGCAACACACAAATGCAATATTTCTCCTACCAAAGATATCAGAATCAAGACCAATACCAGTGTGTGAGCAATAACTGTAACTGTATTGGAAATAAGGACACCTGTACATGCTCTACTAGCACTCTGTCCTCCTGTTACTGTGAGACTTACGGCAATATCATTGCTGTCACTGCAGCAGTCAGTCCAGTGTATGAGTGTGTGCTTTATAAAGACACATACGTCTGCACTGGTGCTCAGTACCGCATGTACTGTAACACCAGTCTACATAATTTCTATTATAGTACAAATTCGCATCAGTGTACAAGCAGTGGCTGTAGCTGTACTGGGAATAAAAATACCAGTTCATGCTCCTCTAGTGCTCCATCCTCCTGCTACTTTACAGATTACAGAAATAACATCACCATCCCTGCTGGAGTCAGTCCAGTGTATGAGTGTGTGCTTTATAAGGACACATACGTCTGCACTGGTGCTCAGTACCGCATGTACTGCAACACAAGCATGCACAATTTTGAATACTGGGGAAATACAAACCAAAACCTGTACCAGATCCGGTGCTCGGGTAATAACTGTGACTGCTATGGTTATAAAGACATCTGTACATGCTACAGCAGCACTCTGTCCTCCTGCTTCTGGGAGGCTTATGGAAAAAGCATCGCTCTCACAACTGCAGTCAGTCCAGTCTATGAGTGTGTGCTTTATAAGGACACCTACATCTGCACTGGTGCTCATTACCGCATGTTCTGCAACACCAGTCTACATGATTTCTTTTATAATATAAATGTGCATCAGTGTACAAGCAGTAGCTGTAGCTGTACTGGGAATAAAAATACCTGTTCATGCTCCTCTAGTGCTCCATCCTCCTGCTACTGTTCAGATTATAGCAATAACACCATCCCTGCAGGAGTCAGTCCAGTCTATGAGTGTGGGCTTTATAAGGACACATACGTCTGCACTGGAGCTCAGTACCGCATGTTCTGCAACACAAGCATGAACAGTTTTGAATACCGGAGAAATACAAACCAAAACCAGTACCAGAGCCAGTGCTGGAATAATAACTATGTTTGCTATAGTAATAAAGACACCTGTACCTGCTCCAGCAGCACTTGGTCCTCCTGCTTCTGTGAGTCTTACATCTCCACCACCACAACCACACCCAGTCTAACTACTCCAGGTGAGATATTCCTAGAATGAAACATGATACTCAGTTTATTATATTTGTGTTGTAATGATGTACTGTCTCATTTCAGCTCCGATTATCACTCTGCCTGATCAATGCAAGGTACAATGAACACTAAACATTTATTCAGTGCACTTTCAGAGTCTTTCAGGTGTATTCATAAAGCTCACTTGTGATTTCAGAGTCAGGGAGGATGTCTTCAGGATCTACTTCAGCAGCTAGAGAACATTACACAGCTTCCATTATCTGTACGTATCTAAAAGGAAAAATAACTCAAATGTCCTGGGCCCTCATGTACGAAGATTTGCGCTGAATTGATACTAAAACGTTGCGTTCGGACAAAGCTGTAAATGTGTGTACGCAGTAAAATTCAGATGTATGAAACACTGCGTATGCAGAATCCCACGCATATTCTCTTTGTACATCCAAATTAACGTGAAACTGAGGGCACGTGCACGAGCGCAAAACCCCTTCCTGCCTTCTGACCCATAGAAATATGGTAATGACTCCACTTTGGCAAAACCAAACAAAAAAAGCAATGGCAAAAGCAGGCAAAAAATAAATAAATAAATAAAATTAGCTTGAATAATATCTTCAAATACATCACTCACCAAGAAACCACCCATCGCGCACACTGGAGCCTTCAGATTCGACCATTGACAATGTCCTCTAATAAGGCCAACACTGCCATTGACATAGACTAAGGGTTGTCTACACTTGCAAATGCTTTTATATGTTCTAAATTACATAATTGGTAAATATATATATATATATATTGTGTCAATGAACCCATTTTACCAATTATAAATAAATAGCAATGTTTTTCACATGTGTTGGTGTGATACTTTGTAGTGTGCAATTTAACATAATTGCCTCTAGGAGTCGCCAATGGAAAAAAACAAACACACACAAGAAATACACAAACACCAGACATGAAGTTGGCACGGATCAACGCACATCCTCACGTTAATTTCATCATTAGTAAATCCAAACATGAGCGTGAAATCTGGCGTACACAAAGTTTTTGTGCATACGCAGCGTTGATACATGAGGCCCCTAATGTTTGGAGGTGTGTGTGTGTGTGTGTGTGTGTGTATAGCATTGCTTTTCTCACTGAATTATTTGCACCCATTTATAAGTGTTTTTGTATCATAAATTAGGTTGTGACTACGGTTTTGGACATGGCTCTGAACACATCAGCTGTAGTTTCGCAGTCAACTGATTCAAAAGAATTAGCGGCAAATGGAAATCGTGTATTACAAGCAAGCGAGAAGCTCCTATCTGCACTGGTGAAATCAACAGAGACAAGCGACAATGTCAGTTTTACTCTCGACACAGTAGGTAAGTGAAGGTGCAGATTGAGTATCAAGCAATACATCGTTTATTTATACAGTTCATAGAGTCTCTTCTGGATAAAGTGAAGAATCCTCATGCATTACTCTCTGAGCTAATGGTGAAGATACAAGAGAAAAGATTACCTCATATTATTTCCTTTAGAGGTAAAAGCCTTCTCGATTGGACCAAAATTCCCTTCAGAACATTTCCCTCAGCTGGACACAAAAAATGCTTCTATGGACATTGATCTGATCGGGATTGCCAAGAGTAACAAGGAAAAAGGTATGTAAACAGTATTTCCATACCTGAATTAAATAACCTCTGATTTTCACCACACATCTAAGCAGTGAGCAGTCATACTCTTAACTTTAATTTCCCTTATTGTGCACAAAAGCCCCACACAGAAGTCTGTAAAGGTGAATTGGGATGCAGCAGCTGTGGAGACTTTCTGGATGTGCTGTGCATTTGACCCTGTTTCTGTCCCACAGGATCTGCTGCTGTGGCTTTCATGAGCTTCACCACAATGGAGAATCTACTGAAGGCCGACTTCTTCAACACAACTAATGACACCATTAAAACCATGATGTCCACTGTGATCTCAGCTACTCTTCCCAAAACCAGCAACACTACACTCACCAAAGCAGTCAACTTCACCTTCAGACACATCAGAGTGAGTTCATTTAGAGCAGTTCTGTTCAATGGCATGGCTGATGGTCATGTGCTGATCCTGAGTGTGAACTAGTTTTTTTAGGACTATCTGAGGACCAGCACATGCATGCATGCTTTAAAACATACCTAACCAGCAGATGCTGGTTTTATTTACAGGCTCATTGGGAATACATGGCCAATTTGTTGGAAACCACATAGGTTTGCCTGCAGTTTGTGGGTATGGTGCTGTATTACACCACTGACAACTTCTGTCCCTTTTAGCACTAGTACTGACATTAACAGGAACATACTGTCGATGGATAAAGGATTGTTTTCGCATGGTTTTTCCCACAGCGCATAATAAACAGCACAAAAATTAGACCTAGAAGCATCTGTGATCTGTAATCGTCAGTGTTCGCCTCACCCACTGATATCCATAAGGACAGCTTTTCTAGCATGGTCAGTTTGTTTGGTAGCTCACCTTGTACAGTGTTGTACTTGGGTTGCAGAGCGGTCTGGGTTTGTGAAATCTTGGTAAAATGGCATGGCAACTATCATTGTTAAACCAATTAGCTGAATTACCAATTAGCCCATTTTGTCATTTTCCCCTTTTCCACCTTTACCAGGGTAAGCTTTCGAGACCTACTTGATCTCGAACCTCCTTACTTGCTATTTGACCAGGTGGAAGCCCTGGGCTCAATTATCTCAGTGCTCAGGGTTCTCTCCAGGGACAGAATGTCAAATCTGCTAATAGTATCAAGCAACAGCTAAGTGTGAATTCTTGAAGTATTGGTTACAACCCAGGCTCATTCTGAAAACGTAGTCCCGTGGACGTTTCTGGAGACCGCGAAATACGTAGCCGGGGGTACGTCTGGCTGCATTTCATTTTTTTAAGCGAACGCTGCGGGGCGGTGTGACGCCTTTCCTTTCAGCGCTTGCCGGCCGGCCGCTCGCCTCCGTGTGGAGGGCTTTCCCACAGCAACCAGTTTGTCTGGTTAGCTCTTCGTGTACTTAGGCAGACTCGAGGCGCAAAAAGGGGCTGACCGGGTTCGAGTCCGGGGAAGAGCGGTTCCAGAAATCAGGTAAGAAAACAAAAACAAAATCCAAAAAATAAAGCGAACAAGTTCGTCACAGGGTGAGAATGTGGTCAAAATCCGAAAACGTGATAAAAATCAGACGAGGGCTTTTCTTTTTCTGGACGGCTTTTGTGAATAGTCGTTGGTTGGGTTTAGGGACGGAGGAGGGTAGGTCAGCCGATTGGCCGGTCGCACGGTCAATCATTCTGTCATCCAGGCAGACAGGCGGAAGGTCGTTCGACAGCGGCCTCTAGCGGGTTTACGCGAGGACGACGCGGGAGAAAGCGCGCACAGCGGCCTCTCGCAGACTCGCAAAAACAAAAACTGCAAAAATAGGTACCTCCCGGGACGTATTTCGCGATCTCCAGAAACGTCCCCGGGACTACGTTTTCAGAATGAGCCTGGGTTGATTGGTTAGGTTAAGGGAAGGGTGTGGTTCATTGATAGATGCACTACAAGCTGATTCTTACGAACAAATACGAGAAGGACATGTACATGGAATGTATGAGAAAATGTGGCCCAGTACCGTATTTGAGATTTGAGCGGCCTCTACTGGATTTGCGAACACGAGCTGCAAGCAAATGTTGCCGGAGCAAAGTATTTTACTGTTTGCAAAAAAACATAGCCCTGGGCATGTTTCCAATGAGCCTGGGTTGGAAAAAAACATGATGGAAATAAACAAGAATAGGGGTATTTTGTGAAGAGAAGTTATCTTGAGATGCTTTTTTTGAATGTTCTTCTTCTTGCAGGTGTTTGACCCCAACGGTTCTCTGTCCTGTGTGTACTGGAATATCAGCGAGTGGATTGTAGATGGTTGTTCTGTGTTAAACAGCAACAGCAGCCACACTGTGTGTTCCTGTGTTCATCTGTCCACATTCGCTCTCATCATGCAGACCAGCCGCAGTCCACCACCGGTACCAGAACATTTCTAGAGAGCATTGAAGAGCAGCACAGATTTGGCACTCATGTTCTCTGCATGTTTTCTCAGAGCGATCGGCTGGATCTGCTGAATCTGGTGTGTGTGATCGTGGGTCTGGTGTTCTTCAGTTTGGCTCTGTTGTCCTTTGCTCTTTGTCAGTGGAGTCCTGGAGTCAATAATGTGGCTCGAATCAACATCTGCATCAGTCTGCTGTCGGCTCACCTTCTGTTGCTGCTCACACAACAGTTCCTGAGCCTCATTCGCCCTCAGCAGGTGAGAATGATGAAGGAGCTCTACAGCTCAGCACAGCCGCACTGAGAATCATCATCACCCTCTCTCATGGTCTCCAGGTGTTGTGTGTGGTGATAGCAGGCCTTCTGCACTTCCTCTTCCTCTCCGCCTTTGTGTGGATGTTCATTGAAGCTGTGCTGCTCTTCATCTGTGTCAAGAACCTATCACAGATCAGCCCAAAAAAGAGGGAGGTGCTTAGCAGTGGATTTCTGTGTGTGATTGGATATGTGGTTGCTCTAGTTGTGGTGTGTGTGTCTATTGGGTTGATCCCAGAAGGATACGGCAGTGAACAGTGAGTTGTGTTGTTCATTTCATTGTTTTTTTTATTAATGTGTTAACAGGTTGTAACAATGTCACATACAATCTTAATATCTTTAACTATCAGTTCTTGTTGATAAATGTATTAATTTACTGTATTGTGCTTTCCTCTAATCAGATGCTGGATTAAAACAGATGAAGGGTTTATCTGGAGTTTTCTGGGTCCTGTTTGTGTCATACTAGCAGTAAGTTTTACTTACAGACATTTTTCTCATGGCCTGTTAAAATCAACAAAAATCTAAACTGATCATTTCTTAATGTTTCTACAGCTGAACATGATTTTCTTCATCAGGATCGTCATCATTCTGAACTCAGCTCTCACAAAACTGAACAGTGAAGTTTCACAGATGAAGCAAACCAAGTAACAAACATTCTGAATTAATCGCTCTATGAAAATAACAATTAGTACAGACTAAATCTCCTTTTCTGTTTGTCTGTAGGGTTATGGCGTTTAAAACACTGGGTCAGTTTGTGGTTCTTGGTTGTCCTTGGATTCTGGGTTTCTTCACTGATAGCAGTGAGGTGCTGCAGATCGTCTTCCTGATCTTGAACTCTCAGCAGGGAACCTTCATCTTCTTGATCTACTGTGTGCTCAATAATGAGGTCAGACATTTACTCAGTCTACCATCATAACTACAAGTGTAACAATATTCAAACTGAACTAAACAAATGGTCGCACTTTATTTTGATGGTCCGTTTGTTGAATTAAAGTTACATTGCATCTACATGCCAACGAATTCTCATTAGATTATAAGTAGACTGATGGGGTTAGTGTTAGTTGACATGTAGAAGTTTCTTATAGTCAGTTAAATTTCTGTTGACGGATCAGTATCAACAGATATTAAGCAGACAGTCTACTAATGCTCAAATGGACCATCAAAACAAAGTGTTACCAAACAAACATGATACGCCCCCTATAGTGCAAACCACAGTACTCTTATAGCAAACTGAGGTGATATGCAAATTAATCTGTGTCCTATCCCTCCAAAATAGTGTTAAAATGGGTAAGCTTACAGTCTTTACAGACTTTCTTGGTCACAATTCTTGAAGAAATTAAATTATTATCACAATGTCATTAAGGGCTAATAGTCTGGTTATTCATCATCTGCATTCAAACATCTTATAAAAGTGTATTTTGCATAATATGCCTTCTTTATATATAAGCAATTTTGTAATGAGCTCAGCCACTTTATCCTTCAACAGATAGTGTGTGGAAATGCAACTCTATTTTTTTTTAAAAACTAAGCTTGTATTATAAACAATCTAATATGTTTTAGAGGTTAAATGAAACTGAACTCATCTCCTCTGTTTCCAGATCAGACAGCAATACTGGAAATGCTTCACATTTCTCTGCTCTGGAAACAAACCCAGCAAAATCAACTGAGACCTGATGAAATCTTGAGGACTAAAGCACTAATTTTTAGAAAATCCTGTTAAAGGTGACATTGTATGCCCATTTCACTTCAGTTTATGAGTCTTAAGGGAAAAGTCTATAGTCTTCTTTGATTCAGTTTCTTAATAGTGGTATAAATAAACACCCTTTTACCCAGTCAAAAACACCTCAGAGCACAATGGGCTGTTTTATGTTATATCTCTTTAAATGCTAATGAGCTGCTGATGCCCCGCCCATCTCTCAGTTTTGATCAGGAATGACAATACATTTTTGAGGAGCAGCTAAGTTAAAGCTGTTAATGACAGCCTTGTCCCATGCTTATAATCGTCACATATAATTTATCATTGCTTGACATTGCAGCTTAACATTATCAATGTAAAACGCATTCAAACAAACCTCTACATATATGAAAAGACACTGGTGTGCTTAACAAATGCTTGGCTGCACAGTCTATGAGTGAAAATCAGCAGCACCACGCTTCTAAACAAGAGTGAATTTAAGTTGGAGCTTACTAACTGTAACCAGAAGAAAACAAAAACATATATAAATGTAACCCACCGGTCCTACTGCACCCAACCCGGTCTGAGCTGGGTTGGGATCGAACGGACGACTGGATGGGAGTCGATTGCTCTAACAAGGAGGCTAAAGACCATGGCCTCTAGAGCCTATCTATAGAGCATGCTTAGAGGTCAGAGGAGTGAGCTTTACCGTCCATAGCACTTTGCTAGCTGGCCTTCCTTACGCTTACCCCCTAAACCTCACTCACATCCCGGACAAGCCCCCACGTTTAACCCACTGGTCAGACTGCACCCAGCTCTATCTGAGCTGGGATCGAACTGTTGATTCTTTGTATGGGAGTCGATTGCTCTAACAAGGAAGCTAAAGACCATGGCCTCTAGCGCCTGTTGCTAGAGCATGTTTAGAGGTCAGTGGAGTGAGGTTTACCTCCATAGGACTTTGGTAGCTGGCCTCCGTTACACTCACCCCTAAACCTCACTCCTATCCCGGATGAGCCCCCACGTGTAACCCACTGGTCATAATGCACCTGACCCAGTTTGAGCTGGGATCGAATCGGCGATTCTTTGTATGGGAGTCAGTTGCTCTAACAAGGAGGCTAAAGACCATGGCCCCTAGCACCTGTCAATAGTGCACGCTTAGACATCAGAGGAGTGAGCTTTACCTGTATAGCACTTCGCTAGCTGGACTCTGTTACATAAATACGACATTTGTAGGTTCATTTGTAGATCTACATTGATGTAAGTCCAGCTTCATATTGAGTTTGTAAAGCAGTCCAGTAAAATCATGTTTTCCACACATAAGCACATTTTTGTTCACTCTTTCTGGGACATTCCCTTCATTTATTAAGCTAATCCGTCTCTGAATCTGGGATTCTCTGTAAGCACACCGGTGAACCTCTTCATCTGAACACACTTTAGACCGCATGCCAGGATAGCTTCATTGTTCAAATGCTGAGAAACTAAAGACACCATTAGCTGCCTTGCTATCTGTTTACAAAAAGAGGTGGCAAAGAGGGCGGAGTCCATAACTTGCTTGTACATGTGAAGAAGTAACACTAAATTCAAACAGGTCAATTATGGCACGTACAAACACTCAGACAGTTCATTAAACAAGCTGCATGTTTACTTTTCACTTGTCTGAGCTGGCAGTCACAGCAGAAACATAACTAAATTGACAAAAAGTGAACATTTCATCCGATTACACCATTAAAATATAATTGTAATGGAATCTGTTTTTTAAAGATAACATCAGTAAATCACTCTCTGTAAATTAGCTGTTATGCTAAAGCTTCATATGTTTCATTTTCTCTGTCATTAATTTTGAAAGAATTTTGTGGTTTTTGTTATGATGTTGTTTTTCATATTTGTATTTAGTTATTTCAGCAATCATACACACATATTTAGTCAAATGTAGACAGTAGATGATTGTCATTCTTTGCCTTATTGATAATATTCTGTAAATATCATGATTTCTTTTGTTTTTCAGCTTTGGTTGAGTTTTCTGATGCATATTAACCACATTTATTATAAATAGTTTCAAAAACATATACACCACCTGACAAAAGTCTTGTCGCCTATCCTAAGTTTTAGGAACAACAAATAATAACTTGGCTTCTAGTTGATCATTTAGTGTCAGAAATGGCTTATATGAAAGGCAAAGGCCTCTAGATTACGCTTATTTTGCCAAAATAAAATCTGATCATGGCTTGATTTGTAATAATTTATTTAGGACAATAAGGTCTGACTTTGCAAGTACAGTATAGAATATACTGCTGCAATGGAGAAAGAATGAACATCGTGTCTGACTTCATCATGAGCTTGGAGGACTGCATCCATACATCTCTGCAATGGCTCAAATCACTTATTAATAAAGTCATCTGGAACGACAAAGAAAGCGTTCTTGCAGGACTCCCAGAGTTCATCAAGAGTCTTTGGATTCATCTTCAACGCCTCCTCCTTCATTTTACCTGTGACATGCTCAATAATGTCCATGTCTGATAATGGGCTGGCCAATTCTGGAGCACCTTGACCTTCTTTGCTTTCAGGAACTTTGATGTGGAGGCTGAAGTATGAGAAAGAGCGCTAATCCTGCTGAAGTATCCTGTTGATGTTATCATCCACGCCCCCATACTGAATGTAACCCCAAACCATGATTTTTCCTTCACCAAAATTGACTGATTTCTCTGAGAATCTTGGCTCCATGTGGGTTCCAGTAGGTCTTCTGCAGTATTTGTGATGACTGGGATGCAGAATAACAGATGATTCATCTGAAAAATTCACCTTCTGCCACTTTTCCAAATGATCAACTAGAAGTCAAGTTATTATTTGTTGCTTTTACAACAACGACAAGACTTTTGTCAGGTAGTGCACACTTACAAATGTTTCTTCGTCATGCACTACTGAGCACTGCAAATATTATATTATTTTCCCTAATGGCATTATCTGTGCATAATTAAAGTTTAAACAAAAATACAACAGAATTATTTCTTCAAATGTATTAGTCTCAGATTGTATGTATTAATATTAGCAACTAGCATAATATTTATAAAGTCTAATTTCAGACTAATTACCTTGCTTTTTTAAATTTTCTCTGTTAAGATCTTGCTTTACTATTTTGGTCTTGTGTATTTTATTGCACCTCAAGCGAATTGTGCTTTCATTTTTATCTCTATTATAATACACAAATATTTAGTGTGATGAAGACGGTTGAAGAGTTATCGTTATTTTTAGATTGAAATGAATAGATAATCTAGGAGTGTTTCCCTTGATGTCTGTGAAGTATAATAACAAATGTACAACAATAATAAAATCAAAACTAATACGATGATGGAGGTGAAGCTGTTGCTGTTTTTGTTATTGCATTTTGTTTTCGTTTTTAGCTCAGAGCATTAATTTGAATATCGATTTGAATTTCAGCAGGAAAATATGTTAGCTTCCTCAATAGGTAACTTTTTTATAGAAATTCCAACACAAATATTTGCATGGATTAATTATGAAGCAACAAAGCACAGCAGGAGTATTCAGTCTAGTAGGAGAAGACCACTGAATGTAAACACAGATCAGGTAAGATCCTCTTTATATTCTTGAATGAGAAGAAGCTGTTGTTATCGCTCTATACATATTTACAGTTTTTCAGTCAGTAGCTGTTTGTGATCGGACAGGTTTTCAGGGAGACGCTTGTAGACAGAATAGAAAACATTGACATTTAATAAAACAGACATTAGCCATCGTTTTATAACTACATCTCCACTTTTCTTTATCTTACCTTCAGATTGTTTTTTTATTATTTTAAAATACTATCAAAGAATTGATTGAACTTGTTTGAAAAATGCTGGGTTGTCATATGCACCATTGTTGGGTCAAATAGAAAAATATATTGGTTATACTTCCACAGTTTACTGTAGTAAAACTAAAGTATACTATAGTATTTAATACAGTTTATCAGTTCACCATAGTTAATACTACAGTATGCTGAAGCATTCATTAACAAAGTGTTGTAAATACTATAAGACTGTATAATCTTTACTATGGTATTTTTTTCATGTGGGTTATTTCCTCATTTCTGTCAGTGAAACGAGTGTAAGGATTTAGTCTTTAGTCTGTTGTCTTAACTTTAAGAAATATTAATACAAAATCTTTAGTATAGGACACACTATGGTTTATGCCTACAATTATAATGTGCTATGTGATTGAGTCAAACCCAAACACTGGAATAGTTGATTAAAGATGATTTGATTAACCTGAAACAAACAAAAATACTAGAAAAACCTTCTGTAACGTCAGGCTATATCTGCATGAAGGTTTCCGGGTTCACGTATGAAAATGTGCTGTATAATGCCAGCTTGAGCGGTTTTCCGTCACTACAATGATGGCTAACATTGCTATTTGTTGAAAACTGTCTTAGCTGGTAAATTGGCATACCTTTTGTTTTGTTTTGTTTTGTTTTTTGTGAAAGGTGAAGGTGGTGGGTTAGGATTAGAGTTTATCTCTGTCTTTTATTTGATTGGTCTTCTGGATGTTTTGAATTTGATATTTGCGCAAAACTGACAAACTATAATAATAACTAATAATAATGATAATAATGGGCGGCGCAGTGGTGCAGTAGGTAGTGCTATCGCCTCACAGCAAGAAGGTCGCTGGTTCGAGCCTCGGCTGGGTGAGTTGGCGTTTCTGTGTGGAGTTTGCATGTTCTCCCTGCGTTTGTGTGGTTTTCCTCCGGGTGCTCCGGTTTCCCCCACAGTCCAAAGTGTGAATTGGGTAGGCTGAATTGTCCGTAGTGTATGTGTATGTGTGTGAATAAGTGTGTATGTGTTTCCCAGTGATGGGTTGTGGCTGGAAGGGCATCCGCTGCATAAAACAAATGCTGGATAAGTTAGCGGTTCATTCCGCTGTGGCAACCCCGAATAAATAAAGGGAATAAGCCAAAAAGAAAACGAATTAATTAATTAATTAATAATAATATTATATAGTGCATGTGTTTGGCTGTGGGGGAAATCGGAGCACCCAGAGAAACCCCAACTAAGATCGCCGCGGCTTTTCACATGGCAGGTTTTTACATCTTTCACACGTTAAGAGATCGAGTTGATCGCCTTGAAGAGGGAATATGTCCTGACATAATCCACAAAGACTTAGTAAAGTGTGAAGTCATGTATGATTTTAATCATTGCATTAATCTGAATGTAAATCCCCTCGTCATGCAGCACTGGAGCAGCGTGAGAGAGTGGATCAAAAAAAAAAAAAATTTTCTAATGCTTTGCTTCTTAGACTTTACACACCTGAAACTTGTCTATAGCACTTGTTCACTGCTGCTCTTATAGTTGTGTAATTTGCTTCCTTGTCCTCATTTGTAAGTCGCTTTGGATAAAAGCGTCTGCTCAATGACTAAATGTAAATGTTAATGCAAACGAAAGGTATTAAAATAAGAAAAATGCGCAACTGAATCTGAATTTGAATGCTTGTATTTGTGGTATTTTCACCAGCTCTGTGATGCTCGTCCACAATTTTATGCATTGGGTTAAAAATCAAACTGTCTAGTCTCTGTGTTTAGTCTGTTATAATCACAGACAGGCCGTCAGGCAGCGTAATACAGAGAGTGGACCAAAGCGCATCAAATGATCGGTAATTAAAAGGGGGAAAAAGAAAAATAGAATAAATATGTATACTTTTATATTAGACACACATCTAATGCTTGTATTTGCACCAGCTCCATGTCCACAACTTTATGCATTGGGTTAAAGTAAGCTTTGCAGTATCCTTTACTTCCACTGTATCTGTTCAGCGGTATCTGTTTAACCAACCCCGTAACGTCAGACAAAGCGACATTCCAAGATGGCTGTAATCCCTATAATCTATAATAAAACATGCCGTTTGCTTCTAAATAGTTACATTAATCAAGTTTGTTTATTATACTTTCAATAAAGTGGAATCTAATGTACAAAATAAGGTAAACTTGACTGAGTGCTTCATTTCCCCTTTAATCCAAGCATCAGAGAAAAAGAAAAAGAAACATCGGTCCCGCGCACATGCGCTTCTCATGTTACACGCGTCTACAGACAGTTCACACACACATACACACACACACAAACAATGGCGATCTCTCTTAAAGGAGCCACACCCCATTTTCACTCGTTACAGACACTTGTCAGATTTTATTTTAGAGAGCGGGCATGAAGTTGACTGACTGTTTACACAGCACAAAAGCGCGTGCTTGTATGGGCGTGACATGGAGCCGATCTGCTTATCACAGCACATTATGACAGATGACCAATCAGAGCCTCTTGAGGGTGGGCCTTTCATGTTTTCATGTTAGCTGAGTAGCTGTATATAATCAAAGTGAGATTTGTGAAAAAAATAACGCGATTTCCTTCAAGGGAAACATGAGCACACATTGCTTTGCATCTTGTAAACACAACCAAGCCTTAAAATTATACTGTGGACCACCCCGTTTAAGTATTAACTACATTTAT
The DNA here is from genome assembly GCF_903798145.1 of Danio aesculapii. NCBI lineage: Eukaryota > Metazoa > Chordata > Actinopteri > Cypriniformes > Danionidae > Danio > Danio aesculapii. Next base: position 4,620,233 of record NC_079435.1, on the reverse strand, counting down.
AGATGTTAGTAAGCAGTTTATAACTGCAAATACAAATGCTCTATTCTTGACTTATAAGCACATTTATAATGTGCTTAATGATTGTACTTTCATACTTTGTTACTGATACCTTTTTTATGACTAAATTAGGTATGTATATTTGCCGTTATAAACTGCTGACTAACATCTATTAATGTAGAGTTAAAGGGCATCTATGGTGAAAAATCTACTTTTCAAGCTGTTTGGACAGACATATGTGCATGTATGGTGTATAGACCATCATATTGGGGTGATATAAACAAACCCAGTGCTTTTTTTTTTCAATTTAACAACATAAAAACGGTGGACCAATTGGAGCGGTTTTCAAACCGACCGCAACTTTACATAGGAGAGCGGTCCCCCCGCCCACCAATATTGATTGACAGGCGCATCATCATATCCTCAGTTTGTTGATTCACGTCCGCCATTTTCAGCGTGAGTCGAAGCGATATCACTAAAGGAACACGCTAGCTCTATTTTTAGATGCAAGGCTCATTGGGCTCAACACAAGATCAATATTCTCCACATTATCGCTCTAATCAGAATTATTGGTTGTATCTTTAGGTAGGTTTGCAAACATGTGTACTTCTCATTGAGTCTACCTTATACTTCAGCCGTTTGCATTTCTCGCGATCCCAGAAGCTCCCTGTGATCTTAACTAGCATGCGTTTTAGAATTCTAAACATCGGTTTCTATCAGGGTACACTCAAGTCGACGGCTGGGCGTCGCGGACCGCTGCAGAAACCTATGTTTAGAATTCAAAAATGCGTGGCGCGATGATTCGGGACACTTCATGTTTCTGCCGCGCCACAGAGAGTGTCTGGTGTGCCGTGTCGCAGCTTCGAGCGGCGCATCCGGTGCCTCAGTCAAAGTTATTTCAGTGTCCGTGGTTATTAGTTTCTGTGTACAAGCTCGGCACTTGAAACTAGCACACAGTTGGCTGTAAAACTGTACAAAGACACAAATGATTTTGTACTCTCTGCTTGGTCTGTGTCCGAGTCGTACATGTACGACTGAATGCAGATCCTCTCCTGCTCCTCTCAAGTCTGCCTGTCTGTGTTGCAAACGCAGAGCGGGTGAGCTCATGGCCCCGCCCCCTTGTTACGTTGGGCGGGAAGCTGAAACTAATTTACATGTGAAGCAACACACCCCTAAATCAGCGAGCTGTGGACACGCCCCCAACATGACACTTTTTAACACATTATAATAAAAAAATCTGAATTGTGTTTTAAACTGAACCTAAACTGGCACACTCAGAAGAGCCATAATATTAATATTACATCATAAAAAAAGAGGTAAACTATGTGCCCTTTAATGCTTAACAAATAATGAATTCACTATTTGCTCATGCTTAATAGATTATTCGTAGTGTGTAGTTATTATAGTGTTCCCATTATTTCTTATTCATCATATTATTTACTAAAATGTAAATAAACATAACTTTGTTAAACTGTAGAGTTGAATTTTCAACATCAAAAGTCGACAGAGCAGAGATCAACATCCCATAATGCAATTCACAACCGTAAATAAACATGTGCGAATCACAAAATACAGAAACGGTTCATAAACAGATATTTTTACAGTGTATGTTAACATTTTTGTAACTGTGGGATGATTTCAGGAATTCTCATGGGCCACAAATAAACCTTTATATTTAAATGTTTAACATAATGATGTCAGGAAATTTCTGTTTGCATCATTGGTGTGAGATGTAAAGCAGCGGAAGATTTATCTCAGTCTCATTTCAGCAGGATGAAGCAAAGAGATAAGGTGATTTGGCAATAAAAGGTGAAACTAGATCCGCAAGTTTTACTTGCCACAAAAGCTGTAATAATCTATGCAACATATTAACATACAATGTTTAATTTAGATCATAAACATGGTGAAATTCACAATTAAATCATTGACTATTTAAATAATTTGTCCCAATAAGACTTGTTTGCTCCCACCCAGATTTTACAACACAACATGCAAATAATAAATTCTCATGAAACTATTCTCACCAGGCATAAATGTTTGTCTTGTTTTTATGAATAGCTATCGTTGCCCATTGTTAGAAATGTGACCTTTGTGGTTATATTAGTTTCTTATGAATAATCATCTCTGCGTATGCATTTGAATATGAATTTGAATTTGAGTTGGAGGGGATAATAAAATGTGTCGTCTCACTGTTATTTAATCTTCAGCACATTTGCCTGTAGATGAGTAAAGATCGTTTAAGGATAAACTCAGATCAGGTAAGACATTCTTAAATAATATGCAAACAAACTCCAAAGTCTTTGTACACTGATAAACATTATGTCTGCAAAATTGTTGCAAACAATGTATATGTGTTGAATTTAAACATAGAATTTCAATTTAGTAATGTTCAGCTTAATTTGTTTGTTTTAAAATTCATCCCAAATAAATTGTTTACAACCACTTAACTTAAAAAAAGTCTAGTAAATCCAAGGAATCATCTTTGAATCATTTTTTTCAGTGTACATTAGGAGTGATAATGTCTGACATTTATTTTTTAAAGACAGTTTTAAACATAAACACAAATATATAATAGTAATTTACTCATTAATACGCTGACAGTAAACACCGTTAAGCAACATTATTATTTTTTAAACATCAGGAAATAAATGATATATGATAATCTCAACATTTGACGCAACACTCAAATGATTTAAATTATTTATTATATTTTTTTGCTGCTTATTCAAGCAACTTATTGTAAATAAGTTGAATCAACTCAATTCTGGAGTTTTTTTTGGGACAACTTAATCGTTTTATGTTCGATCCATATAAATTTGTAAAAACAATCAAGTTATCTTAATCGAATTGTGTGGAGAACATGGAGGAATGGTGCGGAACTCAACATTTTTTTTTCCAGTGAAGGACAACAGTACTTCACAATTATAATTATCTGTGTGGATATTAAATATCAACATCAGAGGATGATTTGTATGTAGGCTATATACTGAGACATTCTTTATGTGTAGGACTATGTTCATTTATTTTATTTTATTTTTCTTTCAGTGACACTGCACAACAAGGGTGTAGATTTGCTCGTGACATTGGTGGGGACATACATCCATTCTCTTTCATGCTTTTAAAAACATGAATAAAGGATTTAAACACTTATTAATACGAATAAAAATTAATGAAACACGTCCCATGCTGCAAAAGTAAATTTGCACGATTTTACAGCAATCTGGCACTGAGAATGTATGAATGTAGAGAAATATAAAGAGGAATGTGATGCAATTTAATAGTTTTATACCAATTATTATTTTTCATAATCATGAAAAATTGTCCAAATCGAAACTGAATTTCGAATAATTGCACATTGGTTAATATTATTATGAAGGACTTCATTGACTTTAAAAACTTCACTCACTTAAAAGTTGCTACTTATGTCCACATCTTGTACAGTGAAGGAGGACTGGGAAAATTCTTTGTTTTGGCCCTTCCCACATTCAAGTGTAATTACAGCTGTCATTAACAGCATAAATAGACCCAGACAATCACACTGTCCTTACGTGTTTTGTGTTTTGATTGAACCCTTTTTGCATGTCTAGGTTAAGAGTTGACAGAGCATTATTTTATTTTGAAGGTGATTAAATTATTGGTGGGGACATTTCAGAATTTGCTGGATATTGGTGGGGACACATCCCCGCCGTCCATGCCAAATCTACGCTCTTGCAGCACAAGTGCTATTTGCATGTAGTATTATAGCTAGATGTTTGGGTTTTTTCGATATAAAACATCAGTGACATTATGTAAACCAGGGGTGCCCAAACTCGATGCTGGAGGACTGGTGTCCTGCAGATTTTAGCTTCAGCTTGCCTCAACACATCTGCACGGATCTTTCTAGTGCTGCGTCCCAACTTGCATACTTATACTACACCCTAAAAGTATGTACTTTTTTGTGAAGGAAAAATATATACTTTTGAGTGTGTAAGCTTTGGGACATGCTACTTCCTTGTTAACAGATCGTTGTGTTGCTTAGTTATGAGTAGGCCCACACGGAATCTGTGTGCGCAGAATTCAGCAGATTTTCCACAGATTTTTAGCTCATCATTAATTCTGTTTATTTACTTGAGTAAATGTGTGTTAATCTATATTTATTCAGTTTTTAAATTAATTACAGTCATATTTCAGACTAATATGAAAATGTTCATCTGATTTATGTACAATGCAGTTTGTACAGTAATATTTTCTGTCTTTTAGTAGAGATATTATATGAAAGACTTACTTTGTTTACCAAATAAAGTCCATCTAACTGGATTTGCAATTTAAACATTAAATAAAAGTTAAAAAGGTATTACTTTTTATTTCACTTATTTCACTTATTTTTAGTTATGATAGTCCCGAAATAATTCAGCAGAAATCTGCTGATTTTTACCAACATTCTCCACAGAAATAGAAAAAAACATCCGCAGATTCCATCTGGCCCTGGTTATGAGCCCTGTCAATTATCCACACATCATCCACATTACTGTCGAATTTAAAGAGCCCATATAATGGGTTTTTGAAAATGCCCTTCCTTGTAGTGTGTAACACAGCTCTAAGTGAAGTGAAATATCCAGCTAAGGCTTAAATCTGTAAGTGTACAGTGTTTAAAACTATTGATTCATCTATAAAAGAGTCGACTCATAGAGCTTCAAACGAGTCGTCTTGATAACGAGTCATTAGGTGTTTCGTGATGACGCGGTTACGAAACACAAGTAGTTGCGAGTGCAAACCCGGGACATTTGAAACCTGCGGCCCCCCCCCCCCACACACACAAAGACACACACAGACACCGGTCGAATGAAGTCACGCTGTGCAGAGGGATATTATTGAAAGTCTAATTAATGATGAAACCTTAGCAATATAGCCCAGCCTTATAAGGAGGAAGGAGGAGGTGTGTGTGTGTGTGTGTGTGTGTGTGTCTGTGTGAAAAGAGCAGGTGAAGGGCTCCTCGCCAGTTCTTGGAGTTTTTGCTCAATAAAATAGTTTGTTGTCTGTTTTTTTAAGTCCATCGTCTGTATTTACCTTCACCCACTGGCAGCCAAAATCCACGCCTTACACTAAGAAGCGTGTGTGCACTGTGACTACTTTTATATTGTTGATTAGCTGCTGGGCATTTCACTGTCTCGCGCTGAAGGCTGTCAGTTTCGACCAATCACAACAGGCTGTCATCGGTCCAATCAGCGCAGATTAGCTTCGCGCTGAGGACGGGTTTGGGTACAAATGAATCGCTGAACGATTCATATGGGAGTCGCTGGGATAATTAGGTAAAAATAAATGCAGATTATAAGACCATGAAAGTGTTGTTTGACCTTGCATGCATATTAGACTGTTGTTGGAGACCCTTACAACCTAAATATGACCCTATTTCATGTATAATATGGGCTCTTTAATGTCCTACCTTATTGGAGAAGCAGCAGCAGGTTAATCTCCCATTCACGAGTATCTCATGCAGAGAAATCTCCTCAGGTCTGTGGATAATTATGCATTCAGATGTCAATATAACCAGTATTGTTGTTGCAGATGAAATATAACACAGACAATGTGATTTAAATATTTCCAGTTGGCTAGATATTAATTAACATACAATAGTCATACAAACATCTTTACCGATGACTCTCTACTTGGCGGTTGGTCTTGCGTGTTCATTATGTTTGTAGTTTATTTACACTTTTCACCCGCGTTTGTAGTTCTAATCGAATTCACGTCCAATGCGCTATGTACTGTGGGCAATATCAGCGGTTAGAGTATGGACGCTTCTACACTTAAAATTTTGACCGGAAATAGTAAACCATCCTGGAACCTTTGGCATACTCTTTTTCAACATACTACGATTTGGGACGTACTAATTATTTTCAAATACTATTTAGAATGGATAGTTTGCGAATTGGGCCGCAGCATCGAATACCTAAAGCCGCAATCACATTGAATTTTTGCCCCATAGGCTTCCATTCATACGCACGCAAATGCGTCATACCGGAAACGCAAGCTCATGCAACAAGTTTCGCAGTTCACTGTGCTGAAAACTTCAACCTAGGTGAACGCTAACCTGCGAAATCAGATCACGTGACTGCATGAGACCAATAGAAGATCAAAACATGGCCTCTCTGGACAGAAATGTAAAATATGGACCAATTGCTCACTTATATATATACAATAATAATCTTGTTTAATCCCTTGTTTAATCTTGTTTAATTGAATAACAATCTTGTTTAATCCTACCTCTTTTCGCAGCACCGTACAACAGAATTTTGCATGCTTAAACTCTTGAGTGACTGTGGCATATGAGATTGATCAGCAAGCCCAGGTGTCTAATTAAGGTTGAAATTTCCCTCCAGGACCAATTTTGGGCACCCCTGATGTAAACAGAGAGTTTAAAGAGTTAAAATCATTTTGGGTTATCATCAGTACTGATGTTGGCAAAGAAAAATAATTGAAAGCATGCAAGAATATTAGTACATGATACACTGATTAAAATAAGCTCAAGAAATAGAAACAAGCTCAATGTAAAAAATAAAACATTGACTGAATTTAAAACTGTAAGGCTACTTGCTAAATAGAACTTAAATTGTTGAGTCAACTCAAAAAAATCTGTTCAGCAAATCGCCTGATGTTTTAATATTGAGTCCGAGTTTTATTTTTATTTTTGCAGTGCTGGCACTAGCTATACGTTTCCATCAACCTACACTCGCTTGTTCAAACTATTTATTTAAAATGAGCTGAAACAACACAATTCTTGAGATTTTGTTGGGACCACTTAATTGTTTTATGTTCAATCCACTTAAATTTGTAAAAACTAATAAGTAGCTAATAACCTAATTCTTTCATGTTGACCCAACACATATCGACTGTGTGGAACCCAGCATTTTTTGTAGTGTATTTTTAAGCGCATTTTGAATGTTGCACAAAGAAATGCTAAATGGAAAGATGGGCATACATTTAAAAAATGGCAATAAATTCCACCATGTGCATTAAATTTTAATTAGAATATAAGTGTGAGGGGACAGAAAGAATGGACAAACCAGCAGAGCAGACCAACCATGCATAATGTCATGCATTCGGTGCATTTAATCTCTCATTGTTGTAAGAAGAAAGGCCTCCAGTTTATTCTCCTAGCGACTCCGTTTTTCTTTTTGATATTTGTCACCAGTTTATCAGGAAGTGAAAATTATGTTCTCTTTGATTGAATGGAAACTATTTATTTGCAAAACTTTAATTTAAATCTAATTTGCATCTTTTGATAGAAACATAGCTACTGGGGCAGAACCTACACAATTGAACCTATAAATGGTTCATATTGATACCTTATATTGATGACCAACTAAACTTTTCAGAGCACATTTCTAGAACTGCTCGATCTTGCAGATTTGCACTCTATAACATCAGAAAGGTCCGACCCTTCATATCTAAACATGCAGCTCAACTTATTGTTCAAGCTCTTGTTCTCTCCAAACTGGATTATTGCAACTCTCTACTAGCCGGGCTTCCAGCTAACTCTATCAAACCTCTTCAGCTGCTTCAGAACGCAGCAGCACGAGTGGTCTTTGATGAACCCAAAAGAGCACATGTCACTCCGCTACTCACCCGTTTGCACTGGCTGCCAGTTGCTGCTTGCATCAAATTCAAAGCTCTGATGTTTGCTTACAAAGTGACCTCTGGCTTTGCTCCTTCTTATCTGCTCTCACTTCTGCAGATTTATGTGCCCTCCAGAAACTTGCGTTCTGTGAATGAACGTCGCCTCGTTGTTCCATCCCTAAGAGGGAAGAAATCACTTTCCCGAACTCTCACATTCAATCTGCCCAGTTGGTGGAATGAACTCCCTAACTACATCAGAACAGCAGAGTCACTTGCTGTCTTCAAGAAACGACTAAAAACTCAATTATTTAGTCTCCACTTTCCTTCCTAATCTGTAACTGCCTCTCTGGCTATACCACTAACTGTACTCTCTCTCAAAAAAAACATTACTATCGCTCTGCTTCTTCTTCTACACACCTGAAACTTGTCTATAGCACTTGTTCACTGCTGCTCTTATAGTTGTGTAAATTGCTTCCTTGTCCTCATTTGTAAGTCGCTTTGGATAAAAGCGTCTGCTAAATGACTAAATGTAAATGTTATATTTCTTAATGAAACCTTATATATAGCTGTAAATTCATAAATGCAATGGACGTTTGCATGTGTTAGCCACAGCTTATTTGTTTTTCTGTAATGTCCTCTGATTTGCTTCAGATTAGGTGAAATTCACTGGAATGCCAAAACGGACCATGGGTTTCTGTGTAGGTGAGTATATAAAGGTTTGTTCACATTGCCCCAAACACATTTATACATGCAGTCAGATTATGAATTTTAAAATGTCAAAAATGCTATTCAATCCAATGAAATTTCAGCCAACTTTTGTTCCTCTCTTTTTATATTTCATAACAGGTTTTATAAAAGTTCAGACCGTCATGTCTGTTGTGCTGTGTGAGTCAATAAGATCAATAATCTTTTCATTTCTTTTATTCAGATGGCTGAGCGGTGGCATTAATGTGTTGAACAGCTTTATTTTCTATATTCAGATATTGTACGTTTTTGTGTTTTGATGGTAAATGTGTGTTAACTGTTTTTCAGTTGTCTTGGCATCTACAACTGTGACGACTGTAGAAGGTAAGTCTTGTGCTAAATAAACATTTAAGAAATAATTTTCTAAATTTTAAAGGATGTGCTATGAGAATGGCTTTAAGTAAAGTTCATTCATTTGTATTGTGTGCTCAAAATGAATTACAGTTAAACTATGAAGTGAGTAAGTTTTCGTGAATAAATAATAACTTGGGTGATGCGGTGGCGCAGTAGGTAGTGCTGTCACCTCACAGCAAGAAGGTCGCTGGTTCGAGCCTTGGCTGGGTCATTTGGCACTTCTGTGTGGAGTTTGCATGTTCTCCCTGCATTTGCGTGGGTTTCCTCCAGGTGCTCCGGTTTCCAAAGACCTGGGGTCGCCACAGCGGAATGAACCACCAACTTTTCCAGCATATGTTTTATGCAGCGGATGCCCTTCCAGTTGCAACCCAACACTGGAAAACACACTCATTCACACTAATACACTACGGCCAATTTAGCTTACCCAATTCACCTGTACCACATGTCTTTGGACTGTGGGGGAAACCGGAGCACCTGGAGGAAGCCCACGCGAACATGGGGAGAACATGCAAACATGCAACTGACCCAGCCGGGGCTCGAACCAGCGAACTTCTTGCTGTGAGGCGATCGTGCTACCCACTGCGCCACTCTGACGCCTTGTTAAAGTAATGATTTTTTACATTTTTTTTCCTAACAGCTAATCTGACTGACCCCTGCAACAACTACACTGTGTTGAACGACTCATGGAGATACATTGGTAGTTCACAACCCCTTGTCATGTGTGACACTTCAGTCTCCTGGAGCGGCTGGTATCGGCTCTTTATTAACGGTCTGAGCGCTCAGATCCCAGACACATGTGTTGACATGTATAGCTGTGGCACTGCTGTCCCACTGTGGATTAGTGGTGGACACCCAACAGTAGAGGATGGAATCGTCAACCGAAGTGTCTGCAGTCAATGGTGCAGGGACTGCTGCTATAACAGCTATTTTTCCATTAGGGTCAAAGCCTGTCCAGGAAATTATTCTGTCTATGAGCTGATTAGTCCATTGATTTGCTCAGCCTACTGTGCAGGTAAGTCTATTTCATTCAGCTTTTGTTTTGAAGTCTTGCATCTAGCACCATTGTATTTAAAGTAAAAGCCTAATCACGTAATGATATTATATTACATGATCAATTTACTCGATATTTATACTTACAATCCAATAACATTTACAGACCATCAAATTTAAAATCCAATCCAGTAGATTAGAATGGTTTCTAATGTGTTTTGGGACATACTTCACATCAACATGCCACCGATAAAAGCCAACAACTAGAGATCCAAAATTGCAATATCGTAGAAATCATAATAAAGCACCGTTTAGGCAAATTGAGCATCTCGTTATCATCCAATGAGTCAAAGGGTGCTTTCACACTTGGTTCAATTGCCTGGTCTAAACCCAAGTTCGATTGTCCTCCTTTCTCACCTTCTCGGCTGGTTTGTGTTCACATCGTTTTTCTTTATGAACCCTGTTACGCTTGCGTCACCGAGTTGCTGTTGTGTGTACGGTTGTTGCTAGGTGACAGACATGAAAGCCAAGACACCAAAATGAAAGAACATAATGAAAACTAAAGTTTGTTGTACAGTTGGCAGTTCACTTCCCTTATTTAGTACGATTGCATTCATATCATAAGAGAACTGGACCAGAGTTTGCGCGAACTGTACCCCAGACCTCCTCTTTTAGACAGACTCAGGTACAGTTCGTGGGTGCACACCCGAGTTCAGATGACATTGTGCACACTAGCTAAACGTACTTTTTGTTTGTGGTCATTTAATATTTAAACTTCTCACTGTCCCAGAACTTATTTTAACAAAAGACTGTATATATCATATGCATATGTAACTCTACCGGTCCTACACCAACCAGCCCATTCCGAGCTGGGATCAAACTGGCGACTTTTTTGTATGGGAGTCTGTTGCAACAAGGAGGCTGACGACCATGGCCTCTAGTGTCTGTTGCTAGAGCCCCTTATGAGGGCAAAGGAGTGAGGTTTACCTGCATAGCACTTTGCTAGCTGGCCTCCGTTACACATAAACAATATCATACATCATCTTCAAGTTCGAGTTCAAAAAAATGTGGTGACAACTGCACCAATAGCCTAGTAGTTTGTGTCGACACATAGGAGTACAGTGTTCACGGTGACCCGAGTTCAATTCCCAACTAGAAGTCCTGTCTGTAATCTCCACAGTCCTATCACATTAAAGGTAAAACCCCCTAATCAATTATTTTCTTTTTGGCTTAGTCCCTTCATCAGGGGTCGCCACAGTGGAATGAACTGCCAACTTATCCAGCATATGTTTTATGCAGCGGATGCCCTTACAGCTGCAACCCATCAATGGGAAACATCCATACACACACATACACTATGGACAGTTTAGCTTACCCAATTCACCTATACCACATGTCTTTGGACTTGTGGGGGAAACCGGAGCACCCGGAGAAAACCCACGCCAACATGGGGAGAACATGCAAACTCCACACAATATGCCAACTGACCCAGCTGGGGCTGAACCTTGCTGTGAGGTGATTGTGCCACTGTGGCGCCACTGTGGAACCAAAAACCCCTAATATATAAGAATAAAAAAAGTGTGGTGACAGTTGTGGTGACAGCTTGAAAACTGTTTAAAGCCAATTTGTCCAGTTTTTAATAATTGTTTGAAAACAAATTCATTAACAGCGTGATTAACATGGTGAATTCTCACTGAAATGTGTGTTTTTAATGTGAACTTTAAAATTGTTATGGTTTATTTTATTATTGTTTTCATGTTGATTTCTCTGATTGCAGATGTACATACAACACTGGAGGAAATATGCACTGTAAGTTGAGTTTCCGACATTAGTTTCCGACATTAGTTCCTATCGAAAAGGGCCCAGGAGGAGTGCAAAAGATTTGCATTGTATACCTGTTTGATAATGTACAATATAGTTGTGCTTTTCTATTCAATCTATACAACTTGTTGTTCACAACTAACTTCCGTTTGCTATTAAACAGCAAGTCACGTGATATTTTAAAGCATGGTAATGTTGTGTTGTAGTCCTCTGCAAAGATTTAAATGCCTCCCTGGTTACGAAAAACTGTAATTTTCCTCAGAAATCATGACCACACCATAAGAGATAAAAGAACTAGGGGATGAAGGGGAACTAGGTATGAGAACAGTGGGATGAAGGGGAAGGGAAGTAAGAGGATAAACAGTGAACAGGTAGATAGGTTGATTGGGCGTCCTACAATGATGCCCAGAGACTCAGAGTGGGGGTACCTTCTCTGTAATATTTTGGTAGAGTGGTTGGACCCCCGATTCAACCTAGGAGTAAAGAGAGGGTTATAGGATTGTGAATGGGAAGTGAGGAAATAGAGCGAGGGAGTGTTAGAAAGAACAAGAAGAACAGTGCTAGAGGGCTGGTCTGCCTTAAATAAGTTTTATGAAGTAGGCGATTGGTTAAGGAGACAAAGTGTTGCGTGGTTATGCCGTCGAACCTTTGTTAACAAGTTAACTGAATTTAAAATTAAAATTATTTTGCAGCTATTTTGATGCAGTTTGTTTGAATCAATTTTGGGCTTAAGGTATGTAAACGACTCCTATCCATGAGCCAATTCTGTTCTAACTGATCAGCTGTTTTAGTCTTTCCACGTCTACAATGAAACACCCATTTGTTTTTAGAGTGTTCGTATGTCGCAGGGATTAGGAGGCGGGATTATGCATGATATTCGGGATATAATTAGTCATTTTTGGCGAACAGGTGAGATATCCGAGAAAGCCAAACAAAAAGGACTGCGGTATGCATTACAGGAGTATATTCACGACATAACAGGCGATTAGAGGATAATTGAATCAGAATTGAAGCTAGCTTAGCCTAGCCACCTCAAACGCTGACCATTCAACAGCTTAGTTCATGTACAGAAGGAGAGGTGAAATTTAAAAATAATCTAATAACAACTAATTAAACTGTGATTTCTCTATTTTTAGCCAAAAAGCCTGATATTTTTGTGCAATGAAATATGGACAGTGCTTCTACATAATTCATTCATAGAAAGAGCAGCCAGAAAGGGGAAACTAATGGACTTGGGCCGAATATTAGCATCATTGACCCATTACAATGTACATTAACTATATCTGTCAGTATGTTTGTGTGCTCTTTATAAATTAATGAAAAACAGCTGCTGGTAAAGTATATTGATCGCAAGTGCTCAATTTGTGGTCATATCTCTGTTTTGTTCTGTTGATTTGCAAAGTTCAGTAAAGTTAGTAACAGATTCGCAGCTTCGTATTTTCCAGATCAATAACTCATGACCTATTCGCTATTTGTATGACTAATGTTACTATGGCGAAGGATTAAACGGAGCAGTGCTCATAATATCGAGCGGGGGAAAAAGACAGCTGTGAAACATAACCTGCTTTGTATTTTTCTAGGAAACACGGTTTAGATCTTTTTAGTTATTGCCGTCTATCACTGAATGTGTCAGGAATATCAAAAACAAAACCAACTTAGCTCTACTCCTTTAGCCCCCCTCACAGACAGAGCTTGATCCACGCTGGAATTTCTCCCCTTGGGTTTTTGGTTTTGAAAAGGGTAAAAATACCACCACCCTGTCCAAACTTTACAATAGTATCTGGATGCAGCCTTTATGATGCAAGCTGAGATTGCATCACTCAGCGATGCAATGTCAGACACAATGCACTCAAATGGAGCTAGTGACGTCACTGTGAGGGGTAGGGTTAGGGGTGGGGTTAGGTAAGCCCATTAAAAAGCATTGGATGCAGTTCAGATTGCACTGCACCAGGTCTGCATCCAGACCCCTCTCAAACGTTAGGAATACCGGGTGTCAGATTTGCACAATCTATATGCACAACTCTATGGCCTGTTTCCCTCGCTCGAAAGCTTGACCGTGCCCCTGCGCGTAGCTACGATTGCTAAGCCACGATTGGTGGGTGGCGGTTTTTGGGTGTGGCTTAGCGAAATGTCAATTCAGTTTACCCAATTCACCTTTAGCACATGTCTTTGGACTTTTGGGGGAAACTGGAGCTACAACGATTGTTAATGCAATTCAGAGCTGATTCCTTCGTTTGAGAGGCTACATCTTTATTCTTTTTTTTTTATTATTAACAACTTTACAAACTGCAAATAGGAAATGTTTCAAAAACCCATTTGACCTGCTCTAATAGCCTATATAAACATGATCATGATCTGAATTAACTGTTGTGATTTCAGGATTGGACTGCTAAAGATTGTCTCGTAAATATTCTTGAGCTGGTAGAGAACATCACAGTTCAAGTGCTTCCTTTAAATGTAAGTCTTCATAACAAAAATGATAAAACACTCAAATCTTCAGTTATATAAAAGATTATCAAGTTGTCTTATATTGGCTCTCTTAATGTTTATACGTAACTGTATTTATTTAATCAATAATTTAGACTGTGACCAACCATTTAGACATGGTCCTTGAAGCCACAGAGAGGTTTTTAGTGTCTTCATCGTCAGACAGCTCAGCTGAACTGACCTCATATGGAAACCGTGTGTTACAATCCACTGAGAAACTCATTTCTACATTGGTGAAGCCGACAGACACAAGTGCCAATGTCAGTTTTACTCTTGAGGCTGTAGGTAAGTGGTGACACTGGTGTTAAATATAATGACAATTAGTTTATTTACGATATCAGAGACTTCATAGTGTAGTAAGCAGTGATGGGTAGGCACAATCAATGAAAATATCTTCAGCAACTACATAATTGTCTATCATTACAGAAAATAAAACCAAAATAGCACAAGTTTTATCAAATTAGACAAATGTCAAGACCGCTAGTGATGTTTTCATCTTCAAAACTATGAGGAAAAACGCGACTCAAGACTACATTCGTGTTATTATTGCTATAATTGGATTTAGCATTTTGTTGCCACAGTAATGGTTACCACTTCATATATGAAGTAAAATCTGGGTTTTTTGAGGTTATGTAAGTGTTTCCAGATAGAGGTTCAACTATTGACCATTTCAATGTGGTTGTAACTGGCCCATGAACATTTCCTGCTGGTTATCAAACTATTTCATAACTGTAACAAGAGGCAATTCAATCATAACTTGATGTTAAAACAGCTATCATAATGTTATTTATCAATATGTGTCTCTTTATGGATTCTCGGAAGCTGTAGAAATTAAAAATGTAAAACAGTAAACTGTTATTGTGTTATTGTTCACATCCCTCAAAATGGTACAGGAATAAAATCTTAACAGTAACGAATATGTATTTAGTTTATTTACTGATAAGAGAAATATCTAAATGATATAGGAATTAGTGAAGTGTTCAATAACTCCTGTTTTGTTTTTTAATCAGAGGGACAAGTCTTCATGGTTGGACCAAATGTCACTTTAGATGAAATCCCTCGACTAAACACAACTAATGCCTTTGTGGACATTGATCTTATTGGCATCGCCAAGAACAACAAGGACACGCGTATGTACTTTGTACACTGAAAAAAGTGTTGCATGCAAAACTGTTGCAAACAATTTATTTGTGTTGAATTTAAACAAACAAATTAAATTGAGTAATGTTAAACTTAATTTGTTTGTTCTAATTCAGCCCAAATAAATTGTTTACAACCACTTAACTTAAAAAAATTGAGTCAATCCAAGGAATCATCTTTGAATAATCTTTTTCAGTGTAGGGGGGAAAAGTCAAGATAAACACATCAAATACACTTTTTTATTGTCGTTTTTTCAGCAAGTATTGCATACAAGTATCTGTTTCTGTCCCACAGGATCTGCTGCTGTGGCTTTCATGAGCTACACCACAATGGAGAATCTACTGAAGGCCGACTTCTTCAACACACAAAATAACACAAATAAAACCATGATGTCCACTGTGATCTCAGCTACTCTTCCCAAAACCAGCAACACTACACTCACCAAAGCAGTCAACTTCACCTTCAGACACATCAGAGTGAGAGACTGAAATGTGTTTTTGTCCAACATCAGCACTGATCAACATCTGAACACATCTAATATTCACTCTTCTCATATTTTCTGCTTGTTTCTTCTTCTTCTTGCAGGAGTTTGACCCCAGCGGTTCTCTGTCCTGTGTGTACTGGAATATCAGCGAGTGGATTGTAGATGGTTGTTCTGTGTTAAACAGCAACAGCAGCCACACTGTGTGTTCCTGTGTTCATCTGTCCACATTCGCTCTCATTATGAAGACCAGCAGCAGTCCACCACCGGTACCAGAACATTTCTAGAGAGCATTGAAGAGCAGCACAGATTTGGCACTCATGTTCTCTGCATGTTTTCTCAGAGCGATCTGCTGGATCTGCTGGATCTGGTGTGTGTGATCGTGGGTCTGGTGTTCTTCAGTTTGGCTCTGTTGTCCTTTGCTCTTTGTCAGTGGAGTCCTGGAATCAATAATGTGGCTCGAATCAACATCTGCATCAGTCTGCTGTCGGCTCACCTTCTGTTTCTGCTCACACAACAGTTCCTGAGCCTCATTCGCCCTCAGCAGGTGAGAATGATGAAGGAGCTCTACAGCTCAGCACAGCCGCACTGAGAATCATCATCACCCTCTCTCATGGTCTCCAGGTGTTGTGTGTGGTGATAGCAGGCCTTCTGCACTTCCTCTTCCTCTCCGCCTTTGTGTGGATGTTCATTGAAGCTGTGCTGCTCTTCTTCTGTGTCAAGAACCTATCACAGGTCAGCTCTAAAAAGAAGGAGGTGCTTAGCAGTGGATTCCTGTGTGTGATTGGATATGTGGTTGCTCTGATTGGGGTGAGTGTGTCTATTGGGCTGGTTCCAGAAGGATACGGCAGTGAACAGTGAGTTTACTTTTCAGCTCTCAACATCTTCACCAATCTTTGTTCACCGTAATTTGACTGTATCTTCCTCCAAACAGATGCTGGATTAAAATAGATAAAGGCTTCTTCTGGAGTTTTTTGGGACCTGTTTGCGTCATACTAGCAGTAAATCCTTTTTTTCTATGACTTAAGTTTATAAGAAAAACAATCTGATTAATACTGTTTTTTTCCCCTGCACAGTTGAACGTGATTCTCTTCATCAGCATCGGCATCTATCTGAACTCAGCCCTCAAAAAACTGAACGCTGAAGTTTCACAGTTGAAACAAACCAAGTAACAAACATTGGTTTTATTACTCTTTAGAAAAACAAAACGTAGAAGTTAAAATTTAAATTTCAATTTTATCTTTAGGGTTATGGTGTTTAAAACACTGGGTCAGTTTGTGGTTCTTGGTTGTCCTTGGATTCTGGGTTTCTTCACTGATGTCAATATGGTGGTGGAGATCGTTTTCCTCATCTTGAACTCCCAGCAGGGAACCTTCATCTTCCTGATCTACTGTGTGCTCAGTACTGAGGTAAGGCATCACTCTAAGGCTCTGTTTACACTTATACATCTTCGTTTTAAAATGCAGTTTTGCTATGGTTACTCCTTCCGTCCACACTACGACTGAGCGCTGAAAACAGAGCATTTTGGAAACGTTGAAGAGGCCGTTTTCATTTTAAAATGCTGCTGCTCCATCTCAGTGTGAAAACGGAGACTCTGTTTTCAGATGTCTTATTAGGGCTTTTTCTTCAATATTAAGTAGCCTAAACAAAGTTCCGTCTTGCAACCTCTCCTTCAGTAAGTTCAGACGTCGCAAGTTTGATATGGAAAACAAACTCCCGAGACACTTCGGGTAAATCTTCAAAGGGAACAGTGTACTTTGTACCTCATTCACATCACCCAGGCTACATTGTTTCACTATCTGAACAATAAAATTAAAACATGATATAAGGAACTGCCTATTTTCATTTTGATAGGATGTTAAGGCATCAGGTATCTGCATATTTATATGACTGTCATCTTTGTGCATATTTATAATAAAACGGAGCCTATAATATTCCTGCCTCCTTTAATTTTCATTGAAAATTCTGCTGAATATCAGTTTTAATAATCAATAACGGCCATTATAAAAGTATAGCGTACAATAAATTTATACATAATAGGAAATAGGCAAGCAATCAGTCAAATGTGCAGAATCAGTGTACAAGGTTACATTAATGAATATATTAACTTTGCACTGAGCCAAAACATGTTACCTGAGAACAAGTAATAGATTCAAAAGAACAAAGTCGGGGAATATGTCGTTAGATATAGACAAGATGAATTAAATATCACGTTTAACAAATTTAGTGAGATTAGATCCAGCGGTAGATTCTTGATGAACTGTCCGATGTGCACAGCTCTCACCTGGGGTTCTGTGCTCAAAGGAGCCGCTGACTGACTGGAGCTCAGATGCGCGCATACCCTGCAGGGCATGCCAGTATGTGTGTGGTCAAGTGATGTGTGTTTTCAGAGGTGTAGTGTGGACGAAGAGCTGTTCAGAAACGCTAGATGAAACGCCAGTGTGGACGTGGATCGCTTTAAAATACCGTCATAATAAAACGTAGTTTTAAAACTAATATGTATTAGTGTAAACGGGGCGTAAAAAAAAAAGATTTCTGGTTTTAACATTAAGCCTCTTTTGCATTCTTCATACAATTGAAATGATCCCTCATTCTTGTTCAGATCAGGCAGCAGTACAGGAAGATCTTCACATGTCTTTGTTGTGGACGCGAAACCAACAACATAAACACAGCCCTCAAATCACGCTGAGTAGTACAGTTCAGGTTGAGGCAATGCAATTCTATCATTGTTTACACGTTAAACATGACAGCTATGACTTTCACTATCTAACATCTTACACTGTGCTTATTTTACTAATACATTTGTGTTTTATTTTATAATGTTTTAATAAATGTAACTTCAAATCATGTTTTGTTTTAAACATTTTATTTAAAACTCTTTACAAAAATACCCCATACCTCAAAGAGTATCACACAATCCAAGAAGGAAAATAACGGCGTCTGTGTGTAGTGAATCAACATGTTTCACAGTCACATTTCATATCATCAGTTACATGCATGTAAACTAACATTGTCCATCTTCTTTGGTATTGTTTTATTGAAAAATAAAATCTACTCAAAGTTGTTGTTTAGCTGACTTTTTTGAGATGCCAGCCACGTAATCTCTACATCAAGTGTGGTTTTATGTACTTGGATGTATGATTATTCAAGTAGGAATCCCTTAGGGCCACCATTACACTGGAAACGACTTAACAGTGGCATCTTTAACAGTCCCATCACACCATATTATAGGAAAAAGTACAGGTTGCTTTCACAGAAAGACTTCCCTGAGGTGTCCAAAAGGTCTAAAGTGCTGAAGAGAAACCACATTACTGTTCTCTTGCACATCACAGCCTCTCCATCTCTGAAATGGAGCACAAAAAACTGGAACAGCTGGAAACCTTCAGCTGGACTAGACCCAAAGGAAACATTGCACTAAAATATACATGACTTAGAAACATAAACAAGTCTAGTCCAGCAACGTTTCAGTCCATATAGTCTCTCATTGGCAAAACATTACAGAAAAACAGCTCTTTAAATTCAGCAGCTCAAGAGAGCTCAGATATTTAAACACTATGAAACAAAAAATGGCAATGGTAGTGACTCCAGCTTTATAATACATGCAGCTCAAGAAGCTGGCAAAACATTTGCAATAGTGTCCTTGGCACTCTGGGATAGCTTTTCTGGAAACCTGACCTCATATTCAACAACCAAGTCTCCACGGCGGTCTGGAGATTTGGGAAGAGGAAGACCTTCCCCGGTGAGGCGCCGCTTCATCCCAGGTCGTACAATGTCCTGAGATGTTACTTTAACCGTGCGACCATCCAGTGTTGGGACGTTAACCACACAACCACAAAGAGCCTGTGAAGAGTGGAGAAGAAAGACTTAAATGTATTATTTGTACACTATTTTTAGAATTTATAAACATTAGGGCTGAGCAACATGAAAATTTGCAAATGTAAACTTAAAAACATACATATTGCAATGGTTTGAGATAAATGAGTGATTTAAAACCTTTATATCTTTGAGTGTCTGCCGCTAGCACACTGTCTGAAATAATTCTTAGCGCTTCAGGAAATGTATTTACTAGAGTTGCACAGGCATGGGACGATAACCGTTTTCAAGGTATACTGCGGTTTGCAAAAGTCAAGGTTTTAAAACCGTAAAAAAATTTCTGCAATTCCATTCCTAAGGTATATGTACAATTTTTTACTTAAGTTTTTTTGTTTTTTAGGGCGACAATATCTCCAGCAGAAAATATGCCGTTTTAAATGGTAAAAAAAATCTCCGCAAAATTCAATAATTCATTTAGCCTGACATTTTCACTGCTCCAAAATATTTAAAATGTTTCTCAAAATAAAATATACTGTGTTCAAAAGGGAAAAAAAGTTTTAGTTTTTTTACCTAGACATTTAAAAAGAATATATTTTAGAGCAGTAATCACAATACCGTGATACCATGAAACCGTGATATTTTTTATCCAATGTTCTCATATGATGATCTTATACCAGCCCATGCCTAGAGATGCACGATATTTCAGCAGCCATATCGTTATCGGCCGAAAAATGCTATTTTTCATGTTATCGTTATCAGTCCAATATCAAAAATAGGCTGATATCTTTAAGCCGATAAATTATGTAATTGTACAGAACTGCCTGCCTTGTAAGCATAAGGGGATTTTGCAGGAGTGCGGTAATAAAAGTATCAAATGACTTACATTGTACAATAATGTAACACTTTTTATTCAACAACATTTGCGCTGGTTTCAATACTTAGTGCTTCTTCGTTTTCATTTTATTTAAAATGTTTAACTTGTTTGTTAATTAAATACAGTTTTGTTATTTAACCAATTATTTTTATGCAATAGTCAAGTTGCATGTTAATTTGTGAAGTAAAAAAGGGAAATAATTTATTTCTGGCATGCAGATTTATGTGAAATTGTGAATAGGTCAATATAAATCACCTTCCAATTTTGAAATTATTCCTTTTTTTGCTTTGAGTTCTTAAATCAGTTCAAACCTTTATGAAGTTTTTTAAAGAAAATCAGTTGTTCAACTGTACAAAAATATAACATTTTTAAATATTTATATTCATCTGCTAATATATCAGTTCTCAGCCTCCAAATCTGAAGATTTATCGGTTTTCAATATCGGCCCAAAAATCCATATTGGTGCATCCCTAGCATTTACATGCTAATGTGAATTTCTAAAAGAAAGCAAAGTGAATGTCTTTGTTTTCTTGTACAAAAATGTGTATGAATCCTGCAAATGAAACAAGCAAATCAAGCCATGTTCAGACACAAGACAGGCAAGAACGTTCTCCAATCTGTTTCAAGTGTTTTTGATTTTGCTGATTTATCTTTGATGTTTCTTATTGATAGAACTATACTAGCGGAGCAATTTTGTTTGTTTACATTGTTAAAACGTCTTATTAGTTTTATGCAACTGTAAAACATGGCTGTTCGCTTTCAGAAGTTATAGTGATGCTTTTTTTCTGAAATGGTATAAAACATGTTGGTTATTTTAAATATTGTGTCGTATATAACATTATTTAGCATGCTATTGGATATTTCTTCAATATCATAGAAAACATCTTACCTCTTTGAGAGTAATTTTTGCAGGATAAACGATGTCCGATCCATCTCGTTTGTACACCGGATGCGGTTTATCCTTCAACACAAACACCACATCTGCAGGGATATTCGCTGGCGTCTCGTCGCCTTCCTTGGGGAAGGTAATCTTGGTTCCTTCCTTCCAGCCTTTTTTGACCTCCACTGTCAGAATCTTGTCCTCAGAGCGTGTTGTTCGTCCATCAGGGTTCAGGCGCTTGCGTGAGATCTTCATCTTCTTGGTGCAGCCAGTGAACACTTCATCTAGACTGACCCGGAGGTCGTGGATCACTGGAGGGTCTTGTTTTCTCTCCATTCTTCCACCGTGACTACGTGTGTTAAAGGAGCGAGGGAAGCCACCCATGCCACCCATACCAAAAGCAGCAAATGGGTCGTCAGTTTCCATGTTCTCATCCATGCTACCATTATGTCCAAAAATATGTTCGAAAGGATTTCTCCCTCCGAAAAACTCTGTGAACATCGCATGAGGATCTCCTTGGAAAGTGTAGGTGTAATTTCCACCACCACCACCTCCTCCTCCAGGCGCACCTCCCTTCAGTCCTGTTCATAAGAGAAAACGCATTATACAACTGCATTGCAATCTCTACACAAAAATACAAACCCAGATTCCAAAATGTACTTTCCACCAATAACAGAACAAATAGTTCATATAAATGTTGATTATTTTGCATTGTACTAGAGATCATTTTGATTACCCAACTACACATACACGGTAAAATGACTGGAGGTTTGTATTCATCTTGTATCTCCAAAAATATCTAATGGTTACTATTTAATATATTTTCTGTTAATAAATATTAATAATTTTTAGTGGTAGTCGTTTCAAAAGGTTCTGGAATGTGGACACCCTTGTGCAAACTTGCACAGAAAGATTGTTTAGAGCTGAACATGTACAGAACTGCTGACGGAACTCAAACGCTCCGCCTCTTTGCACCACGTGACTATCAGAATATTCCAGCAAGCCCGCGATGCTCCAGAATGCCCCGGTCAAGCAGCCAATCAGAATCTCTCATTTACTTAATTTTTACGAAACCAAACTTTACTAACATCATAACAGATTCACCAGATTGACTTCTCTCCAGTTTAAACATTAAAGTTTTGTAGGCTGCGTCGAAAACAGCCTAGGACCACGTAACAATATAGATTAAGCCGATTCAACCAGTCAGTAATCTAGTAATCTCTCTAGTCAAACACGACATGAGGAAACAAACAAACACGAACACAATAGTTTGAACCCTAAACAGCATCTCTTAATACTAAACGCTCATAATCCGTCTTAAATGTCTTCTCATTCATATCTGCGTCACAGAAGAGCCCCATTTACAAATGTTTGCATATTTTTACTCACCTTCCTCGCCAAATCTGTCGTAGATGTCTTTCTTTTTCGGGTCACTCAGCACGTCGTATGCTTCCGCGATCTCCTTGAACTTTTCCTCGGCTCCGGGCGACTTGTTTTTGTCCGGGTGGTATTTTAGTGCTTGTTTACGATACGCTTTTTTAATCTCATCGTCAGAAGCGCCTTTCTGAATCCCCAGAACGCTGTAATAATCCTTCCCCATCTTCACCATTAGGAGTGTTTTTCTTTAAACGTATATTCTCCGAAATAAAACTGCGGTTCAGACTAGTGTTGCTAGCCTGTTTGTTTTCAGACCAACCTGAAACTAATCTTTGCAGATGTGTCGTCTCGTCCCCTTGCGGTGTTTTATGCTCCTGCCGCCCTGTGGTTCCCCCTATTTGAAAGCGTAAAGAAAGTTCTAGAAAATTCTCAAAGTCTCTGGTTGTTTCCACACCCCTTGACCTAAACCACGTGGCAGATCTGCTCCACCCGTACAGCTGCTGCAGCAAACTGGTCAAACCGAACCCAGAAGAAACCTGTCTTTCACTATCAAACTATATTGCTATGATATACTCGAACATAAACAGGCTTGTGTGACGCCATTACAGGCGCTTCTCGGCTGGATTTAGTATGTCGTCATATATATTTGCATAATCCAGTTACATTGCTGACCGAGTGACCTACAAACTGTCCAGGGAAGATGCTATTTTAGACCAATGATGATTCTCCTGTTTTAACTCCACTATTGTTGTTATTATTATATATTTATAATATTAAATCATTTATGTTTTTAAAATCATATGTTTCACTAAATGTTAAGTGAAAATTATTAGGAACTATTTTATATTAACTACATATTAACGACACAAACACCCTCTCTATAATGTATTCATTTGATTATTTCATATGTACATTCTGTATATTCATATTTTATTTGTACATACCCCTGGTATGTATATTTTTCGTACAGTTAAAATATATATGCTGTTAATACTTACTAAGGGCTATTGTGGATTAGAATTCAGTCAGAATTGTTACTTTTACAGATCTTTACAAAGACTAAACATTACATATGCGTAAAATGCATTATATATATATATATATATATATATATATATATATATATATATATATATATATATATATATATATATATATATAATTATTACAGGGCTCAGCATATATAAGTACACCCCTAACAAATCTGTCTTTTAAGTTCATATTTTTAATAGGAGGCTTTACAATTTTATATTTGTGCATTTACATTAGATTAGTCAGTACTGAAGCCAAATCTGAAGCTAATCTAACAAAATACCTTTTGATAACGGTCCAAAAACTAGTACAGCCAACTTTATATGTTATAAAAAAATATTAAATACAAATTTAAAAAAAGGGAAAATCAAGAGAAGCAAAAAAATTAGTTGACATTTTGTAGGTTATAATCTTTTTTTTTATTATTATTATTTTGCTTTAATTTAATTGCATTATCTTTCAACTTCTAAATATGTTTGGTGACTAAAATATTATTTTAATAAACATATCTGTTTAATAAATCTGTTTTGTTTAAATGCACCAAAATACATTGCCTATATTCACTGGGAAATGCATCAAAATCTTCATTTTCATGTCATGTGTGTGTGTGTGTATGTGTGTATATATATATATATATATATATATATATATATATATATATATATATATATATATATATATATATATATATCTGTACATCTCAAAGTGACATTTAAAGGCTTAACTAAGTTAATTAGGTTAACTAGGCAGGTTAGGATAATTGGGCAAGTTATTGTATAATGACGGTTTGTTCTGTAGATCAAAAAAATATATAGCTTAAAGGGACTAATAATTTTGACCTTAAAATAGTTTTTTTTTTTAATTACAACTGCTTTTATTCTAGCCTAAATAAAACAAATAATATAAATATGATTTTTTTATATATAATAATATAAAAAATTTATCAGAAATACTGTGAAAATTTCTTTGCTCTGTTAAACATAATTTGTGAAATATTTAAATAAGAAAAAAAGTCAAAGGGGGTTTAATAATTCTGATTTCAACTGTATATAACTTTTCATATAATTCTATCCCACATGACAAAAAAGACTATAGTGTTTCAAACCATACAACTATAATAAAATATTATGGTGTATTATAGTATTTAGAACTCTTTGTTATATTTTTTTTTATTTAATTAATTTGCTTATGTTGTTAACAACATTTTACATTCATAAATGTAAATTTACTACATTCACTAAATTTACTACTACTACAGTGGTGGAAAGAGTACATTACATTACATTACATTACTGAAAAATCAAACTCAAATAAAAGTACCATTACTTGGCCAAATATGTAGTGCAAGTAGAGTAAAAGTCTCTGTTGTAAATATTACTCAAACTATGAGTAAAAAGTAGACCTTTCAAGAGTAGTGAGTATTATGCTGCTAACAGCTGATGCATTTACATGCAATTTTTGCGTGAGTGAAAATTTACCATTCTGTAGTGCATTTAGTGATTGTTTAAGGCCCTTTGGGTATAGTTTAAATGGTCTCTGGGTCATTGCTTATAAAGATTTTTTACATCTTCTCGGACACTTTTAATGCTTCAATTTTTAATGTTTCGGTTTGCTGCCTTTATAAGAAGCCCGTGTCATGAGGTTGTTTAAGAGAATGTGATTTAGTTTCTATGTGTGATTTGATTGGACAGGAATCGCAGAACTGATTTTTCTTCTCACCCAATCCCCATAGACAAGAAAAAATAAAGCAGTGATGCAACTTGAAGGAAAATAGTAGGAATACAAGTACCAATACTGCACTAAAATGTACTCAAGGGAAAGTAAAAGTACACATTTTTAAAATGACTAGTAAATTACAATTTCTGAGAAAAACTACTAATAATTTGAGTATTTGTAAGTTGTTACTTTAAACCACTGCTAATAAGAAACCAATTTTTAAGGTGTTGATGACTGAAATATGCTTGAATAATAGTAGTATCAGAGACTCTAAACAAAAAAATCCCAGTGCACTTTAAAAATCGGCGAACTCTATAATGTATTCATTTGATTATTTCATATGTACATTCTGTATATTCATATTTTAGTTGTTCATACCCCTGGTATGTATATTTTTTGTACAGTTAAAATGTTATATATGCTGTTAATACTTACTAAGGGCTATTGTGGATCAGAATTCAGTCCGAATTTTTACTTTTACAGATATTAAAATTAGCTTGGCATTTGTGCATACTCAGTATCTGTCTTACAACAAAGGGATGACTGTCCTGAAACTACTGCTGTCATTCCACCACACAAGCATTTTTCAGAACAATCGAGTGTTTTCAGGCGCATGTTTTTGCTTCTCATCACCACCAGGCGGCGCTCGTCATGTTTGTTTAACGCTCATTGTGTCTAGTCGGATTGGGATTGGTCAGCAGGTCAAAAAGGCGTATCTGTCGGGCTTCGCCAATGACAAGATGGAGCGCAGGGCTCCGCATTTCTCACCACCTTCAGCCCATTGGATGTTTGGCATCTTCCGTTCTTCGTGATTGGACTTCGCGCTTGTCTTTCACCTTGATAGGATAAGCTATTCAAACTGCAAAAATGAAGCATTACGAGGTAAGATGTTATACTGATATCTTTTAAAGTTCCCTAAATTGTATAGGCGATTTACAACAGTATTCTGATGCTCTTGAGATGTGGAGATGCTGCAATAGAAATGAATGACATGTGCACGCGTTTTAGACACACTGAAGCTGCAGATTAACATGCTAATGTGACAAGCAGCTCGGCCTAATCGCAAAGGATTGCTCGGTGTTTATAACAATGATTCAGACAAAACACACAAGACTTAAAGTCAGATCACAGATTTCACATATTGGACCTGCAGGATTAAATTCAAATCAGCTTTGGTTTAAATTCAGCTTGTCATTGCGCATATCAGCACTCAGAAACAACCTCTGTCCTATATTACAACACAGTGAGTGTAATAGGAGTGTTACTTACAACGTAAGAGATGTTTAATGCAACCATAATGTCCTATAATAAAGATAACACATCAATGAACAAGTGCTGTAGGATGAGATTTGATTGTGAACCTCGTGTGCACTTGACTAACCGGTTTGATTCAACGCCCCCTTCCATTCACAGGCTAAATAACGTAATATAAAGTTATGTTAATTCTTACAAAACAGGCATTTACTGTATTATGATTGTGAGTGTTTACAATCAATGCATAGCACAGAATTGTGTTAGCTCTGATCTCCATAAACCCGGAAGTAGTTTAATGTTTCACTGTTGATTTACTATTATTCCTAATGAAATATGTCTACTGGCGATACAAATCTTGAAGATATTTCCATGCTGAAATAACACGTCAGGACACAGTGAACACGCTGGACACATTCGGTCAAAGTCTTGTTGATAAAAGTGACATAAGCGATTTTTGTGACGTGCACTAGAGGGCGCCAAACGGTTTAAAAGTACCTCAGGTAACAATATTACATATATTAGCGTAAATAAATCAATTTATAATAAAATAGAAACGTTAAAAATGACGTATTATTGATAAATGATCTATTTATGTTAGTTATGTTGTTAGTACTCACTTGCTGTTCTTTAAATGTAAGTAAACATAGTTAGCTTAGGGTTTCTTCAGCTCTTCAGAAACATTAGCAGGTGAATGGCGCTCTTGTGGTCTCCATCTTGTAGTTTTGTGCTCTCATCAAAGTTAGCGTTAAGGTAATGTTGGTTTTATTCTGTGCAGTTGTCTTTCCGCCGGGGTTTCCCTCGATGGCAGTGGGTATTTTCCTCCTGTCATCTGTTCATGCCTTTCCAAGTTATTAATAATCTTTCCCCTCCCTTAAATCAGGGCGTTCCCGCGCGCGCTAAACACAAACCAACGGAAAAGTTGTTTGTTATAACGGCAAAATGAAGTGTGTGTGTACATGGTGATATTTATTTATGCTGATTTTATATAATATGAGGAATGTATGGTGAAATTAAGACATTTACAATTTTTAATAGTTGTTTGAAATGGTAATATTTATTTATTTATTATATTGAGTGTGATAAAATCTCTTTCTAATTTAAAATAAAAAAATGAGAGCTTTATTTCTGTTTCAGAAAGTTACACATCATAATATCAAAATGTTTTAATTTGTGTTATTTTCACATCATTATTGCCACACCAAATATTGATTTCATAGCTCTTCTAAAGTTTAACTTTCTGAATTTTATTTGCTTGCATAATATAGGGGACATTCTACCAGAAACGTACAATATCTGTCCCTGGAACAAAAACGTAAATACAACGAATAAAAAGTATTTCTTACCAAAAATGTCCAAAATGGACAATTTGTTCTGTATAGTAATATGTCATTCATTTGGTTCTCAGATTTGTTTTCTTTATTAAAACACTTTACAAATGTACAAACCCTGTCATTGTCTGTGTCCTCAGCTCAATTGAACCTGCAGCTTTATTAGTTTTGTTATGCTAAAAACTGTTATTTAGAAAAAAATACATCAGAAATAGAAGTTTATGTTGTTTTTCACATCAATTGATTAAAAGCATGACATTTATAAGTACATTATTCAAATAAATACTACAAATGTATAATACAGATAAATTTACAATTTTCCCCATGTTTCTGTCTGTCCTGTCACATTTGCATAAAATTTAACATAAAATGTGTGCAATACACGTTTAAGGCTCTGACTCTGAAGTGACGTCATTTGACAGAAGAAGCTGACAGTGATCAAGGATGCCTTCTATGATTGAGTTGTATGATTTTATGCTTGTTATTGTATGAATAATTTTGTATTGTATATTTTGTTTTTGAGGATGACAAGCTTAAGTCAGGCCCTGTCACATTTTTAAAAGTAAAAATGTACGTTTCTGATAGAATGTCCCATAGACATTTCTGAAAACGTGACATATTTTTGTTATTTTATGGAAAACATTTGTTTTTACGCATAAAAAAACAAAAAGTACATTTTTATGCAAATATTTTGCCTAAAAAGGAGTTAAGAAATCAGAATTAGGTGAAACAGTACAGATTTTTCCATCACAACAAATGGAAACAACTTTAATTGTGACTAATTGTAAGTGAAAAACTGCTCTAAATGACGATATTTGATTTTAATTTAAAAGAAATGCAATTATTAACATTTTACTGGAATGTATACCTTCATAAATCCAGAGAAAATGAGAGTTTTCAGTGCGTCTTCATTTTTTCCATAGCGCTAGAATGCTTTGATTTTATATTTATTCATTTTTTGACAGAAAATAACCTGATTAATATATTTATTTATTTATATTGTCACATATGCCCCCAAATAAGAGTGCAAATCTAATTAAAGAAGTCTGTAAAACTGCTCTTTATGTAATTGTTCTGGTGCTCGTGTGAATATCAGTATGGTCTGTAAATGAGTGATGACTAGGCTCTGTTACGGTGGTATGTGTGCATCCATAAGGCCAGTTATAATTAGCACATACTGGGATGACTGGGGAGAGTCACGTTTCCACAGTAGCTTCAGATCAAAAAGTGGAAAAAAAAATAGAGAAAAAGTGCATGCGAGCGAAATAGATACTAATTTTGTTTACTTGTTAGTATTGCTTGTGTTTATATGGAGTCGGGGGCCAAATGTTTAGATGAACAACAGCGACAACACAGAAAGGGGAGGGTGGAGTTCAATAGGAGAGAGAGAGAGATTTATTTCCACAGCTGACAGTACAGCTCTGGTGTTTGGAGGGGAAAGAGAGACTCAGAACTCAGAGAAAGTGGACAAATAAAACTGACATTATGGACACGTTGGCTTTAGAGGCCACGCAGCCCAAAAAGGCTCAGAATGGAGCCGGGCCAGGGGCCCCCGGGCCCCCGACTCCTGCAAAACGCAAACCTGCTAAAAAGACTAAGAAAGCTGTGGTGTTTTTTGAGGTGGAGATTCTGGACGCCAAGACGAAGGACAAGCTCTGCTTTCTGGACAAGGTAGGGCACTTTTACATTCATATTTTGGGTAATACTTGATTTTAAGTCACAGTTAATAGTATTAATTAACACTACTAGCTTAATTAACTACTAAATAGGTAGTTATTAATAGTTATTAAGGTAGAAGTTGGGTTTAGGTTTTGGGTAGACTGTAAATATATCTGCAAATTATGTTTTTTGTTGTATTTATAGTGTGTTCTGTTTATTTACGGTTGTGAATTGCATTATGGGATGTTCGATGATAGAGTGGAATGAAAATTCAACTCTACAGTTCAACAAAGTGACTTATTGACAGTTTTGTCATTTGTTTTATTAATGTAATGTGTAAGAAATAATATATGGAGAAATAAGTCTGTGAAATGACAGACTTATAGAGTAATATACAACACCAACCCAGACAATATAGCACTGCAAACTATTACAGATGATCATAAAAGTCACTTTTTTAAACTTTTCAATTGTAAAAGTTGTTGAAAGAAAGATCAAGGTCCCATAAAGCATTTTAAAAGCAGAAATAAACGGAAAAATTAAATAAAATGAGTCACAAAATACAGAAAACACAAAATACAGCTAATTTATGGATATTTTTTACAGTGTATGATTAGGGATGCCGAATAGGATCATACTTTGTAACTGCTAATGAACAGTCAATATCTTAATAATAGGCAGCTAATAATCCAGTAGTTGATTGCATGACTTGTGACCTAAACTAAAGTGTTTGCATGTTTTGATATTTAACAGTTATGTTTTATTAATCTAAATGTATGTCAACGTTACGTATGATTTTCTGCATGGAAATATTAATGTACATACAGATTACATGATTTATTTAACATTTTATTTGTGATTTATTTCCATTTGCAGCAATGTTTAGTTGTAGTATAATATTATTATTATTATTATTATTATTATTATTATTATTATTAATAAACTGTTATGGTTTTTTATATATATGTATGTATGTATGTGTGTGTGTATATATATGTATGTATGTATGTATGTATGTATGTATGATTACAACAATTTTCTGCCTAAATTCAAACAAACAATCTACAAGCATTTATAAATTCATTAAAACATTTTTTTTAAATATACATGCATACATGCATACATGCATACATGCATATATACATGTATATAAAAAACCATAACAGTTTAATAATAATAATAAGTATGCATGTATAATTAAAAAAAATGTTTTATTGCATTTATAAATGCTTGTAGATTGTTTGTTTGAATTTAGGCAGAAAATTGTCGTAATCATTATTAATTCTTTCCAAATAGAGATATTTAAGTAATCTGGTAAAATTGTATTTATATTGTGATATACAGTTAGGTCCATAAATATTTGGACATTGACATAATTCTAACATTTTTGGCTCTATACACCAACACAATGGATTTGAAATAAAACGAATAAGATATGCTTTAATTGCAGACTGTCAGCTTTAATTTGAGGATATGTGCATCCAAATCACATGAACGCTGTAGGAATTAAAACAGTTTGCATATGTGTCTCCCACTTGTTAAGGGACCAAAAGTAATTTATTAACAACTGTCTATTAAGTTAAACTATTTACAAAGTTGATACTTAGCGAAACTTGAAAATGAATCACAAATTACAGAAATCTGCTAATTTATGGATATTTTTTACAGTGTATGATTAGGGATGCAGAATAGGATCATACTTTGTAACTACTAATGAACAGTCAATATCTTAATAATAGACAGGTAATAAGCCAGTATTGATTGCATGAATTGTGACCTAAACTAAAGTGTTTGCATTTTTTGATATTTAAGATTAATGTATTATTAATCTAAATGTATGTCGACATTCTGTATGATTTTCTGCATGGAAATATTCATGTACATACAGATTGCAGGATTTTTGAACATTTTATTTGTGCTCATCTTCAAGTTCAAGTGAGAGTTCAAGTTCAATTTATTTATATATACACGTCTCCAACTGCCACAAGGCTGCACAAAGTGCTTAACAGAGAAAAAACAAATAAACGATATGAGCATAAACACAGTAACAGCGATAGGCACATAATAGGAAAGAAACATAGAGAGTGTAACCATAAAAAGAATACAAAATAAAATGGAGATTTTGCCTAATTAAAAGATGCAACCACAGTTGACCACACGAAACAAGATTAAGAACAGGACCGTTTTGCATCAAAAGACCTAGAAAATAAATTAGTCTTTAGTTTAGACTTAAAAATAGGCAGCAACGAAGCCTTTTTTTTTAGTTGTAATGGCAGCGCGTTACAGAGGCGAGGACCTGCTATGGCAAAAGAACGTTCGCCCCTACTTTTGAGAGTTCACCGAATAATCAAAAAGCTTACAATTTACTCACTTTCAAGTTGTTTTCAAACCAAAAATTATATATTGAGAACAATGTTGGAAACACAAAAGAAGAAATCCAAAATAAGATATTTTGAGGAATCTTTAACAATTGCCTTCCAAAATATTTTCAATCATACTATGAAAGTCAGTGACAACCATTTTACAACATTCCTCAAATTATCTTTTTTGTGTGTTTTACAGAGGGAAAGAATTGGTTTGATTTAAAAAAAATGGAGGGTGAGAAGAATGATGTCCGATTTTTCATTTTTGTATGAACTACCCCTTTAATACAGTATCATCAATGCATTCATTATAATCAATGCAAAGATTTAATGTTTTATATTTTCAGTTTTTATTATAATTGTAGGTTTTTATGTTGTTATTTTTTGTCAGTTTTATCAGCTCAATCTCTTTGTTTATTAAATTTGATTTTACATTGTTATTTTAGTACTGCAACTTTAATAAAATTAAAAATAGATAAGTTGTCTTGAGAGCTAAATGAAATAAAACCCTTTTTAAACATTCTTTTCACAGTTGATTAAGGATTATTATTAAATAACTATAAACCTGAGTTTTGCCTTAGTTATACCAAAGTAAGTAATGTGGATTATATATAGTGCAATTATCGTATATGGCCATATACCCAAAGCGCTTCACAATCATAAGGGGGTCTCTCCACACCACCACCAATGTGCAGCATCCGCATGGATGATGCGACGGCAGCCACAGGACAACGGCGCCAGTGCGCTCACCACAACCAATTCGGTGGATGGGGATGATTGGGAGGCCATGATTGTAAGGGCCAATGGAATTTGGCTAGGACACCAGGGTTACACCCCTACTCTTTACAAGAAGTGCCATGAGATTTTTAATGACCACAGAGACTCAGGACCTCGGTTTAACATCTCATCCGAAAGACGGCGCTCACTGACAGTGTAGTGTCCCCTTCACTTTACTGGGGCATTAGGACCCAGACAGACCACAGGTTGAGCGCCCTCTGCTGGCCTCTCTAACACCACTTCCAACAGCAACCTAGTTTTCCCATGTGGTCTCCCATCCAGGTACTGACCAGGCTTAGCTTCAGTGAGAAACAGATCTTGGGCTGCAGGGTGATATGGCTGTGACGATTATATAGCCACAGAATCTGTAATGCCATTAAAAAGAAGATAAAAAATAATCAATTATGTGTTTTCCCTTCAAATATGAACCTAATATCAATAGTATATTAATAATATGCATGAATGACCTGTTTATAGACAATATGTTTTAACCATTAGCATTAGTCAGTTCACAGTTTGATATATCTTTTTCACTCTTGAGGATTTTCATAGGAGTACACAAGGTTTTCCCTTGGCAAAATGTACAGTTCTCATTTCGTGGAGTGGTTCTATCTATAGTAAGTGACGTGTGTGTGTGTGTGTGTGGTGGTAGTCTCGCTTTACTCCTCGCCTGTAATGAAGAGACCTCTGGAATGTCAGGAGCAACAGCACAGGATTATCGAGGATTGCACTCGTATGTCCGCGGATTAACCGCTGCTTCCTGGTGATGTCACTGATGTGGTGGTGATGTCATAGGGCAACACTTGTCATGCCATGATGATGTCATCTGAAGAGGGAGAGATTCAGACAAGGCAGATTTGTAGAAATGAAGAATTAATCCAAAGTTTTAATGTGGAATGTCGGTACTGAAGGAGGTTTTAAAGGTGCCGGTACTGAAATCTGTTATTCTAAGATGCGTTCTTAGTGCTTTTTGTGAGAAATCAATCTTGCATGAGTGCTGTTTTTGGTCATTAACACTGTGAATGGGGCGACAAGTGGTTAGCACTGTTGCCTCACAGCAAGAAGGTGGCTGGTTTAAGTCCTGGCTGGGCCAAACCTAAATAAAAATATGAATGATGCACAGTGTCAAAAAGATTATACTATATTGATGTGCATAACTGCAGCTGTATCCCTTCTAGATTTTACCGAAGAGCTGTTTGTTTGTTGAACTCAAAGTGTGATCTTTGATTCTGTTTGTGTTTGTTTGGTGTTTTGTATCTCAGAGAACAGCTGCTGTACTAAAGCCGCTCCGCCAGGGGATTGTGGCTAAATTTAACGCTTCTTTCAGACACTGAGAGTCTAAACTGCTGTTTGTTTGTTTGATCGACAGGTCGAGCCCAATGCAACAATCGGGGAAATCAAATCCATGTTCCACAAGAGCCGTGAGTGGAAACAGTCATTCAATGCATTCTGTTCAAATGAGCTTGTCAAATATTGGCAAAGCATTGCACGTTACATAACAATATAGTGATTATATAATGCAAATATACATGCATTAGAGATCTGAAATTACACAAATAAGAAAACAAATGAATAAAATACTCAACTGTACATAAAGTTAAAGTCAGAATTATTACCCCCACCCCTTTTGATTTTTAGATTATTTTTTTCTCTTTTTTTAAATATTTCCCAAATTATGTTTAAAAGAGCAAGGAAATTTTCACAGTATGTCTGATAATATATTTTCTTCTGGAGTAAGTCTTATTTGTTTTATTTTGGCTAGAATAAAAGCAGTTTTTAATTTTTTAAACACCATTGTAAGGTCAATATTATTAGCCCCTTTAAGCTATTTTTCCCCCGATAGTCTACAGAGGAAACCATCATTATACAATAACTTGCCTAATTACCCTAACCAACTTAATTAACCTAGTTAAGCCTTTAAATGTCACTTTAACCTATAAAGTGTCTTAAAATATCTAGTTAAATATTATTTACTGTCATCCTGACAAAGATAAAATAAATCAGTTATTAGAAATGAGTTATTAAAACTATTATGTGCAGAAATGTGTTGGGAAAAAAAAACTTCTCTCCTTTAAACAGTAATTGGGGAAAAAAATAAACAGGGAGCTAATAATTCAGAGGGGCTAATAACTCTGACTTCCACTGTACATTTGGATGACATGTAATAATGTTTCTGACTACACTGTAAAAATTTTATAACTTATCTTAATAATTTAATAAATTTGCATTAAGTTTGGTGCAAAACTTAAATTATAAAGGTTTACCTTAATATATTAGTCAGTTTGATTGATGTAAATTGAGATGACTGGATCAAAAGTTGGTTTGATTTAAGTAATAAGTGTAGACTTTATAATGTAGTTTATAGTGTAGTTTTGTCCAGTTATAATAATAATGAAAATAAACAAGTTTCTGCTTTTTTCTTTGCTGTTATTCAAGTCAAATTATTATTAAAGTCAAATTTAGTGTGTCTGTGGAGTCTTAAAATGTCTTAAATCTAAAAAAATATTGTGTTGTAGGTCTTAAATCTTTTTTTAAACAGGTCTTAATTTTCCTTTGTTCATATAAAGCTACTCAATCTGGCCATCACTAACATTCCACCTCAACAAAACTTATAACTTTTCATTTAAAAAGGTGATTTTTAACTCTATTTGCCAGTGTTTGAATTATTTATTTTTTTGCAATAATATTTGTTTAAAGTGCACCTATTTTACCCCTTTTACAAGATGTAAGATAAGCCTTTGGTGTCTCCAGAATGTGTCTGTAAAGTTTCAGCTCAAAATACCGTCAGATAATGTATTACAGCCTCCAGAATATGCCCATTTTGCTGTCTGAGTACAGTGTAGCTGTTTTTGTAGCCTGTGGCTTTAAATGCAAATGAGCTGCTTCACCCCACCCACTGCTCCCATGTGCATGTCTGCTTCTCATCATGTGTTATGTCAGATAAACAGCAGTCAGTGACGGAGACAGACTCACATTAAGCTGAAATACGACTCAGTAGTCAAAAATATCAAGTAACTTTATTGATGTATTTGTGGTGGCGTTTATTCAAGCCTTTCTGAAATGATGAGTCTCACACAAATGCTGTTTTCAGTACACAAACACACACACACATATTAGCGTTTACAGTCACCATGTGGCCGTGCTGATTATTGTGGTTAAGAATTACGTGGTGATCTTTATGACAAACACGCTCTGTTTTATAAACATTTTAAACTTCTAAAAAGCACAGAGAGTTGTAACAAATATTTTAATCTCAGTTCATTTGCAAAAATAAATGTTCTGTGGACGTGTGTATGCATGTTGTTGTTATTATAGAGGCATGGCGCCTGTCAATCAATTCGAGGCAGGGAAAACCTATTCCTACATCACATTGTGATGGGCCTCAAAATGGGAGGTATTTGGATCCTATTTTAGCATTAGTAAATTTTTAAAAATTGGCTTGTTGGGTTTATATCACTCAAATATGACACTATATCTACACACAGTTCTGTCCAAACAGCTTACAAAAGATGATTTCCAGCATAGGTGCCTTTTTAATAGTTCTCCATGTATTTACGGCTGAGGACACTGAGTTGGATATTTGTGCACATATTTAGTTTATTATAGTTTTAAATTTTTTTTACTTTTTTTTATTTTATTTTAAAGGAAGGTTATGTATGCAACTAGAGTTTGCTTGTTTTGAGACATTATTTCAGAATCAGTTTTATTGCCAAGTGTGCTTCACACACAAGGAGATTTGTTTTGCCTACAGAAGCTTCCAGTGTACATAGTGACAAGTGACAACACAAAATAAATATGAAAATAATAAAATACAAATGAAACATTAAACAGATGCGGTTTAGTCAAGAAACCTGGATGTTGAGCTGTATGTACAGATTGTTATATATAAGTATACAGGTTATAAGGTGCTGTGTACAAGTGCGAATGTAGAAAGTAGAAATTTAAAATGTGTTGCTAAGAAATAGCTAAATTATGTAACATTTTTATTATTAAATAATAAGTATTATTTAACTCTTAAATGTATTAAATTATCATTTTTTTTAAAGGTCAAATACAAAAAATTCCATTAGAAAATGTCATTAGAAAAACTCCGTTTAGCCCTGTGTGAGGCTAAAATTTCATTTATATTGGTCTTAAAAATGTCTAAGTCTTAAATTTAACTTGGTGAAACCTGCAGAAACCCTGCAAATTAAATTATCAAATTATTAAAACTTTGGGAGTAGGAAAATGTTATTATTTAAGAGAAATCAATACTATTTAAATCAGAGAAACCATTAAAACATTTATAATGTGACAAAATTTTTCATATAAATTCTCATGTTTTTTTTTATTCTTTTTAATAATCTTTTATTTTGAAATAAAATATGAAGCAACATATTGGTTTTCTGCATTCATAACAAAAAATAATAAGAAGTAATGTTGCTTAAGCTTTATATTAGCATTATTTCTGAAGGATCAAGTGATGGTGATACCTGGAGTAATGATGCTGAAAATTCTGCTTTGCATCATACAAGTAAATAAATCACTTTAAATGGTGATTTTTAACTAGTAATAATTGCTTTTTTACTGTATTTTGAATATGTAAATACAACCATGGTTAGTTAGCAGAAGAGACTTTGAATAAAAATGTCATTGAACATGTGAAGAAAGTGTGTGTTTTTGCTGTAATGTGTGTGTTGTTGTTGTTGTTGTTGTTTTGTTTCAGACCCTCAGTGGTATCCGGCTCGACAGTCCATCCGCTTGGATCCCAGTATGTGTTAATTCTTCCTCTAGTCACACTATTTTTGGACATTTTGATGGTCCGTTTGTTGAATTTAAGTTACATTGCAACTAATTCTCATTAGATTATAAGTAGACTGTTAGGTTGGGTTTAGGGTTGGGGTTTGTGTAAGTTGACATGTACTTGCAAAGTTTCTTATACTCAGTTTAATATCTGTTGAAGGAGCAGTATCAACTGATATTAAGCAGACACTCTACTAATACTCAAATAGACCATCAAAATAAAGTGTTACCCTTCCTCTTTATCACATTATTATCTCCTCTCTGTGACTGAACCATAGCTTTGAGTCAAGTTCAGGTCATTTACAGTTCTCATTTAAGCTCGTGCAGTTTTTATGATGATGTATTTTGTAAAAAGGCGTACTGTGATGCACGTTTCTGCTACGTAATGCAAATATAAGATAATCTATATTGATTTTGATGTTAATTTACTAGCACAGTCCTGTTATACTAATCGTTTATGCACTCTTGAGTGGTTTTAAACCTGGGGTCCGTGCTTCGTACCTTGCTTAAATGATCTCAGATGATTTGGCAGATCCTGGATCTGTTAATCTTGATAACTGATCTCTGGCTAATTTGATTCTTCAAACAAGTTCGCAAATCAGATTTAATCTATCGATCCACGAAATCATGATGAGCAATGCAACGATTGGCTGACAGCACAGCAGCGTAATGACATCATCTGATTAATATTCAATTATCCACGTGGGCAAAATTACATCAAATTAGCAGTAAACGGTTTGTTAAATATGATACGTGATAACTTTCTATATTTGTTGTCAACTGCAGGCTTTACACTTTCATGTGTCAAGAGTATTCATCATGTATTTCATTGTCAATGTATTTAGTTTTACATTTAGAGAAGATTTTCTTTAATATAGTAGCCTAGGCAATCTCAAGTTTTTTTAATCGGCTTAAGGAATAACTGTATGAATTAATTTTGGTCATTTGGTTCATTTTATAAACTCATTTATCAAAAAAAAAGCATTTTGATATCGGTAACGCCGAGTTCAGACCGCATGATTTTCAAAGTAGTCGTGTCACAGATGTTTTCACACTGCATGACTACTGCGTTTTGTCGCTGCTTTGTTTACACTGCAAGGTGGATTGGCGACAGGGGCTTTCACATTGCATGACTTTTAAAATAGGAAGAATTGCCGACAACTTCGTCCAAACTACGTCTCACAACCAAAAACACGTAGTATTTAATGGGGTAGAAAATGTACATATTTGCTCACCTGGGTTTGAAGGGAATAATTATTTATTTATTTATTTATTTATTTATTACTTTCTTTTTTAACTTTCTGTATGAAACATCAAACAGACACGGGTGCTCCTGTCAAACCTCCACTAGTTTTTTCTCCATTTCTTTAGTCCAAAGTGAATGCTGCTCTCTGATTGGCTGTATGCGATCGCCGATGTTATTTTCAGTCAAAACTCATTTCACAAGGCATGATTTGCATCGCTGACAGCTCCAGATATTTAGCACGCCAAATATCTAGGCATCAGCGACTCATTGGCGATTCTCTGAGAT
The DNA here is from genome assembly GCF_903798145.1 of Danio aesculapii. Taxonomy (NCBI): domain Eukaryota; kingdom Metazoa; phylum Chordata; class Actinopteri; order Cypriniformes; family Danionidae; genus Danio; species Danio aesculapii. The sequence continues at coordinate 4,581,237 of NC_079435.1, read as the reverse complement.
CGCGTCTTTGATAGTTCATACTGTGTGATTGTTGCTCAGGTGCATTAGCACTGATTTGCCTGTGATTTCAGGCATTTTCTCAACCTGTCGGCGAGTCAAAATCGAGGCTAAAATCATGCTGTCTGAACTCTGCATAAAGGTGTCTGCAACTTTTGTGAAGCATCAAATCACCAGCATATTCAAAACACGTGCATGACTTAAATAAATTATTATCCTATTTTAAATATTGTGAATGTAGGCGTTGGTATCTAAAAAGTTCATATCAATACATTTTCTCTTTGAACCACTAGGTGGCAGTCTTTGTACTTTTATTTCGGAGTGCAGATTGCATAAGTTTTATTAATATATATATATATATATATATATATATATATATATATATATATATATATATATATATATATATTTATATATATATATATATATATATATATATATATATATTTACTATTTTCCCAAGTGTTTATAACTACAACTGTAAGAAAATATCAGCATTTGGTATATACTTGCAGTATTATCTTTGCTTGAACTGACCCGATCTAATCCTGTTTATATGAAATGAAGCCGCTCCTAAGCAGGTTTGAGCTACCAGAGCTGTTGCTATGACAACAAGTCTCAGATGAGTTTCGAAGAACAAAATTATCCTGGATCATGTCAAATCGTCAATATCCAAATCCAGCTAATTGAGTAATTCACCTACGAAGAACGGACCCCTGATTGACACAAAAGGAAATATTTTGAGGAATGTTTGATAGCAGCAGACATTGATTTCCAAAAAACATACTATGGAAGTGAATGGTTACAGGTTTCCAGCTTTATCAAAATATTTTCTTTTGTGTTCAACTGAGGTAAACACACACACACACGCACACGCACACACACACACACACACACACACACACACACGCACACACACACACACACACACACACACACACAGAAAGGTTTGGAACCACTTGAGTGTGAGTAAATGATGACAGAATTTCGGTTTTGGTTGAACTTTCACTTTAAACCTGTAAGAAGGGGTAAATATGAAGGATTAATAACTGTTCTGTTATAGTCTGGATCCTCATAGGCCTCTGTTGGGTGAAGGTTTGCTGATGTGTGTGTGTGTGTTGCAGAGGGCAAATCTCTGAAGGATGAGGACGTGCTGCAGCATCTGCCTGTAGGAACCACTGCAACCTTCTACTTCAGAGACCTGGGGGCGCAGATCAGCTGGGTCACGGTAAGACGGAACGCACGCGCACATACACACACACAGATATATTACACACAGAAACGAAACAGGGAGAGAACACGTGTGCACACACACACACTGATATACACTTATAATGACACACACAAACAGATACTGATACTCCATACCCACATACAGACACAGACAGAGTGAGATGACACATTTACAAAGATCACACATGCAGAGAGAGAACGCACACACATGTATACATACAGACATGAGTTCATAAACACACACACACACACACACACAGAAAGAGACATTCAGATACACATTCTCACTAACATGCGTGCACGCACACACGCACTGACACACACATTCACAGAGAAGGTCCATACATGCAAACCGACACACACATTCTCAGGAAAGACCACACACACACATGCTGACACACACACATTAGCACTGACATGCACACACATATACAGACACACACAGGCAAATACAAATAGAAAGAGAACGCACACACACACACACACACACACAGACACACACACACACACACACACACACTGTGCAGATTTCCTCATAAGGAGTAGTTTTTTTATTTGATGTTACACAGAGGGAGAGAGAGCACGCACACACTCATACATATACACACATTCACACTGACACACACACACACATAGAGGGAGATCATACACACACCACACACAGTAAGAGAAAGGGACAACATGCATACATTCAGACACACATTCTCACTAACATGTGTGCACACTCGCAGTGAGACCACACACACACACACACACACACACACACACACATTCTCTCTGACATGCTCACACATACACAGACAAATGCAAATAGAAAGAGAACACACACATAGTAAGAAATAAATCTTAGTGGATCTAGATCTTAAATATCAATAACTAAAAATGTATAATATAAATGTATATTTGACCCCATCCCTCCCCCTATAACGGGTCATACCATTGTGAATGCATAATCACGTCAATCAATGCTATGAAAAACATCTTTCAACAGTCTGAAACTAGCAGTTCTAGAGCACCGATAGACATCTTAAGTATTCACAAGACTCATTTCTTGTTAAATACTTAGTTTATATCTGCGTGTAGCCTATGAAGCTTAAATATGCCAAAACAATCTGAATTTGAATTGTTTTAATTTGAATTGTTTTAATTTGAATTATTGAATTGTAATTTATTAAATCAGAATTTTTATATGCCGTTAAATTATTTTTAAATTTAAATTTCTTAGTTTAAATTTGAATGTCTTAATTTGAATTTGAATTTCATAACTTGAATATTGAACATCTGAAGTTTCTGAAAACTGAATTTTTCAAGGCTAGACGCATATTTCAAACTTCATATTATATTGATTTGATGTTCTGAATTTCTTCATCTTGAAAATTTGAAGCTGTATTTTTACAAACTGGATATCTGCAGTCTGTGAATTCAAAACACACAAAAAACTGAAGTTTGAAAATGCGTCTATAAACAATTCAGCCTTGAAAAAATCAGTTTTCTTAAATTTCAGATGTTCAATACTCAAGTTATGAAATTCAAATTCAAAAATTTTTTTACAGCATATAAAAATTGAGATTTATTAAATTACAATTGTCAGTAATTCAAATTAACGCTATTCAAATTCAGATTGTTTTGGCATATTTTTAGCTCCACAGTAGCCTAAAAAAGAAATTAGACACATAATATGTATATGTATGTTAATATGTATAATATGTAATATAATATGTGTGTTTGACCTACTGTAACTTCTAAAATAGTCACTAAATATCCCTCAAAACACTGAAATAAATTAGATGTCATTTAAATGCATTCCTAAATTTGAAAGAGTGAAGCATTTATTACTAAACTACTACTGAAAAGTTGACCCCTTCTGATCGTCAATGTATAATTCGTACACTGATTCACAGACTTTAATATATTGTGCTCATAATGAAAACATCACCCGTCACACAGTGACTGATTAAACCTCTGCACTGAAGCTTCTCCAGAAATGACTCAATGAGTGCTTTAAACCCTTTTCCAAATCAGTTGTGCATCATGAAACCTCAGCATCTGCCTTCAGTAGTGTGCGTTTAGTGAGTGTTTATCAGGCTGTGTTAATCTGTCTCTCTTAACGGCTCCGTTTAGTGTCTGTCACATTATCTCTGTGAGAGCAGGAGATATTAATAACTAGGAAACGTGGAGGTGTTTCTGACAGCGCAGGAGCTCAGCACATTACAGATCAGGAGGGGGGATGATCAGGCCTCAGAGTCCATTAGAAGAAAGAATCGATTCCTTGATGCAGAGTCATTAAAGATCTGGGAGTCGATTACAAAAAAGAATCATCTTGATTCATAGTCATTAAAGCCCTGGAAGTCGAATACTAAACAAATTGATTCCTTGATTCGGAGCCATTTAAAGGCGTGGAAGTCAAATACGAAAATAATCAATTCCTTGATTAAGAGTTATCAAAGGCCAGGGAGTCCAATACAAAAAGATTTGATTCCTTGATTAAGAGCCATTAAAGGCCTGGAAGTCGAATACGAAAAGAATTGATTCCTTGATTAAGAGTCATCAAAGGCCAGGGATTCCAATACAAAAAGATTTGATTCCTTGATTAAGAGCCATTAAAGGCCTGGGAGTTGATTACAAAAAGAATTAGTTCCTTGATTCAGAGTCATTAAAGGCCTGGAAGTCAAATATGAAAAGAATCAATTCCTTGATTCAGAGTCATGAAAGGCCTGGGAGTCCAATACAAAAAGATTTGATTCCTTGATTAAGAGCCATTAAAGGCCTGGGAGTTGATTACAAAAAGAATTAGTTCCTTGATTCAGAGTCATTAAAGGCCTGGAAGTCAAATATGAAAAGAATCAATTCCTTGATTCAGAGTCATGAAAGGCCTGGGAGTCCAATACAAAAAGATTTGATTCCTTGATTAAGAGCCATTAAAGGCCTGGGAGTTGATTACAAAATAGAATCGATTCCTTGATTCAGAGTCATTTAAGGCCTGGAAGTCCAATACGAAAAGAATCGATACCTTGATTCAGAGTCATTAAAAAATAATTGATTCCTCAATTCAGAGTCATTTAAGGCCTGGAATCGATTACAAAAATAATTGATTCCTTGATTCAGAGTCATTAAAGGCCTTGGAGTCAATGACAAAATACAATCGATTCCTAGATTCAGAGACATTAAAGGTTTGGGAGTCGATTGCAAAATACAATCGATTCCTTGATTCAGAGCCATTTAAAGGCCTGTGAGTCGATTACAAAATACAATCAACTCCTAGATTCAGAGTCATTTATAGGCCTGGGAGTCGATTGAATCAAGGAATCAATTCTTTTTTTGTAATCAACTCTCAGGCCTTTAATAACTCTGAATTAAGGAATCAATTCTTTTTGCAATTAACTGCAAGGCCTTTAATGACTCTGAATCAAGAAATCGATTGTATTCTGTATTCGACTCCCAGGCCTTTAAATGACTCTGAATCAAGGAATCAATTCTTTTTTGTAGAGTCATTAAAAGCATGGGAGTTGATTTAAAAAAGAATCGTCTTTATTCAGAGTCATTAAAGGCCTGGGAGTTGATTACAAAAAAAAAGATTCCTTGATTCCGAGTCATTTAAGGCATAGGAATGAATTACAAAAAAGAATCAATTCCTTGATTCCTAGTCATTAAAAGTATGGGAGTCGATTAAAAAAAGAATAGTCTTTATTTAGAGTCATTAAAAGCCTGGAAGTTGAATACATAAGGAATTGATTCCTTGATTCAGAGTCAATAAAGGCCTGGGAGTCGATAACAAAAAAGAATCGATTCCTTAATTCAGAGTCATTTAAAATCAGGAGTCGATTCCAAAGCTCAGAATCCATTCATTCAAACAGAATCTACTTCTACAGTTAGAATCTACTTAACAGCCTTACATTTCTGCAAACAGATTTATATGGTTCGCTTTGATGCTAGTTGCAGGAGATGTTAGTTAATATAATTTACGTCTAAAGGGTTTTAAATAGAAAGAATTGAAAAACAATCGCAACGACAGGGGGGAATCGAATCTTTGTACCAAATCAATTGATTCTAGCACTAGGGAATCAGGACTCGTTGTGAAGCTTGTTTTCTGCTGTTTTTCTGTCTCTCAGGTGTTTCTGACGGAGTACGCCGGTCCTCTGCTCATATATCTGATGTTTTACTTCCGAGTGCCCTTCATTTATGCACCCAAATATGACTTCACCACCAGCAAACACTGGGTCGTACAGTAAGTCATTAAAGCAGTCATGAGATGTGTTTTTGTACTGTACTGTTCTCTAAGGTTTACTTATAATTTAATCAGTATTTAAAGACCTGCGATTTCTTTATTCACTAAAGGCCTCAGAGTCGATTACAAAAAAGAATTGATTCCTCGATTCAGAGTCATTGAAGGTCTGGGAGTTGAATACAAAAAGAATCTATTCCTTGATTCAGAGTCATTAAAGGCCTGAGAGTCAAGTGCATAAAGAATTGTTTCCTTGATTCAGAGTCATTAAAAAAGCATTGATTCCTCGATTCAGGGTCATTAATGACCTGGGAGTCGATTACAAAAAAAAAAAAAAAAAGAATTGATTCCTTGATTCAGAGTCATTAAAAAAGTATTTGTTCCTCGATTCAGAGTCATTAAAGGCTTGGGAGTTGAACACAAAAGAATCGATTCCTTGATTCAGCGTCTTTAAAAAAGTATTTGTTCCTCGATTCAGAGTCATTAAAGGCTTGGGAGAACACAAAAAGAATCGATTCCTTGATCCAGATTAATTAAAGGCCTTGGAGTCTAATACAAAAAGATTTGATTCCTTGATTATGAGTCATTAAAGGCCTGGGAGTCGAATACAAAAAATTTGATTCCTTGATTCAGAGTCATTAAAGACATGGGAGTTGATTGCAAAAAGAATTGATTCGTTTATTCAGAGTCATTAAAGGCCTTAACTTTTAAAAATGGTCATAATTTAGAAGTAATTGACTATTTTTTGTGCTCCTTCTGATTATCATTAAAATGATTGAGTGGGCGTGACTAATTGTAGACTCAGAAGTAAACGCCCACTGCTCTGATTGGCTGACAGTTTTGCATATTTAAGGTCCCATGAATTTAAAATAGTCTTTTAGATGTTAGTATTAGTATAGTTTTTAGGAACTCAATAAACTAGTGTGCACCAAAACAGTGACAATTTACATTTAGAAGATATGAAACTGATATAATCATGTAAAGCTTTTAGTTTGTCACTTCCACCTGAATAGATTAGTAAATTTTCATGTCACCTCATAGTATGACCTCATACTAAATGCTCTCTAGTATCTGACATGCCCCGCCCCCTTCAAGACGCTTTTCATTTTGATGCGCTTGAGCTCAAGCACTCTCACTGGCAGAGCTGTGATAAAGCAAAACACTATTGACTGTATTTTTTTTAAAGGGGAGGAGCTACACTGTGTCCCACCCTCTCTTCATGTTTTGGTTGAGATTACGTCAAAAATCGAATAAAAAAAAGACATTTCAAAGCGCTTCACGAGACCTTTAACAAGTCTAAACAAGCAGTGAAATAGAAGTGGGATATTCTGTGGAGGCGGAGCTTATCCAAACTATTACATCATAAAGTAGAACATTCCAGAAGCTGTGGTTTATTCAGACTGTCTTCAATATAAGTTGATTTCAGAGGAACCGCAAGGTGTTGAGTTCTGAAACTTGCAGGATGATTTTATAGCATTACCAGCTCTTATATGACAAAATATCAGTGCAACTTTGGTTTCATAGTTAATGACCCCTATATTAGTTATAGCCCTGTCATTATCATAAACATTTGCATATGCACTTCATAAGAAGAAAAAAAAAAGTGTGATATTTTGATGTTTGTTTACTATTACAAATAAAACTGATCAACTGTGATTGGTTTCAGAGGGCTGATGGGTAACTGAGTGTTCTTGTTGTTGTAGTTTGGCATGTATGTGTCACTCTTTCCACTACGTGAAGAGGCTTCTGGAAACACTGTTCGTCCATCGCTTCTCACACGGGACTATGCCTCTCCGCAACATCTTTAAGGTCAGATAATTGTATGAAATTCAGGCATATTGGTGTATAAGTGAGATGTTAAAAAGATTGTTTACCTATAAATGAAAAGTTCTTTATCATTTACTCACTCAAAGGTTTCTAAACTGTACATATCTTTCTTTTATTAAACACAAAACAGGATATACTGAAAATGCTGGAATAACTATTGACACCTATAGAAAACCAAAAATACCATGGAAGTCAATGGCTGTTTTTTTTCCAGCATTCTTCAGTATATCTTCACTAGTGTTCAACAGAAAATATTAACATAAACCAGTTTGTAATGCGTGTAGGATGAGGAAATGACAGAATTTATATTTTTGGGTGAACTGTGATTTTAATTGGTCTTTCTGTTTAGCCTGTGTCAGAGGATTATTAGAGAAATGTATTGTTGTACATATGCAGTAATATATTATACAGTGGTGTAAAGCAGGGATTCTCAACCGGTGGGGCTCAGCGATCCTGTAGGTGTGCTGCAAGATAGCTTAAAATGAACTTAAATATTATACTATAATTCTTTGATTTCAATATTAAATATGTCATATTAAAATGATCGAAGTAATGGCATTTCCCGTTTTCTGTGATTGAATAGGCTAATTCAGACTCACTGTTAAACACAGCCTCACTGTTAAATACAGACATGTGGCTCAAACTTCCAACCGCTGCACGTCAACTAGGACTACGTTCTCAGTTGTATAAAGCAAACCGTCACGCAAATGTAAAGGTGACTATAATAGTTTTAATAACCGGCTTACGCGTGCCTTACATTCACAACCCGTACTGTATCGCACAGTTGATTCACAAACTATGCGTGCTCCCTTTGTGTGAACACTTTAAAATATTCGCATGGTTGTCCAAAGTAATGTCCCGCGAGTGTTTGTGAATGCTAGATCAATAGATGATTAGTAGTCAGTCTAATTCAAAGCAGAAACGTTTTTTTGGCATGTCCTGTTGTTCTGTCAGGTTTATTTATTGAAGAAAAGGCCCAAATACTCTGCAGTTCTAAAGAATAACTGAAGTGAAGAGTTGAGAGAACCAGTCTGTGCATTGTTGTTGTTTTTTTTATATTAAAATATACATTATTTTATTTTATGTTATATTTAAATATATATTTATAATGTTTGGGTTTTTTAATAAAATGATCTAAAAAGAGAGAGAATAATAGAAGGCAAAAGAAATGTTTTGCTAATAAATAAAGCTTAAAAATGAGCATTTTCTCTAGACATTCAGTTTGGACCTTTGGAAGGAGGTGGGCCTCGAAGTGATAAAGGTTGAGAACCCCTGGTGTAAAGTAACTAATTACAAATACTCAAATTACTGTAATGGAGTAACTTTCCCCAGAAACTGTAATTTACTAAGTAGTTTTAAAACTGTGCACTTTTACTTTCCTTTGTGTACATTTGTAGTGCAGTATTGGTACTTTTACTACTTTCCTTCAACCTGCAGTCACTACTTTACTTTGTCTTTTCTATGGGAATTATAAAAATCAGTGATTTCTGTCCAATCAAATCACACATAGAAAGTAAATCACATCATAATGAACTACCTCAAGACATGGAGATTTATAATTGCAGCAAACTGTCTGGAAGCATTAAAAGTGTCCAAGAAGAAGTCCAAAATCTTTACAAGCAATGACCCAGAGACTGTTTAGATGCTTATTACTGATGAGAAGATGACAAATGTTTACTGTATGATAACCGAAATGGCCTTAAACACCCAGCAGGCACAAGACATCAACATGACTTCCGATTGATGTACCACAACGTCATGGGGACGTTGAGTTTTGTTTGGAAATGAAAATCGTGTTGACATGAGGCTGATGTCAATGTCCAGCGCCAACCTAAAATCAACCAAATATCAACGTCTAATGATGTTACAGCTTGACGTTGTGCAGATGTTATACATAACTATAACATCTATCAGATGTTGGATTTCGGTTGCCATATCTGATGAACAAATGTCAGTATTTGACCTCATTATGATGTTGGTTTAAGATCTTGGCTCTACGTTGACTCGATTTTGGTCACTTTCTAACACAATCAACCAAATACGAACGTCATTTGACGTCATTAATAAACATCAAAATAACGTTGTACTTAGACGCTGGCTAGACAAGCCAATTTTAGCGTCTTCTGATGTTATGTGCCTGCTGGGCAATCACTAGATGCACTACAGAATGTTACGTTTACACACATCCACAAATGACATGTAAACGCATCAGCTTTTTAACAGTGTAATACTCACTACTCATTAGTACTTTTTGAAAGGTCTACTTTTTACTCCTATCTTGAGTAATATTGACAACACATACTTTTTCTCGCACTATTTTTAGGCAAGTAATAGTACTTTTACTAAAGTATGATTTTTCAGTACAGTTCCACCACTGATATTATATACACGTTTGATTGTGTGTTTTGCAGAACTGTACATACTACTGGGGCTTCGCAGCTTGGATGGCTTATTATATCAACCACCCGCTCTACACACCGCCCAGTAAGACAAACTCATATTCATTCAGCACTGCATCATTAGAAATTAATTGCGTTTTAGACTACATGTGAATGGAAAAAAGTTTGTTTTAATGTTAGGGTTATTAATTTATATATATATATATATATATATATATATATATATATATATATATATATATATATATATATATATATATATATATATATATATATATATATATATATATATAAATAGGTTGTGTGTTATTGAAGTGTGTTCAGCCTCTGGTGTTTGTGTTTCAGTCTATGGAGAGCAGCAGATCAGACTGGCCCTCACTGTGTTTCTGGTAAGATCAGCATATAAACCCATTTCACACACTCCATATGCAGTGTGTATTTATTCCATGTTAACAGATTAAAGCTGTATTTGCTTAGGAGAAAAAGTCCAATTTAAGTGTGTGAACAATTATGTGTAGAATATGTGCAAAGAAGCAAAATAATCTGTCAGTGCAACCGTGCCTTGCTTTAAATGCACCCTGTGTAACTCTTTGAATTGTATGAGCCCTAACCTAACAGATGATGATGATGATGATGATGCATGAACATTTCTGAGTGCCTCCTCCCAAAAAGTCTGATAGTTTTACACCCAGTTCACCTTCCCATCTAGATTTAATTTAACCACGTTATATTCTTTCAGGGACATGAGTTTAGAGCGTAATATGGAGATCAATCCTTTATTAATAAAATCAAGAGTAAGATTATCTAAAGGGGAGACAGGAGGAAGAGCAGGGAAGTGAGGGAATTTCCCCCTAGCAAAACTACAGACCTGAAGATATAAAAATAATGATTGTGCGGGAGGTTATACTTTCTACAGAGATTTTCCAAGCTGTTAAATGAGTTATCGGCATACAGGTCTTTAAAGCGTTCCAATTCAGATGATGACCACAAGACTAATGCTTTGTTTTTGTCTACAGTTCTGTCAGATTGGAAACTTCTCCATCCACATCGCCTTGAGGAATCTCCGACCACCTGGTAAATCACACTGGCGTCTTATTATAAATCAATAAACAATCATATCAGTCATGAATTGATGAATGTCATTGAAAAACGACAATGTTTATTTTGCTAGCGCACATTGATATTCTTTAGACCAGTGTTTCCCAACCCTGTTCCTGGAGGCACACCAACAGTTCATGTTTTGGATGTCTCCCTCATCTGACCCATTAACTTCAGGTTTTGGAGTCTCTTCTAATGTTCTGATAAGTTGATTCAGGTGTGTTTGATTAGGGAGAGAATGAAAATGTGTACTGTTGGTGTGCCTTCAGGAACAGGGTTGGGAAACTGCTTTAGATGAACAATTAATCCGTGTGAGTTAGTCCACTGAATGTTTTGTTTTTGTTTTGGTAATCTTTAATCAATATCTGACCATTTTCTTCGACGTCATTTAGATGCTTCAGCCACAATATTCTTAGCCACTCCTATCTGGGACGATAACCGGTTTCAAGGTTTACCACAGTTTGGAAAAGTCACGTTTTAAAACCCCTAAAACGTTCTGTTGTACCGCTTCTAAAAATTCTGTGATTTTTAAACCTATTGAAGACAGCAGAAGTCAGCGATTTTATTTCAATTATTCAGCCTGACATGTTTACTGTTTTAAATGTTTCTTGAAATCATATATATTGTGTTCAATAGGGAAAAAGTAGCATGTTTTAGAGTAGAAATCATTATTTTTATTCAAGTTTATCACACTGTTAGAATCCTATCTTACCGTTAGTTTGCTATGAGTGAATGATGTGCAAATTAAAGCCCCGCCCCCTACTAAATATCCCGTTTGAGTTGGACGTACATCAACATACTCCCAGTTTTCTTAATTCATGTGATTTTATAATTTCTTCTACTATGGTTATTCTCTCTTCCGCAGGCTCTAAGACTAGAAAGATCCCGTACCCGACTAAAAACCCCTTCACCTGGATCTTCCTGCTGGTTTCCTGCCCCAATTACACATATGAGGTCAGAAAGACACGTTAACAAAAGAAAATTCTGCCATCTTTTACCACACTCATTTCAAACAAATCAGAGCTTTTTCTTCTGTTGAACACCAAAGAAGATGTTTTGAAGAATGTTGGAAACCTGTAACCGATGACAGGTTTCCAACATTATTCTATGAAAATAAAAAGAAAAGATAAAGGTTTGGAAACACTTAAGATGTGAATTTAATCATTGCTAGATAAAATATATTATATGTAAAATAATATATGTATTACGTGTGTGTGTGTGTGTGTGTGTATGTATATGTGTGTATATGTATGTGTATATATATATATATATATATATATATATATATATATATATATATATATATATATATATAATAACAAAAACTATACAAAACATTTTTTTGCATAGATATTTAAAATATATATATAATCTGGATCACATAATCAAAAAGAAAGCATTAGTGTTAAAGTATATTATGGGAAAAAAAACACTTCTACTTGAAGGTTTTGTTTCTAGTCCAAATATCTAAAAAAAATTTAAATCAGGAAGCATATTTAAAAACTATGTTAACTATATAAAAAAAACAAGTCAAAAATGACATGAGATTCTCCTTAAAGGGATAGTTCACCCAAACATTAAACCTGACTATTTAAATCTCCCTAGAGGAAGATATTTTGGAGAAAGCTAAAAACCTGTAACCATTTACTTTTATACTAGGAAGAACAAACACTATAGAAGTCAATGGTTTCCAACATCCTCAGATTTTCCTCTTTAGTGTTCAACAGAACAAAGAAACAAAATCTACAGTTTTGGGTAAACCGTCCCTTTAAAACAAGTCAAATAATCTAAAACAAGTGTGTTTAGCTTGCGTCACTGACAGATTATTTTGCTTCTTTGCACATATTCTACACATAATTGTTCACACACTTAAATTGGACTGTTTCTCCTAAGCAAATACAGCTTTAATCTGTTAACATGGAATAAATACACACTGCAAGTGGAGTGTGTGAAACGGGTTTATACGCTGATCTTACCAGAAACACAGTGAGGGCCAGTCTGATCTGCTGCTCTCCATAGACTGAAACACAAACACCATAGACTGAAACACATACACAGTTGGAGTCCCCGTTAATTATTAGCCCCCCTGTTTATTTTTTTAATAGAGAGAAGAATTTTGCAACACATTTCTAAACATAATAGTTTTAATAACTCATTTCTAATAACTGATTTATTTTATCTTTGTCATGATGACAGTAAATAATATTTGACTAGATATTGTTCAAGACACTTCTATACAGCTTAAAGTGACATTTAAAGGCTTAACCAGGTTAATTAGGTTAACTAGGCAGGTTAGGGGAATTAGGCAAGTTATTGTATAACCGTGGTTTGTTCTGTGGACTATTGAAAAATATATATCTTAAAGGGGCTAATAATATCAAATTATTTTATTTAAAAAAATTAAAAACTGCTTTTATTCTAGCCGAAATAAAGCAAAGGAGACTTTCTCTAGAAGAAAAAAATATTATCAGACATACTGTGAAAATTTTCTTGCTCTGTTAAACATCATTTGGGAAATATTTAAAAAGAAAACAAAAATTCAAAGGGGGGCTAATAATTCTGACTTCAACTGTATATACACGCACATACTTGTATATCATGTATATAAATACAGAATATAAGCACTGGAATAGTTTGAAACTGCACCAGGAACAGATATACGAACTCTTGACTGTAGTATTTACCATTTTTACTCCTGTTATGATGTTTGATGTGTGTATTTTTGTTCATTTTACATGATATTGACAAGATATTAGATAGTAAACAAGATATAAGATAGTAAAATTTACTTCAATTTTGCTTGTGTAAATTGCTATGAAGATTGTACAAGTTTAATCGATTATTTTAATTAAAGTAAATCTAAAAGAACAGTCAGTCTAGTATTTACAGTCTTTATATTCTATTTTTCAGCTGGGCTCGTGGCTGGGCTTCACCCTGATGACGCAGTGTTTGCCGGTGGCTTTCTTCACTCTGGTGGGCTTCATTCAGATGACAGTGTGGGCCAAAGGAAAGCACCGCAGCTACCTGAAGGAGTTTCGAGATTACCCCACGCTCCGCTCACCCATCCTGCCCTTCATCCTGTAGTAGAGAGAGCGTCCCGCAGTGTTTTAACCCCCCATCAGCTCTCTTTTATAGCTCTGACACACTGATTCCCAATAACACAGTCAGATCCACAGGCTCCACGTCGCCACCTGTGGGTCGCATCTACAATATCCACATTATTGTTGTACAAATGAAACGCATAAGGGTTTGTCTTTTTTTTGTTTTGCATTGTACGATTTTCATTAGCGATGTCAAATTAAGGAGATGTGTGCAGACATGTGCATGCAGATTATTCCTGCTGGTTGTAATAAAACACTTTTTAGCTGGATAGTGAGGTTTGCAGCAATGCATGCTGGGTGGAAAGTAACTAAGCATTAAAAATAGGTGATAAAGTGCGTATTCGTGCTGCTGCTTCTTGTGGCTGATACAGGAAAATGAAGGAAGCCGACGGTGTTGAAAGTGCTTTATAAATAAATCGAGTTGTTAAAGGAAGTTTGATTGACTTTGGTCTATTTCTAGGCTGTTTTCATCATGACGTCAGTGATTATACAAGTTCTATAGGCGTTAAATAGTCTCTTTTCACCCATCCTGTACCTTTTTTTGCTTTATAATAATGAAATGTGTCGAGAAGGTGATTGTCATAAAAATAAGTCATAATGCAACACCTGTTTTTCTTTTGTTTTAATCATGTAGTCATTTTCCCTGGAGCGCTCCTCATGTTGTCATTTATCAGTAAAAGAAGCTTTAAAACTGCTCAGACAGACATTTAGCAGTTTTCTGCGTTGTAGTTTGTCTGTTCTGTGCATCAGTCTTGTGTGTTTTGAGTGCATCTTTATTTTCGAGATCTTTCATGCACTGATTAATGATGGCTGTGAGTTCAGTATTGATGCTTGATGATTTTGTTCTCATCATCATGGGGAATCTTGTGGAAACTGCCAAGGACATCTCAGAACATATCTTTTTTTTACATATTAAACACACACTGCAAACACACAACACAATGCTTTCTTAGAGTTTTTGTCTTCTTTCTAGTTCAACTATCTAAAACTTATACCAAGAAGCATTTTCTAGACAAGCTAATTTATATATATGTATATATTTCTGTTCTAGAAAGGCTTCTTGATATAATATTTTCTGCAGTTTTGAGGGGAAAAAACAAGCTAAATCTGCCAATAGGGCTAAAAAAAATATATAATATTTTTTAACAAGTAAAAAAAAAAAGTTTTCAGTTTGAAATACGATTATTTTGCTTGTTTTATGGGAAAATCTAATTTAAGCACAATTTTTTTTTTAATTGATCTAGAAAATGCTTCTTGATTTATGATTTTTTTTTTTAGATATTTAAACGTGAATCTAATAGAAAAAAAGTCTTCAATTTTACATTTCTTTTCTATTCTAAAATCTCTTTTCAGACCATAAAGATTTTCTCATTATAGTGCATTTCATAAAATTTTTAATTTTAATTCAGTTGAAGTCAGAATTATTAGCCCCCCCTTTGGTTTTCTTTTTAAATTTTTCCCAAATGATGCAAGGACCGAGCAAGGAAATTTTCACAGTATGTCTGATAATATTTTTTCTTCTGGAGAAAGTCTTATTTGTTTAATTTTGGCTAGAATAAAAGCAGATTTAAATTTTTTTTTAAACCATTTTAGCTCCTTTAAGCTTTATTTTTTCAATAGTCTACAGAACAAACCATCATTATACAATAACGTGCCTAATTACCCTAACCTGCCTAGTTAACTTAATTAACCTAGTTAAGCCTTTAAATGTCACTTTAAGCTGTATAGAAGTGTCTTGAAGAATATCTAGTCAAATATTATTTACTGTCATCATGACAAAGAGAAAATAAATCAGTTATTAGAGATGAGTTATTAAAACTATTATGATTAGAAATGTGTTGAAGAAAAACTTTGTTAAACAGAAATTGGAGAAAAAAAATAAATAAACGGGGGCTAATAATTCAGACTTCAACTGTATATCAGTAAAATTATAGCATGGAAAAAATACATTATGAAACTATCCCTGCTGATTGTATTGAAAATTTGTTTCTACACAGTGTAATTGCATTAACAAAACAAATGTTTTACATTGCATCAAAAATTTGGATTTAAAAAAAGAAGTAATAACGTGTCATGACAGATGCCACAATTAAGAAAAACACCTTTAACAGTTTGTTTATTCTATGCTAAATAAATTCTTCAGTTAGATTCCCCTCAATGAAAGCAGCTTTAAATCTGATCAAACATAGATTTACAACTTTCCCTTGCGTCACAGCTTGTTTGTATGGATTATGATTGTTTTCATCTCTGAGACCTGTTTTATGCACTGATGATTAACGCTGCGAAGATGCTCAGCTGTTTTTCCTCATGATGATGATGATCAGTCTTCAAAACACTAAACGAAAGGACCTGAAATAAAGCGTTTAGAGACCACTGCAAAAAAAAAAAAATGCTTTTCTTAAAGAGTTTTAGTCTTGTTTCTAGTCTTAATATCTAAATATTCTTAAATCAAGAAGCAACAATTGTCTTTTAAATAATCTGCCAAAATGAAGTAAGTTTTTCCTTCAAACAAGCTAAATAATCTCCCAATGGGGTCAGCAAAATAATCTAGTTTTGTCTTTTGATAAGATTATGTTGCTCACCCCATTTGCAGATGATTTTGCTTGTTTTAAGGAAAAACTCACTTCATTTTGGCAGATTTCTTAAATCAAGACAACTGTTGCTTCTTGATTTAAGAATTTTCAGATATTTGGACTACAAACAAGACTAAAAATCTAATAAAGAAAAGCATTTGTGATTATTAAGTGAAGATAAAAGTGAAACAGCACAAACTGCAGATGTCAGAAGTGTTTGCTTGACCTAACAATTTATATAAATGAAAAATAAACCCTCCAGAAACACTGATTGTCTTGTTATTTGTCTAAACATGCTAAACGTATAGAGCAGGGCTGGGCCGTTTGACGCTATACATAGTTACCGTGGATTGAAACGTGTACCGTAAACTATATATAATTAACCCCAGGAAATGTAAATAAGCTACCGTGGCAAACTGATGTCCAGCATGAGTGAGGCTCAGAAAGATGCTTGATTGAAGACTAGCGGTGTTGCCAAATGCTTTATATTTTCAACACAAAGTGCTCACCCTTTATTCAATATTTATACAAGAAAACTGCTTGATATTTGCTTAAAGTTGACATTTATTTTTCATATTTAAGTTTATTTTCCTGTTACTTGCGATATACTTTACATCACTGAGACGTTACTTGAAGAATGTTCCTGAAAAGTGAGCTCTGCCCATATAAAACTGAGAAATGTGAATTTGCTGTTCATCTAAAGTCAGATTTTGTTTTCTATATTTATAATGTTAAAAATAAAACAAAAAATTATCAAATAATATCATCAAGTCGGTAAATATTCAAGCATATTTATAATGTAAAACCATTTTGGATATTTTCTGGAACAACTAGGCTACCTTTATTAAAATTAACTATATGGTGAAGGATATCATTACCGTGAAATAAACTCTCGCATACGTTTTGGGTCATACCGTCCAGCCCTAATGCAGAGATGCTAATGTTTATGTTAGTAATACGTGCTCTGCCATTCAGCAACGTGTGTAATGTTTTAATCTCTTCTGCTAGGCTTGGATAATGCCCAGGCTCAATCTGAGAACGTAGTCCCGGGGACGTTTCTGGAGACCGCGAAATACGTCCCGGGAGGTACGTATTTTTGCAGTTTTTGTTTTCGCGAATCCGCGAGAGGTCGCTGTGCGCGCTTTTCCCCCGCGCCGTCCTCGCGTAAACCCGCTAGAGGCCGCTGTCGAACGACCTTCCGCCTGTCTGCCTGGCTGACAGAATGATTGACCGTGCGACCGGCCAATCGGCTGACCCACCCTCCTCCGTCCCTAAACCCAACCAACGACGATTCACAAAAGCCGTCCAGAAAAAGAAAAGCCCTCGTCTGATTTTTACCACGTTTTCAGATTTTGACCACATTCTCACCCAGTGATGAACTTGTTCGCTTCATTTTTTGGATTTTGTTTTCATACCTGATTTCTGGAACCGCTCTTCCCCGGACTCGAACCCGGTCGTCGTCGTGGTAAGCCCCTCTCTGCACCTCGAGTCAGCCAGAGTACACGAAGAGCTAACTGGACAAACTGGTTGCAGTGGGAAAGCCCTCCACATGGACGCAAGCGGCCGGCCGGCAAGCGCCGAAAGGAACGGCGTCACACCGCCCCGCAGCGTTCGCTTAAAAAAATGAAATGCAGCCGGACGTACCCCCGGCTACGTATTTCGCGGTCTCCAGAAACGTCCACGGGACTACGTTCTCAGAATGAGCCTGGGTTGGTTGGAGTTATGGATCAGCATTTCTGTGCTTTAAAACAAAGATGCACAGATGTTCTGAAGGCTCAAGATAATCTTTATTGCAGCGAGAGCTATTTATATACACAGAAATGAGCTGAATGGAGACCAGGGAGGGATGTTTATGCTGCGTTCGCCTCGATCCTCTTCTTCCTCAAGTTCAGTCTTCTCTCTCGCTCGTACTCCTTCATCCGCATCACATAACTGCACAAACAAAAGAGAAACGATGAGGAAAACGGTTATTATGCATTACATTGTGTGGTTCAAGTGATTCAATTACAATTGCAGACATACAGTGGAAGTCAGAATTATTAGCCCCCCTGAATTATTAGCTCCCCCGTTTATTTTTTTTCCCTAATTTCTGTTTAACGGAGAGAAGATTTCTTCAACACATTTCTAAACATAATAGTTTTAATAACTCATTTCTAAAAAGCAATATAGAATACAATATTATCCTATATATCTCTCTGAAACACCCTTTGAGGCTTTGATCCTAATTGGGGAGTTTTGGTGACTGTCGCTTTAAATTCAAATGAGATTGTGGTCTTATCAAAAGAGGGCGGAGCTACAAATGCGTGTGTTCCATAGTGGCAGATTCAAAATCAAGGCTTTCATCCTATGCTAATGAGGGAGAGATGGTCACTAGTGGGCGGGGCTTTCCCCCTCTGATGACATGTACAAAGAGAGAATGTCAATAGAAGTGTTTCTGCAGACTGTTTTAATCAAATCCGATTATAAACAAATAGAATTAATTAATTTTTACCATTAGAAGCTGCTTATATTCACAGACTATAGCCAAACAACTGTTTAAACCTCTTATGAAACTGATATTTGCATAATAGCTCCCCTATAACACCACAGACAACATAAATCACACAACAGAACGAGAGCAGAGATTCAACAACTACAATTAAAAGCCAATGAGAAAAGGTGTGTATTGCAGCAACAGCAAAGGCTTGGTCACCTCGAGATTTAAATTTAGCCCGAGGAACGTTTAATAGTCTCTGGTTGGATGACCTGAGAGACCTTACAGGATTATGAACAGACAATAAATCAGATAAATATACAGGCGCTTTAAAAACCAGCCCCAAGAGTTTTAAATCAATTCTATAACGGAGTGGGAGCGAGTGCAAAGATTTTAAAACTGGTGTAATGTGCTCACGTATACGCACACCAGTCAGAAGCCTAGCGTTGGCATTTGGTATCACTTGAAGGGGATTAAGAGAAGCTTGATTTATACCTATATAAAGGGAATTACAATTAATCCAGTCTTATTGAAAATGAAAGCATGAATAACCCTTTCAGTGTTCAAAGAAAGACATGTTAGTTTTTGCTCTGGTTTAGACTCTGAGACTCTGAGATGGAAAAAATACTTTGACTACTTTACTGATCAGTCAAATTGGAGAGAGTTATCAAAAACCCTCATTTGTAAGTCACTTTGATAAAAGCGTCTGCTAAATCAGTGGTTCTCAAACTGGGGGTCGCAGAGTAATTTCAAGGGGTCGCGAGAGTGATTTAAAAATTGTGTAATTTTCAGTGATTATAATAAATATTTTTCAGTATTACAAGTGAAAGCTAATATTTTCAGATTTCTTAAAAGATATTACTGATAAATTCATAAAGTATTTAGGACACATTCAGGCAGAATGCATCTTTGTACCTGAAACGTAGCGCTCAGGAACAGTTAAAAACTTGTCATGTCAACTTGCCGCAGTAAACAAAGCCAAGTGGTGCTCAAGCCCGCAACGCTTGCCCCGCCTTCGCGCTCTTCTTATTGGCCCACTGCTCTAAGAACTGAACACAAATGGATTGGCTAAAATGAGCTGTCAATCACTCAGTCAACGCCTCCTGTCTTCAGATGACAGGAGCTACAACCGCGAATATGTAAAGCGGTGAGCGGTCCGTCCGTGTATGTTTTGGTCACTCAATTATGTTATAAAAATGTATTTTCTTGTGATAACGGGATTTCTTTGAGACATATTTTTCCTCACGCATGCATATATATTTTGTTGTTAGTTTTGATTATTGTTGGTTTCAAATGCAATAAATCTGTTTATAAAACTTGTAGTAACGGTGCGATAATTGGTGGGAGCCACTAAATTTTGGCTGGTGCTCCTAGATTTTTAAAGTTAGGACCTCCAGTACTACCAAGCAAAAATGTTGATTTCAAGCCCTTTAATGTGTAGTAAATATAGTTAAAATATTGTGAACAGCTTAAAAAAAGCTATTTTTATTGTTTGTATTAGGGGTGGGCGATATGACCTAAAATTAATATCACGGTATTTTTCATCTTTTGAACGGTGACGGTATAATATCATGGTATTACTTTAAATTGCAAAATAATATACATCTCAAGGAAGAACAGACAAAAGAAAGTCTCACTTCTATCACTCTTTAAAAGTTTTGGTTTGGGTCATTGTAAATGCTCAGTCTCGTTATGAGCTGATCTTCATTTCTCTGTGTTGGTGGAATAAAGCAGGCGAGTCAGCCGCACCAATTTATGAGCAGACAGAGCAGGATTCTCGCGATGACCACCAGCGCAATTCAGCTCTTTGTTATGAGCTGTAGTTTCAGTGTAAACTTAGTCAAGGTGAGTTTCTTTGGCGATGATGTGTACAGTGTTAGATTTTATATTTAGCGGACATTTGCGCTGAACACGCGGTGAATGCAACGCATCGAGATTCGGGCACCTTCTCCGAAAACACTCGATTGATCTTAGCTGGCGGATCAACATTTACCTCATGTCATGATCGCTGTCATCTGCGCCATTATTATTATTATAACTTTAGGTGAGGTTTGCAAACCTGTGCACTTTTCACTCTTCAGCCGTTTGCATTTCCTGCAGTAACAAAAGCTCCCTGTTATCTGACAGCGGGAAGCGTTGAGTGACTGACAGCTAATATGAACCAATACAGCAGCAGGGTAGAGCGATTCAGCAAGTTTTTAGAGAAAATCAAATCAGATTGCACTACAACCATTATATTCAGACACACAAATGCTCCCAAATATATTATGAGGGCGCATAGATTACATTTCGGGCGCTCATGCGACCAAAATGGTTGCAATTTCGAGCCCTGTAGTATAAGGACATGTATTCAGACCACAAAATTGAATGCCTTATTATTTAGAATGAGCTAATATTGATGTAAATGCAGCTGTTCAAGGCGCATAATTGATTTATCACGGTATTGACGGTATTAGAAAATCCATGTCGTAGCGCAATGTCACACCGGTGATGACTATGACACCGGTGTACCGCCCACCCCTAGTTTGTATAAACTTTGGCAGTGGGGGGCGGTCGCGAGTTCTTGACGATCTTACATTGGGGGTCGCTGGTTTAAAAGTTTGAGAACCACTGTGCTAAATGACTAAATGTAAATGTAAAAACGCTCTCTCAAATTCTCCCCATTTTTTTTACCAGAGGTTTCACATGAAACAAGCAATATCTGAAGAATTAAACACTATAATCTCATTTTGTCTTTGTTTAGGAGAAAATAAAATTAGGGGACAACCAAGCTTTAACATCAGAACATTAAAAAAAGCTTTTGTTACTAGACTCCAGGGGCAGGTAAATTTACATGTCATCAGCATAAAAATGAAATGAGAAACTGTGTTTACTTAAAAATCAGCCCCCCAAAGGAAACACGAACAAAGAAAAGAAAATCGGACCAAGAACAGAGCCCTGAGGGACTGCGCACATCAGAGGAGGAGCTTCAGAGATAGAATCACCAACATTTACAGAGAAACTGCTACTGGTAAAATAGCACTGAGAGCATTTAAACAGCACTTGGGGAATATTTGAAAACTAATTCAGTTTACGGGAAGCGAATATTTGTGTGTACATGTTAATCTACAAAATGATGTCCCAAAAGAGTGAGATATGGTGAAAAGGCTTAATATATTGTGCAAACATTTTTGACACCTAAAAGTTTTCCTTAAATATGCCAAACATTACTTTGGTCATATATTTATATTTTTAAATAGTAACTTGCTCTTTCAAAACCACGATTAAAAACCAAAAATAAAAATGTTATTTAGCTTAATTTATAAAATTATAATATCAAATAAATATATACATTTTTTATTTTTATATATATTTGTATAGGTTTTGACAGTAGTTTTTAAAGAGCTGTTACTATTACACTCACTGGCCACTTTATTAGGTACACCTTACTAGTACCGGGTTGGACCCCCTTTTGCCTTTAGAACTGCCTTAATTCTTCTTGACAGATTCAACAAGGTACTGGAAAATTCCTCTGATATTTTGCTCCATGTTGACATGATAGCATCACACAGTTGCTGCAGATTTCTTGGCTGCACATCCATGATGCGAATCTCCCATTGCACCACATCCCTAAGGATCTATTGGATTGAGATGTGGTGACTGTGGAGGCCATTTGAGTACAGTGAACTTAATTTCAGCCTGAACCGTTGATACAAGGCAGGATGGATCCATGCTTTCATGTTGTTGACGCCCAATTCTGACATTAACATCCAAATGTGGCAGCAGAAATAGAGACTCATCAGACCAGGCAACGTTTCTCCAATCTTCTGTTGTCCAGTTTTGGTGAGCCTGTGTGAATTGTAGCCTGAGTTTCCTGTTCTTAGTTGAGAGGAGTGGCATCCAGTGTGATCTTCTGCTGCTGTAAATTAGACGTGTTGTGTGTTCAGAGTGGTCATTCGAGTCACTGTTGTCTTTCTATCAGCCTGAACCAGTCTGGCCATTCTCCTCTGACATCAACAAGGTATTTGCGCCCACAGAACTGCCGCTCACTGGATGTTTCCTCTTTTTGGACCATTCTCTGTAAACCCTAGATGGTTGTGTGTGAAAATCCCAGTAGATCAGCAGTTTCTGAAATACTTAGACCAGCCCGTCTGGCACCAACAACCATGCCACTTTCAAAGTCACTTAAATCACCTTCCTTCGCCATTCTGATGCTCGCTTTGAACTGCAGCATATTGTCTTGATCATGTCTACCTGCCTAAATGCATTGAGTTGCTGCCATGTGATTGGCTGATTTGTGTGAAATTTGTGTTAACGAGTAGTTGGACAGGTGTACCTAACAAAGTGGCCGGTGAGTGTATATGTTATGTTATTATATATAAAAATATGTTCTTGAGGATCTTAAAACATTTTTAAAGTTGCTTGTGTGTCTCATAGTGCATTGAAAAGCTTGACGAGAGCTAATGATTCAAGTCATGTTTATTTGTATGGCACTGGTTTCATAGCAGCTTAACAAAATGTGCACATTATTGAATTACAATCAACATCAGAAATGTTAAGGTTATTAGTTATTATTACTTTATTATTAATAACTTTGAGTAGATGTGTGTGTGGATGAAGAGCGTCTCTTACTCCTGATGTTGACAGTAGTCCCAGTCGTGTCTCTCGTGGTCGCAGGCCATCAGGTTTGGAAACATGTCTCTCCTGCACTTCATCAGTTTGATCAGGTGGTGTGCGCAGTAATCCCGCTGCTCCACCGGCAACATCGCCAGGTTCATCTGCTCCTGCGTGGCCACCATCACTGACAACACACCAATCAGTTACACAGCTACTCCAACTAGGGTTGCACAATATAACGTTTCAGCATTGTTATTGCATTGATATGTTAGATTTTTCCAATATCATGCAGCCATATAACCAGCATCATATCACATGTTCATTCATTCATTCATTCATTTTCCTTCGGCTTAGTCACTTTATTCATCAGGGGTCGCCACAGTGGAATGAACCACCAACTTATCCAGCATATGTTTTACACAACGGATGCCCTTCCAGTTGCAACCCAGTATTGGGAAACACCTATACACGCTCATTTCACACTCATACACTACGGCCAATTTAGTTTATTCAATTCACCTATAACGCATGTGTTTGGACTGTACCGGAGCACCCGAAGGAAAGCCACACCAACACACACCACATGTTCATCACAACAGTTTTTAGGAAAAGTTTTTAAACTTAATTTCAGATTTTTGCATTTAATATATGTAAATCCCGTCAGATTTTTTAAAGTGATAGTTAACACATGTATTTTTGTCATAACTTATTTTATTTTTCACTTTTTAATAAATTAAAATCTTAACATTGAAATATTTTTAAATCACTTATTTTAAACTTAAATTATTTTTGAAAGGTTCTTTTTAAATAAAAAGTTAACATTTCTGGGTGATTAATGCCTTTATAATGCAATGCATATTATTATTATTTTTTGCTTAAACATAAATGAAAGATAATTGTGTCATACTATTAAACAGAATTAGTTCTTAATGCACAAGAATTAGTTAAAAAAAACTTTTAATATTATATATGAACCGAATGTTGCTCTTTCCACATCCGGTCATGCTTTAAACACTAATTTAATAATTGTCAGGTAACTTTTGATAACTATATATTCAGTGTTTTTTCATTAAGCTCTGAATAAATGCACTTTGAAAATGTGAATATTCAAAAAATAAAAAAGTAATAAATGCAAACACTTTTTTTAGTTCAGAAATCATAAACCACAAAAACCAGCAGACTGAGGAACAGCTTTTTCCCCAGAGGTGTCTCCCTTTTGAACTCTGCCCCTCACTGACTCTTTTGCCCCCCAATACACCCCCCACACTCCTCCAACTTATACTCCTCACAATCACTGCACTATTTAACATTTGCACATTTAAAGTTTGCACATATTCATTGCACTGATTCACTTATTTGAACTGTACATACCCACTGCACATGGACATTTGTAATTGTTTATCTATCTGCCACTCCTGATTATTAATAGCATCCTGTACATATATTCATTTATTGTAAATCTGTTCATAGCTAATACAACCTGTATATAATGTTCATAGTACATCCATCTGTAAATATCACCATAGTTTTTCTATAACTGCACTTTATAACTTATACCTGTATCCTGCACTTGCTGCTATTGCACTGCTGGTTAGACTTAAACTGCATTTCGTTGCCTTGTACTTGTACATGTGTAATGACAATAAAGTTGAATCTAATCTAATCTAATCTAATACTAACTTAATGTACATGACTGATAAACAGACTGAGGTAAAGTTGGTTTTATATTCACACATTCAGACTTCCTCCTTAATATAATTTCGGAAAAGAATTCATTGCAAATTCTAAATAGTAAAATCATATTATCAATGACTATCAGAGTACAACATTGTTCACAGTCAAATAAATAGAGCTAATGTTGTTTTGAAGTCATGTGTTTTCAAGACGAATATTCAAATTAGCATAGTAAACAATACACGGAGAGAGCCACTAAACGAATGTGTGAATATAAAACCAACTTTACCTCAATGACAAATAAGCATGGGCCGGTATAAGTTTCCGATGGTTTGATAAACTTGGATAAAAATATCACAGTATTACGGTTTTGAGATTACTGCTTTAAAATATATTCTTTTTAAATTTCTGGGTAAAATAACTACACTTTTCCTCCCAATTAAATACAATATATTTTATTTTAGGAAACTTTTAAAATATTTTGGAACAGTAAACATGTCCGGGTAAATAATTAAAATAAAAAAATAATTTCTGCTTTCTTCATTAGTTTCAAAAACACAGATAAAAAAACACATTTAAAAAAACCTTACATATAAAGCTTAACTTTTAAAAATCTGCTGTAAAACTTGAAACAGGTTATCATCCCACGCCTAATGACAAACAGGCATAACATTAGGCTGCTTATTAAAACTGCACTGTAATGAAAAAATTACTGCCTTTTTCAGTTGAATCAAATGAACTTTTCTAGTCGCCCCAACCCAATCAGTCAAAACCAAACTAAAACTATTGTTAAACTTTGTAAAACTGAAAAGAATGAGTTGAAACTTGATTAACAGCTTAAAATGAGTTGAAGTAACATAAACATGTTAGTTGTCATTACTTTTCTCTCACATCATTTTATTTACAGCGTGTGTAACACAAAAAGAATTAAGTTCCTCATGACTGACAAACAGATTGAGGTAAAGCTGGTTTTATCTTCACACATTCAGACTTTCTCTTTAATATACTTTCAGAAAAGTATTCATTGCCAAATAGGAAAACCACATTAGCAGCTAATGACTATCAGAGAACAACATTGTGCACAGGCAAATAAATAGTGCTAATTTTGAAGTCATAATTACATGTGATTTCAGACCGAATATACAAAGTAGCATGCTAAACAATACAGGGACTAAACGAATGTGTGAATATAAAACCAACTTTACCTTAATAACATGCAGGCATTACATTAAGCTGCTTATCAAAACTGCACTGCATTGAAAAAACTGCTGCCTTTTTCAGTTGAATCAACTTAACTTTTCTAGTCGTCCCAACTATTGAGGTAAAGTTGGTTTAATATTGGCACATTCGTTCAGTGACAAGTTGACATGCTCCCTATATTGCTTACCTTGGTACTTTGAATACTCGGTGTATTATCAAATGCAAGTATAACTTAAAAACATTAAGGTAAAGTTGGTTTTATATTCGCACATTAATTTATTTAACCCTCCCCATAATGTTTACCACTTTACTTTGAATATTGGGTCTGAAATCACATGCAAGTATGCCTTTAAAACAACATTAGCACTATTTAAATGACTGTGATCAGTGTTGTACTTTACTATTCAATGGCTACTAATATGATTTCACTATATAAAATTAGCAAAGAATAATTTAATGAAATTATATCATTAAGGAAAAAGTCTGAATGTGTGAATATAAAACAAACTTTACCTTAATATATTAAAAACAGCATTAGCACTATTTATTTGATGGTCAAAAATGTTGTACATTGATAGTCATTGGCTGCTGATATGATTGATTTCACTATTTATAATTTGCAAAGAATACTTTTCTGAACTTATATTATTGAGGATAGAGTAAATGTGCGAATATAAAACTAACTTTACCTCAATGTTTTTAAGTCATACTTGCATTTGATAATACTCTGAGTATTCAAAGTACCAAGGTAAGCAATATAGGGAGCATGTCAACTTGTCACTGAATGAATGTGCCAATATTAAACCAACTTAACCTTAATAGTTGGGACGACTGGAAAAGTTAAGTTGATTCAACTGAAAAAGGCAGCAGTTTTTTCAATGCAGTGCAGTTTTGATAAGCCGCTTAATGTAATGCCTGCATGTTATTAAGGTAAAGTTGGTTTTATATTCACACATTCGTTTAGTCCCTGTATTGTTTAGCATGCTACTTTGTATATTCGGTCTGAAATCACATGTAATTATGACTTCAAAATTAGCACTATTTATTTGCCTGTGCACAATGTTGTACTCTGATAGTCATTGGCTGCTAATGTGATTTTCCTATCTAGAATTTGCAATGAATGCTTTTCTGAAAGTATATTAAGGAGAAAGTCTGAATGTGTGAATATAAAACCAGCTTTACCTCAATAAAACATTGAGGTAAAGTTGGTTTTATATTCGCACATTCGTTCATTTAACGCTCCCCATAATGTTTACCACTTTACTTTGAATATTGGGTCTGAAATCACATGCAAGTATGACTTTAAAACAACATTAGCACTGTTTAAAAGACTGTGATCAGTGTTGTACTTTAATATTCAATGGCTACTAATATGATTTCACTATATAAAATTAGCAAAGAATACTTTAATGCAGTGTTTCCCAACCCTGTTTCTGGAGGCACACCAACAGTACATATTTTGGATGTCTCCCTTTTCTGACCCATCCATTTCAGGTTTTGGAGTCTCTTCTGATGTTCTGATGAGTTGATTCAGGTGTGTTTGATTAGGGAGAGGTTGAAAATGTGTACTGTTGGTGTGCCTTCAGGAACAGGGTTGGGAAACACTGCTTTAATGAAATGGTATCATTAAGGAGAAAGCCTGAATGTTTGAATATAAAACCAACTTTACCTTAATCTTAAAAACAACATTAGCACTATTTATTTGACTGTCAAAAATGTTGTACTCTGATAGTCATTGGCTGCTGATATGATTGATTTCACTATTTATAATTTGCAAAGAATACTTTTCTGAAATTATATTATTGAGGATAGAGTAAATGTGCGAATATAAAACCAACTTTACCTAAATTGCCCCAACTTACATCAGTCAAGCCTATTGTTTTCTACAGTATATGATTAACTGCTTAAAATGAGTTCAATTAACACAAAAACGTTTGTTGTCATTACTTCTTCCTCATATACTTTAATTTACAGTGTGTGTAATATAAAAGGAATGAAGTTAGTCGTTTTAAATGTAAATGTTTTCGCAAATAACGTATTATATTCAATTAAAGTATATTATTAAAATAAAACAAGCCTAAATTTTGCTCACAGCTCGAAACACAACACACTTATGCCAGCCTCATGAAAAAAACTGAAGCTCAAATTCAATGACAGGCCTTTGGTATAAAGTGGAATCATAATAATGTTTGAAATGCGCTAATTATCATGTATTTAAGCTAATAATTAAGTAATAAAGAATAAAAATGTCACCTCTCTCTTTACGCTCCTCGAAGCCTAAATGCGGGTCATATTGAGACGGTGTGTTGGGTTCTGGTGTCGCGTCAATTTCCGTGACATAACTCCGCACAAGATGAGAGCCCATCCCGAAAGCTGTATTTCACCACAGGCTGCAAAAACTGCTCAAATATATACAACTAAACTCCACTTATAATGCAGAAATCACTCTAATTCTGCACTCTGCCATTCGGTCACCTCCAGCGCTCCTCTGACGTTTCCGATCTGCGCAGGAAGTAAACATGTGCAACGAGGAACACACTCCCTCCACACTGATGATTCCGTTCCGCCTCGAGGTTGTCAGAAAGACAACTGTAAGATCGGTTGCTGATGTTAATGCATTCATTAATAAAATACAGAATAAAGTCCATGATTACATTTAGATTTCAGTTTTGGCGGTGTCAAATATGAGATTTGTGTCAACCCGTTAATAAAATGAAACCAAAGGTCAGTCCGTTTAAATGGATTATTATTTGATTAGTCACTTTTAGATATCTATTTATTTTATTAATACAACTGGGATCTTGGCCAGAGTTGACAAATCCACTTTATGTATCTTTTCGGTTCTTCGCTAAATGTTATAATTGGCCAATATTTATTTATTTATTTATTTATTTTTACTTAAAGTTTCTTGTCAAGAAATGCAAGGGACTTTACATTTGCTTTAACGATTTTCTCGAACAAAAGGATTAATTTTCTGTTTTTGTAACGCTTCAGTCGGATAATAAAGACTAGAACTAACAGCCAATCCATAAAATATTTTATTGTAATCATGTGGACTTGTTTTCAGTTTAAGTCCGGATTTTACTTAATTTTTTTCTTTTTTTTTCTCATTCTTTACTTTCTTTACTTAATGTTTATTTATTGATTGATAATGCATAACCAATATTAGAAAGGCTATTGATAATATGGTTTGTTTTGATGTGTGACGTAAAAGCCCGCCACAGAAATTCAAACGTAACTGTCAGTCCGCTCGCTCTGATTTACCATACCAAAGAGCTTAGAATGA
Source organism: Danio aesculapii (assembly GCF_903798145.1). Lineage (NCBI taxonomy): Eukaryota > Metazoa > Chordata > Actinopteri > Cypriniformes > Danionidae > Danio > Danio aesculapii. The sequence continues at coordinate 4,551,558 of NC_079435.1, read as the reverse complement.
ATGGTGATTCTCTGCTCTTTGACCATACTTGTTTAATGTACGAATCTTTTACGAAACATAATAATCCTGTCATTAATCATAATAGTTATTGTGTAGAAATGACGGAAATGTTTATTTTTTTTACTAAAACGAATGAATGAATGTGTACCTTCAAATTTGTCCCGTTTTGTGGTAAGTAAAATGGCTGTTATTTACTTAACATTAGCTTATTTAACATCACGTGATAAGCTAAGTTTACAACCTTGCTTTCAAAATGTTATGACCTTCATGATGGTATTTGGGAAGAAATGGACAGCAGCAAAATTACCTAGAGACTTTATTAATGTCACACACATTCCCACAAACAACTGTATTTCACAACATCATCTCATAATTTAATTGACGTAATTGGCATTCAGTTCAACATGTGTGCCATTGGTTTCCTGCAGTACTGTAAGACATTAAAATCCCTGTCAAAATTGAAAATAGCATACATAATACTGATAATGTGCAGATTCATTAGCAAACTGATTTCATTCTTCTTTCACTGTTGCAGAGATCAGGAGCTGTGGATTACTGATAGAGATCATCGTCTCCTTCATCTCTAAAATGACCCCCAGAGCCTTGGCTTGAGCCTTGACCTCCACCTGACTGGGGCGCTGTAGGAAACCTGATGACGAGAAAAAAAAAGACGATTTACTTTACAGGATGAGGTATGAAGTGAAATAAAGTACCTTTGATTTGGTGTTTTTAGTACCTGAAGTTCCCAAATCCACGGCTCTGCTGAAGAGTTTGAGCAAACATCTCATACTTCCTAATGTCATTATCACTGACAGACCGACGAGCAAATCTCATGGCTTCCTCGAAATGATCCTTCCTGATCTCAGGAACTGGATCATAATCATCATCCTGGAAACAGCAGTGAAGATATAACACACAGGTATGAAGACACCTAATTACATGTTGTGTTTCTTCTTCCTTTTTTAAAAACATACAATAAAAGTCGCAACATAAAGGAGAGCTATACATTAGATAAAATGTTTAATAACCCAAATATTAAAAGATATTTCTATATGTGAATTAATGAACAAACCTACTGGGCACTGGACCAGCAAATTTAAAGTGTGTACTATTTATTAGAAATTATTATTTGCAGTAGAAGTATCAAAAATGTTTATTTCAGATATTTATTTCATTTTCCACTTGTTCCAAACCTATTTGAGTTTCTTCTGTTTTATACACAAAGCAAAGACATTCTGAAAATGCTGAGAATAAAACAGCCATTGAGTTCCATGGTATTTTTTGTTCCTAGTTTTGTGTTCAGAAGAAGAAAGAAACTTTAAAGTTTAGAACCACTTGAGTATGAGTAGATGATGAGGAAATTTTCATTTTTGGGTGAACAACTGAAAAAAAAAATAAATAAATATTGAGTGTCATTTTAAATAATTCAAATCAATAAAATCTGATGACACTGTTATCATATTTATTTTTTCAGCTTATATCACACTCAAAAACTGAATTTTCAGACAGGTTTGTTTAATGTACACGTTATCCTAACTCATGTTCCAGTTCTCCAATTGTTATAATGTTCCAATTATTCTAATGTTCCAATTGTTCTAACATTGCAGTTGTTCTGGCGTTCCAATTGTTCTAACGTAACAGTTATTTTAACATTTCAATTGTTATAATGTTCCAATTGTTCTAACATTCCAGTTGTTCTGACGTTGCAATTGTTCTAATAATACAATTGTTCTAACGTTCCAATTGTTCTAACGTAACAGTTGTTTTAACATTCCAATTGTTCTTATGTTCCAATTGTTCTAACATTCCAGTTGTTCTGACGCTCCAATTGTTCTGACGTTACAATTGTTCTGACGTTACAGTTGTTCTAACAGTCCATTTATTGTAATGTTCCAATTGTTCAAATGTTCCAATTGTTATAACATTCCAATTGTTCTAACGCTCTAATTGTTTTGACATTACAGTTGTTCTAACAGTCCAATTGTTGTAACGATCCAATTGTTCTAACACTCCAATTATTCTAATGTTCCAATTGTTCTAACATTCAAATTGTTCTAACGCTCCAACTGTTCTGACGTTACAATTGTTCTGACGTTACAGTTGTTCTAACAGTCCATTTATTGTAATGTTCCAATTGTTCAAATGTTCCAATTGTTATAACATTCCAATTGTTCTAACGCTCTAATTGTTTTGACATTACAGTTGTTCTAACAGTCCAATTGTTGTAACGATCCAATTGTTCTAACATTCCAGTTGTTCTAATGTTCCAATTGTTCTAACATTCAAATTGTTCTAACGCTCCAATTGTTCTGACGTTACAATTGTTCTGACGTTACAGTTGTTCTAACAGTCCATTTATTGTAATGTTCCAATTGTTCAAATGTTCCAATTGTTCTAACATTCCAATTGTTCTAACGCTCTAATTGTTTTGACATTACAGTTGTTCTAACAGTCCAATTGTTGTAACGATCCAATTGTTCTAACATTCCAGTTGTTCTAACGCTCCAATTTTTGTAATTTTCCAATTATTCTAATGTTCCAATTGTTCTAACATTCCAATTGTTCTGATGTTCCAATTGTTCTAACGTAACAGTTGTTTTAACATTCCAATTTTTTAACGCTCCAATTGTTCTGACGTTACAATTGTTCTAACATTCAAATTGTTCTAACGCTCCAATTTTTGTAGCGTTCCAATTATTCTAATGTTCCAATTGTTGCAATGCTTAAATTGTTCCAAATTCTACAACCACCATACACTAGTTATATAGCATGCATTCTTCTTTATGCATGTGTGTTCATGCAGTCTTTCTTAGTTTTTTTGCTAGTCAGCTGTAAAAAGAAAAAGTCATCCAGGACTTTACTGATCTTTCTAAATTTGTGTTCAGTACACACAGCTTGACACCGCACACACACAGACCATAGCAGTCTCTTTCCTGGCCTGCCGCTGTCTCTCAGCACGGATCTCTGCCTCTATGGCTTCTCTGATGGCGAGTTTACAGGCCCTCTGACAGATCTCCGTCAGGTCTGCTCCCGAGAAACCTTCTGTAATCTTGGACAGATACATCAGATCTACATCCTGAGAAACACACATAAGGACACAGTTATTTATCGCATTAAGATTCATCTATGTAAGCGTTATGTGTTTGTGTTTGAAGGACCTTAGCGATTGGAGACTTGCGAAGGTTGGCGCGCAGGATGGCAGTGCGGGAGGGCATGTCAGGCAGAGGGATATAAATAAGCTGATCCAAACGACCAGGCCTCAGAATGGCAGGATCAATGATATCAGGTCTGTTGAGACAAACAGGATGAGTTACAATTGATTAAACGCATCACCTCCTTAATTTGAGTCCTTTTATCCACTGTTAACACACTAATAAATCATGCCCCGCCCTACTTTTCAGAATCGCTTTAAGTTGATGTACGTCACAATAGAGGAAAAACGACAATCTTAACTTTCGTTTCATGCTGACTTTAATACAAGGGCTTCTTTTTTTGTACCTGTTGGTGGCACCAATGATAAAGACGTTCTTCTTGTTGGTCATCCCATCCATTTCTGTCAAGATCTGGTTGATGACCCTGTCAGCCGCGCCTCCTGCATCTCCAGCTCCGCCTCCTCGTGCTTTAGCAATAGAGTCCAGCTCGTCGAAAAACAGAATACACGGAGCCGCCTGCCGTGCCTGTCAGACCAATCAAATGTGTGAGAATCAGGGTCTGGTTTAATCAGATTCACAAGTAAGAGTTTGGAATATAGATTGCTTAATGAATGGAACATCAACACTGGAACACCCAGAATTCCATAACTACTAGAATTACTATAGTGGTCATTTCGACCATTCTTATATAATACGTCAAATTGTCACGTCATATTTACATTCAAAGCTTCTATCAAGATTTTAAAACTAAGCTTTTAATGTTTGTCTTCAAATTTATTGATGCCATTACCCTAAAAATACAATTCCTTTAGTAATACAGCTTATAAATGTGCATTTAGGCACCTGCCGTGACTTTGCATGTCTCACTTTTATTTTCAATGTCTCAAGCAAGGGAAAAGGCTTTTATGCAGCACTGAATATGCTGTTTTGAAAGACATATCTTAGGTAAAGTTATGCTTTTGTTATCAGACAGTTTTGTTTATTTTAGTAGGAATTTACTAGACAACAGAGGCATATATATTCAAAGTCACAGGGAAAAGTAGCCAGCCCTGAAATGCACAGGGTCCTTTTGATTGCTGTGGTAATTATAGTTAGAATTAATCAACTCTTGTGTTCTGTAATTTTTAAAAAAAATAACAATGTTAGAAAGAAATATACACATATTTAGGAAAAGACAGGGTGTATAGATATGTCGGTTTTATTTCAACAACCTTATTAAATTACAAAAATTAAAAACAGTCAAAATGACTGCCTTGGTAGTTATTGTAGTGTTAAAACCCATTTGAAACTCATTCCACTCAATTAATCACATTTGATTATATATATATATATACACATACATTATATATATATATACACACATATACAGGGGCGTAGCGGACATTTTAAAATGTAAAATATAATTATTAATCACCTGTTTGTAAATGGTCTGTCTGAAGTGAAGGGGACGTATCCCCCCATCCCCCTGGTTGCTACGCCCCTGTATATATATATATATATATATATATATATATATATATATATATATATATATATATATATATATATACACACAGTTGCAATCAGAATTATTGAACCCCCTTTGAATTTTTTTTTCTTTTTTAATTATTTCCCAAATTATGTTTAATAGAGCAAGGAAATTTTCACAGTGTGTCTGATAATATTTTTTTCTTCTGGAGAAAGTCTTATTTGTTTATTTCGGCTAGAATGAAAGCAGTTTTTAATTTTTTAAAAACCAGTGGATGTTATTTATTATTTAACCAATTCTTTCACACAGCTTTTACTTCACCTTATCAAACACATCTCTGACGTTTGCCTCTGATTCACCAAACCACATGGTGAGCAGCTCCGGGCCTGCAATCAATAAAATATATAACAGATCACACACACAAATACACTCGTGTTCAGGCAATGCATTTTAACTTCACATTCACACACACACGCACGCACGCACACACACACACACACACACACACACACACACACACACACACACACACACACACGCACACACACCTTTGATAGACACAAAGTTGGCCTGACATTCATTGGCAATGGCTTTAGCTAGCAGGGTTTTTCCGCAGCCTGGTGGACCATAAAACAAAACCCCTCGAGATGGAGTCATTCCAAACTTCAGAAATTTATCAGGATACTCCACGGGATACTTAACACAAAGATAAGGTCAAAGAGAGAGAGAGAGCTAATGATAATTTTATATAGAAATGAAAACTCTGGATGCACATTTGACCAAAAACCAAAACCAAAAATTATTCATTATTTTATGAAATAATTTTTTAAGACTTCTTAAATTTAAAGGGGATCAGTCCCCTACAGAACCATCCCAATCAATCTAAAACGATCAATTCTTTCCAAATAGAGATATTCAAGTCATCTGGTGAAATTGTACTCACATTTTTGGAATTGACATTGACATTTTTGGCTTTGGCATTGGCATTAACATCCACTCTTTGAGTATTGTGCTGTCCTAGTTTTTGGTTTACCTGCACAAGCTCCTGTAACTCCCGTTTGACCTCATCAAGTCCCCCAATGTCCTCCCAATTCACCTGAGGAACCTCCACGACCGTTTCCCTCAGGGCAGACGGGTTACTCTGACTTAGAGCCCACTGGGAGACAGAAAACCACAGATACAATCTCCACAGGAGATCAAAATCACAAATAAGATCATGCTAACATTTTAATAGCTTCTCGTAGAGAGAGATCAGATTAAATAAAAAGCAAATTAATACTTCTGCTTTTAGTTATTGGCTGGAAATTTCTAGAAAAGCTGTTTCAAAACAGAGCTCAGCTATAAGCAAGTTTACATCATCTCTATTTTTTAATATTTGGAGTATAAACATGACCCAGAAATTTATTTTTTAAAAGGAAAAAAAATCTAAGTAATTACACCAGTAAAACCCACTGTTCATCTCTAGGGACAATACTGAAACATATGTGATGGAAGGAAAAATATTTCTGATCAAGGTAAAGCGGACCTTGAAGTCGTCCATTGTGACGGCCAGTGAGTTGAGGAGATCTGCATCGATGCTGTCGTCCTCCAGATCAATTAAGGTCATCTTTTTGCGGATGGCCTGCAGTGCTGCTTCTGAACACAGAGCGGCCAGATCTGCTCCTACATGCCCATGTGTTTCTGTAGAGATCTTCCATGAACAGAAACACACAGATAAAATAGCCAACACAAATTAGGTCTGTCATCTGTCTCTCATTCTTACCTGTTCCAGATCCACATCTTCTGACAGCTTCATGTTCTTGGTGTGAATCTGTAAAATTTCCAGCCTGCCAGTGGAGTCAGGGATGCCGATGTCAATCTCTCGGTCAAAACGTCCTGCACAAAGAAGCCAACAAATCATTTACTACTAAATATTTAGTGGACTGTTAATTTGTGAATGTAAAGTATTAGAGCTGTGGTGAAAATTGATTGAGAAATAGAATTTGCAATTTCCTAAATGCATCAAAATTCTCTCTTGAATTGATTCTGAGCTTCGTTTTTAACAGCAGATGGCGCTGTATGCTTTACAAAGATCAGTACTCTACTTGCATCCAATTCCTTACAGATACCACAGGACAGGTTAAAGCAAAGAGTGTCCTTAGCTGTGTTTACATTAATCTGACATAAAAGCACTTTTTCTTGTAAGCATTTTAATGTATGCTTAAAACTAGCCTGAAGTGCTATCTGCTGTTAAACATTAGCCTAAAGCGCCATCTTCTGTTCAAAACTAACCTAGAGCGCCATCTGTTTTTAAAAACTAGCCCAGAGCACCAACTTCTGTTAAACATTAGCCTAGAGCACCATATACTAGTCAAAACTAACCTAGAGTGCCATCTGTGGTTTAAAAAAACTAGCCTAGAGTGCCCTCTGCTCTTCAAAACTAGCCTAGAGCACCATCTGTTTCTAAAAAATAGCTTAGAGGGCCAACTGACGTTACACATTAGCTAGAACACCATCTACTAATCAAAACTAACCTGCTGTTTAAAAGTTGTGTAGAGCGCCGTCTGCTGTTTAAAAGAAATGTCGAGCACCATCTGCTATTATAAACTAGCCTAGAGCACCAACTGCTGTTAAACATAAGCCTAGAGCACCATATACTAGTCAAAACTAGTGCCATCTGTTGTTAAAAAACTAGTCTAGAGTGCCCTCTGCTGTTCAAAAGTAACCTAGGGCACCATCACTGTTAAAAACAAACTAGCCTAGAGTGCAATATGCTGTTAAAAACTAGCCTAGAGCGCCGTCTGCGCTTCAAAACTAGCCTAGAGCACCATCTGTTTCTAAAAAACTTGCTCAGAGGGCCAACTGACGTTACACATTAGCCTAGAGCACCATCTACTTATCAAAAGTAACCATATGTTGTTAAAAAACTAGCCTAGAGTACCTTCTGCTGTTCAAAAGTAACCTAGAGTACCATCGCTGTTTAAACAACTAGCCTAGACTGCCCTCTGCTGTTCAAAAGTAACCTAGAGTACCATCACTGTTTAAAAAACTAGGCTAGTCGGTGCCTATGGCATAATGGAAAGTGTACCGACACATGCACTCCAGTGTTCGTGGCGACCTGGGTTCGATTCCCGCCTCAAGGTCCAATGCCGATCCTTCCCCTCTCTCTGCTCCCAACACTTTCCTGTCAATTCTCTACGGTCCTGTCAAAATTAAGATGAAAACCCCTAAAAAATAATTATAAAAAATAAAAAAATAGCCTAGAGTGCCCTCTGCTGTTCAAAAGTAGCCTAGAGCGCCGTCTGCTGTTCAAAAGAAATGTAGAGCACTTCTATTATAAACTAGCATAGAGCACCAACTGCTGTTAAACATTAGCCTAGAGCACCATATGCTAGTCACAACTAACTTAGAGCTCTGTCTGCTGTTCAAAAGTAGGCTAGAGCGCCATCGCTGTTAAAACTAGCCTAGAGCACCATTTGCTTTTAAAAACTTGCCTAGAGCACTGTCTGCTCTTTAAAGTAGCCTAGAGCGCCATCTGTTGTTAAAAAATTAGCATAGACCACTATCTGCTGTTTAAAAGAAACCTAGAGCACCATCTACTGTTCAAAACTAGCCTAGAACGACATTTGCTGTAATAAATTAAGCTCAGAATCAACTGCAGTGAGAATCACGGTATATTCTGGACATCTCAGAATCAATGCAGAATCAATTTCTCAAACAATTTTTTGCTTAAACAAAAATCTCTACAAAATAGCATAAGCAATAAAGTCTGTTAAACGTGCATATTCACACCAAAACGCCGAAGAGCAGCATCCACACTGTTGGGCCTGTTTGTAGCTGCCATTACGACAACATGAGCGCGCTGTTTCAGGCCGTCCATCAGCGTGAGCAACTGAGAGACGATCCTCCGCTCAACCTCACCGTGAGTCTAAAGGGGCGACATGAGCATTAATCCAATGACAAACACCAGACCGGACGCTCTTACGGCACATAAAGTATCTCTTCTCCTCACCTTCTCACGTTTCGGAGCAATAGCATCCAGCTCATCGATGAAGATGATAGCAGGGGCGTTTTTTTCGGCCTCCTCGAAAGCTTTTCTCAGGTTGCTCTCAGACTCGCCTGCCAGTTTACTCATGATTTCAGGACCTGAGATACAAAACAATATGAAGGCATAGAAATGCACTGCAGAAGTGTTACTGATATCATTCATTCATTCGGCTAAGTCCCTTTATTAATCAGGGGTCACCACAGCAGAATGAAGAACCAACTTATCCAGCAAATGTTTTACACAGCGGATGTCCTTCCAGCTGTAAACCATCACTGGGAAACACCCATACACACTCATTCACACACATACACTTCAGACTATTTAGCTTTACCCAATTCACCTATACCGCATGTCTTTGGTGAATAAAGCCCGCCTTCTAGTGCAGGAGCCAATCAGCAATTGCTATATGGTGAATAAAGCCCGCCTTCTAGTACAGGAGCCAATCTGCGATAGCTATTTGCTGAATAAAGCCCGCCTTCTAGTACAGGAGCCAATCTGCGATCGCTATTTGCTGAATAAAGCCTGCCTTCTAGTACAGGAGCCAATCAGCGATAGCTATATGGTAAATAAAGCCCGGCTTCTTGTACAGGAGCCAATTAGCTATTGCTATAGAATGACTATTCTCTGGGGGAGGGGCTTGGACTAGACGTGAGTTTCTACAGATTTTGTGTGAAGGAACATTTATAAATGAAACTAAATAGACAGATGTTGTTTAATTTTGATGGTTATTCATAATATATAATGTAATTGTAATCTTGGCAAGTAGTTTTAGAGAATTTGATGTTTCCCCATTCAAACAGAATGCTCAAGCATACTCCCTGAGAGGCGTTTCAAAGATGGCCGCAGAGTGAAATGACTTGCCTTAAAGGGACTTTGATACTATGCAGTGTTGATTATTCACTATCTGTACCTGAATACTTTTCGATTCTCCAGAAAACTAGAATTCACTTTATCTTTGCTATTTTGTATTATCTATGCTTGTAAGATATTTGTTATACTATTTGAGATTCACTCTTCTACAAAATCATCCCAAATCAATCTAAAATGAATTTCTGTTAAAATGCATTCATGTTGCAATGTATATTGCGGAAATACCAAATATCGCAATGTCAGATTTTTCCAATATCGTGCAGCCCTTTCAAATATGGCCACCGAGTGACTGGACTTTCCTTGAAATGGACTTTGACTTGGCACAATGATGCAATATGATCTATCATGCCTGTAATGTACAAAAGCATTTCTAACAGCTATCATCTTATGGGATTTTAAGAAAAAAAACGTGACATGACTGGAAATCAAATAGAGTTGTTTTAGTGTTTCCTTTATTGCTGTGCAGTGAATGCTCACAGACTACAAGTGTCGACAACAAAGTCAAGTAAAGGATGTCGAGCCTTCTCATTTATGGCTTCTAAACTTTGGAATAGCCTTCCTGATAACGTCCGAGGCTCAGACACACTCTCGCAGTTTAAAACTAGATTAAAGACCTATCTTTTTAGTAAAGCATACACACATAGCGGTATGATACATAATTGTGCTCCACACATTTCGTTTATATAAACTATGAACAGCAGCTACGTCAATTATTCTCTTTATTCTCTAGTTCCATCTCGAGGCCCTCAGAGACTATGCAGCGCCACTGATTCGATCCAAGACTAGCGACGAGACGATCCCAAGGTTTCCATAATCCTGGACCAGGCCATATCCTGAGCAGCTGCTGTGGTGGTCATGGAGGAGTGGATAGATGAGAGACAAGTCTCGGTGATGTCCAGCTTATCCAGTGCCTAGACTGCAACTCTGCACAAGACGTTTGGCCAGAGGAGAAATGGTCGTGCCTAACTGAGCCTGGTTTCTCTCAAGGTTTTTTAATTCTTCACTTTCGCCAATTGGTGAAGTTTTTTCCTTGCTGCTGTCGTCACTGGCTTGCATGATTCGGGATCTGTAGAGCTGCGCATTGATGGATTACTCTTCAGTGTTTGGACTCTCAGTAGTGATTATTAAATCCCACTGAACTGAGCTAATCTGAACCTAAACACTGAAAACTGATCTACACTGTTTCAATTTACTATAATCTTCTATGTGAAGCTGCTTTGACACAATTTACATTGTAAAAGCGCTATAGAAATAAAGGTGAATTGGATTGTATGTACCATTGATGAGAAAGAAAAAAGCTCCCGTCTCATTGGCCACAGCACGAGCCACCAGCGTCTTCCCTGTTCCAGGCGGACCATACAGGAGAATCCCTCTCGGAGGCTGAAGAACGACAGTGAATGTGAGTGATTTCATTTATTTACAAATACAGTGAGGATATTTCTGCCCAGTGCTCTGAATGTCGAAGTGAAGAAATTCAACCAAGCGTGGGTAAATGGTGGGAGAACAATGACAATTACCACAGCTCAGCCACTGTTCAGATGATGTATTTCAAGACATTTGTCAGGTTTTTGTCCTCAAACTGCTCCTGTCCCATATGGAAATCTGACATATGGCCATAAATGCTATCGAATATAAGCTAATATATACAAACAATTATGTGCATATGTGTAATTCCAATAGTTGAAAAAACAAAACATGTAAATGGCCATTCTGTAATGTTTTGCATTGCATATATGACATATTTGTGGAATCCAAACATGAACTTGTATGTCATATATGTAATTTGCATATAAGATCAAATATTAGATTTCAATACGAGGTGTCTAGGACTATAGTTTCTTCCACATCTCCTCCAAATCATTCAGCGAAGTGATATGAAGCTTTAATTCACTCAAAACCTGCTGGAACTACTTTAGCGTTTATCTGAAAATAATGGCACACCTTAGAATGCTCATTAGCCAATCAGAATCAAGCATTTTATAATGTAAATATAGAAAATACAAATGTCTTGGTGAGTGTGGAAAAAGAGCAGGTGAATGTGTTTATTGACTCTTGCCTTCACTCCGATGGCTTTGAACAGGGCCGGGTGTCTGAGTGGCAGCTCCACCATCTCTTTAATCTGAGCCAACTGTTTCCGACAGCCTCCGATGTCGTCATAGCCGATGTCATTCAGACTCTCCTCCTCATCCTGACAACATCAACATACTGTATGACATCATGCCGGAATGGAGAAGCTCAGCAGGTATGATGAAGTCACACACACACTAGGCATGGGTCGGTACAATATTCTGATGGTATGATAACCTTGGATAAAAATATCACGGTTTGACGGTATTGTGATTACTGCTCTAAAATATATTCTTTTTTAAATGTCTGAGTAAAAAACAAAAACTTTTCCCCCTCTGAACACAGTATATTTTATTTGGAGAAACATTTAAAATATTTTGAGTGATAAACATGTCAGGCTAAATAATTAAAATAAATCATTGACTTTTGCTGTCTTCGTTAGTTTCTAAAACACAGATTTCTTTACAATTTAAAATACCATTTTTGGATATCTTTTCTGCTGGAGATACTGTTGTCCTAAAAAAAAAAACCTTACACAATTTTGGCGGTTTTAAAACCTTTACTTTTCTAAACCGCGGTATACCTTAAAAACGGTTATTGTTCCATGCCTAACACACACTTGCCTCTCGTTTGATTGGTTCTCCCTCACAGTGGATTATGGTATCCGGGGCCACGATGCAGTGTGGGGTGGGGTCTGTTTCTACCACTTTAAACTCCACCGCTCTCATGCCTCCTCTGACCAGGAAAATATCACCTTCAGAAAGCACGAAAAACACAAACGTCATCACTTTTGGTGCATTAGGAAACTAGTACCAGTTATATAACATTTTTCAAAATATATAGTTTTTTATATCTTCTTTTATGGAAGTAAATGATTTAATTGATTTTTTATTTAATTTCTTTTAGCCAAACGATCAAAGCTAAAAATGAACGCTTGTTGTAGCTGAAATGATATAAAATATACATTTTAGATCAAAAATCTAATCTTATAAATGAAAAAGGTTGAATTGGCAACTAAGTAAAATAAACTGAAGTTCTGAAGTACTACAAATTCAAGATACAAAACTTGCTCAAACTGAAATTATGTTTATTTTATATAAATAATTTATATAAATATTTTTTTAGAAATAATAATAATAATCAAAAATAAGATTAAAACTGAAAATCTCAAAATAAAAACTAGATACTAAATACTAGAATACACTACCTGACAAAAAGTCTTTTCAGCAATTACAGTTGTGAGAGAAGCAAATTATATATACAGTATGTATCATTTGGAAAAGTGGTAGAAGGTGGATTTTTCTGATGAATCATCTGTTGAGCTGCATCCCAATCTTCACAAATACTGCAGAAGACCTACTGGAACCCTCATGGACCCAAGATTCTCACAGAGATTAGTCAAGTTTGGTGAAGGAAAAATCATGGTTTGGGATTACATTCAGTATGGGGGCGTGCGAGAGATCTGCAGAGTGGATGATCAACATTAACAGCCTGAGGTATCAAGACATTTGTGCTGCCCTATACATTACAAACCACAGGAGAGGGCAAATTCTTCAACATGATAGTGCTCCTTCTCATACTTCAGCCTCCACATCAAAGCTCCTGAAAGCAAAGAAGGTATAGGTGCTTGCCAGACCAGTCACCAGACATAAACATTATTGAGCATGTCTATGGGTATGATGAAGGAGGAGGCATTGAAGATGAATCAAAGAGTCTTGATGAACTCTGGGAGTCCTGCAAGAACGCTTTCTTTGCCATTCCAGATGACTTTATTAATCAGTGATTTGAGTCATTGCAGAGATGTATGGATGCAGTCCTCCAAGCTCATGATGGAGTCAGACACATTATTCATTTTTTTCCCACTGCACCATGACTGTATATTCTATACTGGACATTATTTCTGTTCAGTGACAAGACATTTGTCCAAGCAAAGTTCTAATTAAATCATTAAAAATCAAGGCATGATCATATTTTATTTTGGTAAAATCTACATAATCTAATCTAGAGGTCTTTGCCTTTCATATAAACCACTTCTGATACCAAATGATTGACTAAAAGTCAAGTTATTATTTGTTGTTTCTAAAACTTGGATAGGCGACAAGAATTTTGTCAGGTATTGTGGTATATAAATAAAGGTCAAATTTATAAAAGAACTACTGTTTCAACACTGTATTTTATTCGTTTGGTAGCTTAATATGATTATTAATATTACCATTTTGTCGATTATTGGCGGCAACCGAAAACTACACCATTAATAAGCTTGTAAAAACACTGACTTATTACTAATTCATACCTTAACCTATTTGTTATTCCAACCCCGGCAGTCAAAATGTCAATCTGAACTTCAAAGTAGACCCAAATCACAAAACCACACTCAATATCAAAGCTGTCCCTGAAGGAAGACCTGACTCTAATCTCTGACACACAGCGAATGATCATATGCACCTTTGTGAACCGGTCGGTAGGCCTCCAGGAAATACGGCTTTAGAAAAACCTCAAACAGGTTTCCCGTCAGTCCTTCGATAGTGTCATCAATGGGCAGAACGTGGATGCGCTTCCCGTATTTCACATCTGGACAAGGATGGATACTGTATATACACAGACAGATGCGTTAGTAACAGAGTAGAAGATGCAGATGTAATATTTGTGTTTCATCTAAAACTCCACATTTATAATCCTGCTTCTCACTCAGGGCTGTTTATGCTAATGAGGGAGAAATGGACACAAATGGGCGGGGCTTTCCTACTTTGATGACACGTACAAAGGGAGAATGTCAATCAGAGTGTTTTTATCAAGTGTAATTAGAAAAAAATTGAATTAATTCATTTTCACCATCAGAAGCTGGTTGTATTCACACACTACTGCCACACAAGTGTGTTTAAACCCCTTATAAAAGTGATTTTTGCATAATAAATCGCCTTTTTTTATACACTTTACAGGTTAAATCCAACATACAACAAAGTATAGTGGATCTATCATCACTAGGAATGCTCATTTCGGTTAATTTTACCAACCGACAACCGCTGCTCGTTAACCTAATAATAACCGTTAACAGATTAATATTAAATTATTATTTAATAAAAAAATTATAATTGACGAGTCTATTTTGTGTGACACATTAAATATTGAATTTCATTTATTCATTCATTTTGTTTTCGGCTTAGTCCCTTTACTAATCCGGGTCGCTAGAGCAGAATGAACCACCAACTTATCCAGCACGTTTTTACACAGCGAATGCCCTTCCAGCCACAACCCATCTCTGGGAAACAACCATACACACTCATACACTACGGACAATTTAGCCTACCCAATTCACCTGTACCGCATGTCTTTAGACTGTAGGGGAAACCAGAGCACCCGGAGGAAACCCACGCGAACGCAGGGAGAACATCCAAACTCCACACAGAAACGCCAACTGACCCAGCCGAGGCTCAAACCCGCGACCTTCTTGCCATGAGGCGACAGAACTACCTACTGTGCCACTGCGTCACCTAATATTGCATTTCAAAATGCTGATTAATTTTAACATGCGAACAGCAGCATAACAGAGCATCTTCATACACCTGCAGTGTTTCCAACAGCACAGAAAAAAATAATAAACTAAATAAAAGAATAAAATAAATAGGCCTGCCATAGATATTTTTCATTTAAATGACAAATTTAGATTACAAAACGAAAACACTGACTGAATCATTTTTAAGAACCGGCATCGGCTGTTTATGCCAAGCATGTTTTGTCTTCTGTCAAATACAACTATCAGGCTACCTTAAATCAATCGCTCCATGGAGAATATAATTAATTAATGCTCCGCTGTTATTATTATATCACAAACCC
The DNA here is from genome assembly GCF_903798145.1 of Danio aesculapii. Taxonomy (NCBI): domain Eukaryota; kingdom Metazoa; phylum Chordata; class Actinopteri; order Cypriniformes; family Danionidae; genus Danio; species Danio aesculapii. Next base: position 4,536,140 of record NC_079435.1, on the reverse strand, counting down.
CTTTCAACATTTTTAATAGAAGTAGTTTAAAGATTATGCAATAATGACTTATTTCCTCCATCTCACTCGCGGTTCATGTGTGCGCGCGATGTGTTTGATGAAAGAGAATGATAGTGAACCTTAAGGCTCATGTGACTTTTAGTAAAGTACAGGCTACTATAGTATAAAACAATTATATTGTTTACATATGATATTGCATTAATCTGCATACATGTTTATAAGCTGTAAAATGAAAGCCTCAGTTTGGTGCAGAGTTATCATCATGCAGAAATCAAGTAAATCTTTGGATTTGTTTGATTCGTAGATTATGTAGGCTATTTTAAAAATTGATATTATATAAGGACTATTAATAACTGTAATTTTACAAATGGAAAAAGGTTGGTTTGTTGGTTGAATGTCTAAATCATCAATAGTCAGTTTGTTGAGTTTATGACGCGGCTCTAGGCAGCACAGAGGCAATCAGCATCAGCGCTGGTTTGTGTCAACTCATCTGTCAAACTGTGACCAGAAATATTCTTCTTTCAGTCTGCTTCTTTGACAAAATACGTCTGTAGACACGTGTGGTTGCACGTGTTACTGTCCTGCGAGTAATATTTGTTGCACATTTAGGGGCCGATCACACCGATCGTGCTTTTCCTTTCCAAAAACACAAGGCGCACCTCACTGCCTTTTATGTTGACAAGAAAAAAAGAAGCGCCTTTAATGTCACTAGGAAATGACTGAATCAGCTGGTCTGTTGTGCGTGAGTGTTGCTGTCCATGTTGTTATAATTATATTATTTAATAACATTGTGATATTCAAGATTTGTAAAGTCAAACAGCCCTGAACAACTTGAAACAGCGACCACAAGTCTCTTCTCCATCATTTAAAGTTCTCCGTCATCTTAACAACACAAACACTGCAGGCACCTCAACAGAACCTCCGCCTCTGCTTTCATTTGATTGAAGAATGAAAAACATGACATGTTACGACATGACTGACGTAACACGCTTTTTCCGCTTAGAGTGTGCGCAACGCGAGGCGCACAGGGCGCATAAGCAGCGCGCAAAACACTCGTAGCCATTAGTAAACCCTTCAAAAAAATGCCCCTCTCAACACAGAAAGCGCGTTCACTGTGATCAGCCCCTTATGCAGCCAAACATTAAAAATATATAAAATAATATTTATTAATTGTTTAACTGACACCATTAATCAGTTACAAATGCACCCTTTCGGTTAACGGTTAATCGGTTATTTTGAGCATTCCTAATCATCACCAAATATACTCCCCTATACATGCCCCAAACCTCCAACCCATAGTCCCACAAGTAAACCATGAATAAAATGAAACAAACATATCCAAGCAATATGTACTGTCATTCCCAAATAAGAAATAAAGCTGCCCCAGTATTTGACAAATAAAACTTAAAATGCTTCAAACGTAATGCAGTTTTTCCCAAGGGCATGTAGGTGACACTTCTTTAATCCGCACAGAGCAGGGGTGTCAAATGTACGGCCCGCGGGCCGGATCAGGCCCACAACTGGGTTTAATCCGGCCCGTGAGATGATTCTGTAAAATGATAAAAATGAGCTGCAAGTTTTCAATAAAAGAAACTTCTGTTGCAATTGTGTCCACTGGATGGCGCACTAGCAAACTGTGCTATTACACGCATGCTGCTGATGACGTGACAATAGAAGTGATTTGATTTAATTTAATCCAATACAGAAGCCTGAATCGGTGTTAGTCTGAAAGCCTGCTCAGACAGAAAGACCACATCTATGACCTGCAATACCACACTGATGTGTTCTCACAAGGAAAAGTAACTATTTTACATTTTCTCAGTTTAGTGGCTAATTCATATGTAAGTTCAGTCGTATGAAAATGTACGATATAAAAAAGGAGATGTGGCACCCAACCACACCCCTAAACCCAACCGTCATTGGTGGATAAGCAAATCGTTCTAAATCGTACGAATGAGGTCGTAGGAATTCATATTAGCCACTAAATCAAAAAGTTACAAATTGTGGTGAGATCATGTTGTCCTCAGGCTCCAGCTTTATGTTGATCATATTAAAACAAAGTAAACAATCTGAGCTTGTTGTTTTTATGTTATATATACCATGATTTTACCGGTCCGGCCCAGTTGGAAATAGATTTTCCTCCATGTGTCCCCTGAGCTAAAATGAGTTTGAAACCCCTGACATAGAGGTAGAAGGTGGAATTCTTCCATATCACAGTTATACATTTTGTGAAGTTTAATTTTAAACTAATTTCGAGAGGAGCATGTGCTCATGATTGACCCAGCTGGTCCACATTAGCTAATCATGATCCTCCAATCAAAGGATCCCAAGTCTCTATATATATCCTCATTTCCTCTCTACAACTATCTTCGTCTGGAAGAAACCCCCCTCCTCCCCTTCTTCCACCTTTATCCAGAATGGGCGGCACGGTGGCCCAGTGACTAGCACTGTTGCCTCACAGCAAGAATACCACTGGTGTTGGGTGTTCACTGGGCCATCTGGTATTTCTGTGCAGAGTTTGCATGTTCTCCCAGTGTCCGCGTGGGTTTCCCCCGGGTTCCCCGGTTTCCTCTCACCATCCAAATGTGCTCTATATTATAGATAAAATAAGCCTAAATCTTTTTCTAATGTCTTACTCTCAGGACATTCACCTTGGCCTCAGCAGCGGGGGAGTTTCAGATCGACCTGAGCTCAATCTCCCCTCGCCCTGTGAAAGTAGGGAGCCCTGGGCTCGAGGATCCCTTGAGCTCAGGGCTCTCTTCCAGGACTGCACGCCAAACAAGCTATCTATAAATCGTGAGCTAAGTGTGAACTCTTGAAATGGCTGCTAGTAGGGCTAGCCTTACAAATCTCAGATTAACCCTTAGTTGGTTAAGTAGTGCAATAGTTAAGCAAGCATACATCTATATTTAATGATCTTTCTGGTAAACAAAACGGCACACCTGATGACATCACCGAGCCGCACACGCAGGTTGTTGCGCGTGACCCTGTTCATGCGCACACGCTCATTGCCGCACGTGTCATCCGTGAGAACAATGCAGACCGTCTGTCTCCGTTTCCGACCGCGCAAAACCACAGTGTCTCCGCGAAACAGCTGCAGCTCCTCCATTTTAACCTGGAACACACATACACGCTCTTAAAATAGGAACTTGGGTAACAAAATTTGCAATCAGAACCGCTTACTAGCGACACCGGTGGCCAGTAAGTGAACTGCAGTAGTATTGACCTTATTCGTTTACTTTCTTTTGGCTTAGTCCCTTATTTATCAGGAGCTGCCACAGTGGAATGAACCACCAACCATTCCAGCATATATTTTATGCAGCTGATCCCCTCCCAACCGCAACTCAGTACTGGGAAACACCCCTACACTCTTTCATTCACACAAACACACACAATACACTACGGCCAATTTAGTTTACCCAATTCCCCTATAGCGCATGTGTTTGGACTGTTGGGGAGCACCCGGAGGAAACCCACACCAACATGGGGAGAACATGCAAACTCCACACAGAAATGCCAACTGGTCCAGCCGGGACTCGAACCAGGACTCGCTCTTGCTGTGAGGCGACAGTGCTAACCACTGAGCCACCATGCCACCCCTTGATCTTATTCTTCAATGAGAACTGCGCTCGTTTTTGCGATTGTTTTCGAGCTTCTGATTTAGGGGACGCTTCGATTTCTCCCAACACTTTCTATAGGAGAAATGACTAGGAGTAATAAACAGCAGAAAACGCTCACACTACTCGCTCTACAAACAAGTGTCTTCATGACTACACATAAAAGTAGAATAAGGTCAATACTCAATAATGATAAATATCTTCGCTCTTTTTCTGATCAGAAGTAAAAATGAGTAAACATGAAAATATGCTGTGCTGTTTATTCCTTTAAATAACAAAATAAACACAAGAAAAATGACAACGGTGACTAAATAGCAGCTCAGATAGCGTCTGATTATTGCAATATAGAAATGTTTGCTCGAACAATTCCCAAACATCATTTGACAGATGAGATCGTAAAAGATATATTTTGATAGATTGATTATAAAGTATTATATATGAGACTCTACTCTACACAGATCTGGATATGTGAGACTTTAATTTGAATGCTCTTTTTCTTTGTGTAACACATTGGCATTACTGTGCAGAATAGCCCTGTCAGCTTTATCCTGATTATTTTAAACGTTCGTTTATGTTATAGAATGAAAGAGAGGCTCTTGGGAGCACACGTAAAAGCCACATCCTTTTTATTTTGAGGCAAAGATGGCCCAAATACTAAGTCAGTCAGATGTTTAAATACTAAGTCAGTAGCCTTGCTTCTTTCTGTTTCATTGCAGTATTAAAAGAGTGAATAATACATGAAAAAAACTTACATTTAACCTGTTTAAGGTTTCTCATTGACAGTGATGGATCCATAAATTACTTTTAACATCCATAAAGATTAGCAATTCTGAAAATATAAATGCTTATTAAGTGCTTCCCACAGGTTTGAAATATACTTGCGGGTGGTAGCCGGATTGAAACACAGCTTTTTGCTACACTTTTTGTCACTACATGTGACAAACAAAAAAATAATGTGATTTTTAACTATATTTTTATTTATTATGACACTGTTATACACCTTTTCTTTTTAATGGGTTAAAGTTATTTTAAAAAGGCTGTTGAAATGAAAGAAATCCACTATTTCTTTTACGTTTAGGCTATTTAGGAGCCATGTGCACCCACTGACAGGTAAAGGGAGCTCTCTCTCTCTCTCTCTCTCTCTCTCTCTCTCTCTCTATCTCTCTCTCTCTCTAAAGTTGCTTTATTGGAATGACATTTACAGTATTTCCAAAGCATTTTAGATATGTACAAAGTATCTAATACATTAACAGCATTACATTAATAAAATAAACAGCAAATGAGAAATAAATATCAGATAAAATGAACAAAAATAGATATTACTGCTAAAAATTATAATAATTACTAGATTGTGTGAATTAGAAAGTGTAGATTATTTAAATGAGGTAAATTAGTTGACTAGCAATTTCTAATGGTGTACAAATATTTTGCAGCCATTATACAGTAGATGTCATTTTGGTCTCTCTGAGTGTATAGTAAAGTTTATCTGAGTCGTTTATTAAATAATTCATCGTTTAATGTTTCTCTCGCGGCTGTGCGCACGCAGTCAGCTCCGAAAAAGTAATGCAAAAACGCATACAAATAACAGCAACTTTTGAAAGCGAAAGTAAAATCTGAATCCTGGACATTTTAGGAGATTCAGAAACTACGGTCGGACACATTTTGGCGGAAAAGGCGCGTCTCTGTGGGTCTGCAGAGCAAGTAAGAGTTTCTGTGTGAGTGACAGATTGCGCACACACAGAATCAGCAGTGGGAAACGTGCAGAGCGAGAGAAGATTTTCCACTGGTTAATCGATCGTGAATGTTTGGTTTTCTTGGACGGATACAAAAAAAGTGTAGAAGGATGATAACAATAGTATTATTCATGTGTCACCACCAAATATACTTGGGGCGGCCGACGTCGTTAATATAGGGCGGCCCACCCAAGTAAAGTCTATAAGTGGGAAGCACTGCTTATTTGTCACATTGGAGCACAAAACCAGACCTACGTTTCATGGGAAAATTCAGCCTGATCTCACGAGAAAACGTAACTATTTTACGTTTTGTCAGTTTAGTGGCTAATTCGTACGAATTCGTACGAGTTCAGTCGTACGAAATTGTACGATTTTAAAAAGGAGGCGTGGCACCTAACCCCACCCCTAAACCCAACCGTCATTGGGGGATGAGCAAATCGTACTAAATTGTGCGAATTAGATCGTACGAATTCATACGAATTATACACTAAATCAAAAAGTTACCAATTGCCGTGAGATTGTGTTGGAATATTAGGAGGAATAGCTGACAATACACTTATGAGTCTAAGGTATTGATTTTTATTAAATGGCAATAAACAATTAGGATATTAAGTATCATAAATATATCAAAATTTAAATATTGATAAGTAATATGTCGTTTGACTGCCTTGAAATTATTATTAAAGAAAGTGACCCTTAAACACAAGATGTAACCATCTTTCAAAGTAAAAGACCCTGACAAATACTTATTTAAAACTAAAATAAAATGAAGGAGTAAAGATGCATAATCTGGTGTAACAACATACCCTGCTACATATGAACTTGCTAAGAACTTAATTTGAACATTTTTAAAGGTGATTTCTCAATATTTAGTTTACAGAATTACAGATTACATTTTTTTAGATAGTTGCCTATTACAGTGTTTCTCAACCACGTTCCTGGGGGACCACCAACACTGCATGTTTTGGATGTCTCCTTTGTCTGTCACACCCATTACAGGTCTTTCAGGCTTTGCTTATGAGCTGATGATCTGAATTAGGTGTGTTTGTTTAAGGAAACATGGAAAATGTGCAGAGCTGGTGGTCCTCCAGGAACATGGTTGAGAAACACTGGCCTATAACAATATGGTTCCTCTATAGTTGCCTATAAAACCATAAATGGTTCCTATATGGCATTACTATCATATAAGACCTTGATTTTCAAGAGGTCAAAGATATGAATGCGCATGTTTGCTTATAACAATGAGTATTTTTGCAATATTTAATGACTCAACCTCTTCAAAAACAGACAGATTACCTGTGACAAACACACAATACTGTTGTCCTCATTGGTGGCTTCATCCACAATGAGCCGATTTGGTCGAATCTTCTGTTTTAAAATAGCAGTGGAGAAATCCTCCGTCTTTGGGCTGTTGAAAACACACACAATAACTACAACAGTGCAGAATCCAATTTTCCACAACATTAATAATACACAATGAAATCCACGCATGGCTCTTTATGAAAGCCGAGTCAGCACATGCAAAAGCCTAACACTGCTGTTTTCCTGCTTCCTTCTACAGAAAATCCTATATTTATTATGTATACACCAGACATATTGTTCATCACTGCACATAATATCATAATAGGCTTCATAATGATGACAACAGACCACACAATATCAGAGTAACACTTTACAATGAGGTCCCATAAATAATGTGTTAATCACCACTGACATTTCCTATAGACCAGTTTGTAAACATTCAGGATGCGCACGCAACGGGAAGCTCGCATTTACAGCGCGGGACATCCGATGCGGTACAGAGTTTGTTGTTGTCTTAGAAATAAGTTAAATTGATTACATATTATATATATATATATTATTTACATAATGCTTTCAGCCTATTATAACAGCTTGTCACCCAGTGATAAGCACAGTTATTCAAGATAATTAACATTAAAGTGAGCGGCGTCCGTCTGACAGGTCCATTTCCACCCTCCCAATGGATATTGGATAATAAGAAATGGCCAAGCGTACAGCCAGAAATATACAACTATCTCATTTAAACTCCAAGCAAAACAACTGCATTCTGACAGCGAACTGCAGCTGTACGACAGGATTAGGGTGTGAATGTATTACATGTAAGTTTACATTTAATTCTAAGCATTCAGTGTCCGCAGTTTAATTAAACATATGTAACTGTTTTTGCTGAAATCAACGAGTAATGTGTAAGATTCAGCATAGCGTGAACTTACCTGATATAACATAAGATGGAGTCAGAGTTGAGCATTTTTAATTAGGTCCTCACTCCATTCAGCTCCCTTTTGGCCAAAGACGTCTGCGGTTGGTATTAAAAGCAGTGTGGTGTACGGTAAAATTTTTCGAATTTAGCATCCTACCGCACAACACGACGTGTTTGCTATTGCAACCAGTCTTTTTTTGCAACCGGGGACCCGTGTGACGTAGGTTGGTAATTCAGCTATAGCATTTATTAATGTTAAGTTCATAAAATATTACTTTGTGTTCGCTCAGGTCAGTTAAAACAATAACTTTTGATTTATTGATTTGATTAACTGATTACTCGTTACTTTTCTGTCATGCTCATGTTATCTAATGGAAAATTATGCTAAGTGCTTTCAATGCCAATTATATGAACAATTTATTTAGCTGACAATCACATAATAATTAACTGTTCTAATTAACATAAAAGTAATTCAAAGCTTTAGTGTATATTTAACAGATCAAATACAAATATATAACAATTGAGAAATCATTTAATGAATCATTTAATGCATAAAAATCTGATTTACAGACATTTTGTGCAGTTTTATTGAGGAGAATTGATCATAAAAACATTTCTTGATCGCACTAATGTGAATATAAACACACACACACGTACACATACACTGCAGTCTCCTGTTTCTTCATGTGACACTGGTCTGTTTTTAGAGCAAAGTTATGTCTACTGCTAAGATCAAACTACCCAGACAAACACAAACACACATACACAACTTTGCAAATGATTTTAAATCCTATGAATGCGCTGAAAAAGACAACGTAATATTTTATAAACAATATAAACATATAAACAACGTAATATTTTACAGTGAACTCCCCCTAAACTGTTTAACAACTAAAGCTTAGGATTTTTGAAAGATTTAGTCTCTATTCGATCACAGTTGATCAAAATGCACATAAACCATCTATATATATATATATATATATATATATATATATATATATATATATATATATATATATATATATATATATATATATATATATATATATGTGTGTGTACATATATATGTATGTATATATATATATATATATATATATATATATATATATATATATATATATATATATATATATATATATATGTGTGTGTGTGTGTATATATATATGTATGTATGTATATATGTATGTATATATGTATATATATATATATATATATATATATATATATATATATATATATATATATATATATGTATAACTTTATAATTGTTATTGTTTACTTTATTTTCCATTTATTTAAATGTATTTCCGTCTTCCTGTACTGTAAAAAAAAATGCTGGGTTCCACACAATCGATTTGTGTTGGGACAACATGAAGGAATTAAGTTAGCTTATTAGTTTTAAACAAATCTAAGTGGCTTGAATGTAAAACATTTAAGCTGTCTATCCAAAAAAAACTCAAGAATTATGTTGTTTCAGCTCAATTTAAATAAGTAGTTTGAACACACAGCAAACATCATATTTTTTGAGTGTGTGTTGATATGTATATATATGTACCCTGAGATCCTAAAAACCACAAACAATTGTGTTTGTGTGCATGCTTGCTGAATAAATCTGATTCTAAACAAATACACACACACAATAACTGAAAATGAAGCATTTATACTCACTCTGAGGCTCCAGAGGCGGGCATGGCTTTTAGTCGGTGAGGCGAAGAGCCTGTTCTTCTATCGAGATGATCAGAAATCAGCCTATCTGTATGGTAAAGGTCAGAAGTTTGCAATCCAGATCTAGTGTGTAGTCCTCAGTGCAGTGCTGTACAGTGTGACGCTGTCTCTGACCGCAGGCTCCATGCCTAAAAAAATGTGTTTGTGTGTCAGTCTGTGCTGCTCTCTGGACGTCTGAAACCCATCCCCTCGCAACATCCAGACACAATAACGCTGGTTACGTGCACTTGCACACTAAGAATGAGCGATTACGAAAGCACATTGAGTTTTTCTTTGTTTTTGAAGGCGTTTGACCTCTTTTTTCCAGCTGGGCATCATGTTTCCCACTCGGATCATTCCAGACATTCCTCTCTTCCTGCTAACATGCATACACAAACAATATTAAGATTCATGAACGCTTGTCGTCAATGCAGTCAAGCACACTGTGCTTTTCTGATGCATGTAATCTAAAGGCTTTCATTCATTAATTTCCGCTTAGTCCTTTTATTAATCTGGGGACGTCACAGCGGAATGAACCGCCAGCATATGTTTTACGCGGCGGATGCCCTTCCAGCCTCAACCCATCATTGGGAAACATCCATTCACACTCACACATATTCACACACACACTCAGGCCAATTTTAGCATACCCAATTCACCAGTACCACATGTCTTTGGACTTGTGGGGGAAACCGGAGCACCCGGAGGAAACCCACACCAACACGGGGAGAACATGCAAACTCCACACAGAAATGCCAATTGACCCAGCCGAGGCTCGAACCAGCGGCCCTTCTTGCTGTGAGGCTAACGTGCTACCCACTGCATCACCCCTAAAGGCTTTCCATTTCTGAAAATTGAATGATCCAGAAACAGCTGGGGATGGGTGCTCTAGCAGTGCATAAACTAAAATGTAGACTAGGTGTGACAAAAAGGGACACTTAGGTTACAATTTGCTTGCTTCTTAAATAGTTTAAAATAATCTAAATATCAATGAAAATTAAAATTACTTAAATATTCTTCTTCGTGTTTCTTTTCTATGTGTTATTCAACTATTTTTTTTAAGTCGGCGCCAATGGCCTAGTGGTTAAATGCGCCAACATATAGTACCATGGTGCTCACGGCGACCCAAGTTTGATTCCCGGCTCAAGGTCCTTTGCCAACGCTCTCTCTGCTCCCAATAATTTCCCGTCTGTAATCTCCACTTTCCTATCCAAATTAAAGGTGAAAAACCCCTAAAAAATAATTACATATAAAAAATATTTCACACAAATTTGATACATTTGTACCAGACAAATTCTTACAATCACTCCATATCTCTATGAAAAACATTGTGCATTTCTGAAGTGTGCCTCACAAAGGTGAGTGGGTTTGACAAACCACCTGTAGACACATTTTTTTCTACGTATGCACCGCACACTTGACCATGCAGTGAAACACAGCATTAAGTAAATGAAAACATCCAGCTGAGGTTTAAATCTGAAAGCGCGCCGTGTTTAAAACTATTGATTCTTTAGCGAAATATTTGACTCAGAGTCGAATAATCGAATCGAGTTGGGTTTGGATCTTTTCCTTGATCGATTTGACGCCGATGCGGTACATCACCAAATATGTATAGTTCCAGTTCTGATAAAATGTGCACACGCTTTCACATCAGACACTAGTGGAGGTGAGGGGATCACGGGACTGATCATGACGAGAACATGACGATCACTGACATATGGAGATTCGGCTGTGGGGAATAAAGGGTTAAAGTTCATTTTCACAACAACACCACAGTATAGCCAACCTAGAGCTGTGTTTGTTCCTGTCATTTTTCTGATGATTGATATAATAACCTAATCTGCAGTCGACCAATCAGAACAGACTGTCATCGGTCAAATCAGCGCAGATCAGCTTCACACTAAGGAGTGGTTTGGGAACAAATGAATCACTGAATGAATCATATGGGAGTCATTGGGATAATTAGGTAAAAATAAATGCATGTTATAAGTGTTTTTTGACCTTGCACCTATATCAGCATGTTGTTGGAGACCCCTAAAACCAAAATATGACATTTTAAATGCAAAATAGGGGCTCTTTAAACTCCATCTTACAAGGACTCAAAACTATGTTTACCTGTGAATGTCCCACACAATCACTTGTTTTCTTCAACCTTAAAATACCTCTTTTGTACAATATTACGTAACAGTACTTGTGTAGTCTGTCGTAGGTTATGTGTATAGTTCAGTATTTATTGTATATATATATAGTTTGTAGTTAGTATAGTTAGATTACTGCTCTGGTATGTTAGATATGTATAGGTTTAAAATAGCTCTTAAGTCCAGTGTTGTGTTCATATTTATGATTGTTTATTTATGTTGCATCGTGATCTTGCGAAGCATGATATTTAGTCCACTGCATGTCCACACAGGTAGTAAAAAGTCTCGATTTGACTTCTAATTGGCTTTTACATAATTCAGTGCAACTACATATTACCTTAAGAAGAGCTTAGGGTCTACTTACTACATTCTGTCTTAACAATATGTGGTGCAACACTTATTGTGGACATATTGTGGACTGGTTTTCAAGCAAGAACCAGCTGCTGTAATCCTACTATACTGTTCAATTCAGTCAGAATACAGCTGAACATCTGCAAAATCAACTAAACATTAAAGTATTGCAATATAGAAAGACAACAATTACAAACTCTTGGATATTCAGCAACTTTAAAAATTGCATAATGGATTATTTATTCTGAATCTCTTTACATCATTTTAAAAATCTTCATTCATCAATGTTGGATGCTATAATAATGTTGTAACTTATTGCTATACTGTAAGTAGATCTGTGGTACTACGTTTGATACTTCAACCTTGTTAATCTACGCAACAATAAAATTAATGCAATTCTGTTAGCAAAAAAAAGACTCAAACCAGTACTAGCAAGATATATCTAATAAAGTGAGTGTATATAAACCTTACGGTGTTTACATTTGAATCCATCTCTTTGTATATATACCACCCTCTGCTGGAGAAAGCTTGAACATTTAATCTCTAACACTGGTGGCAGCTTCGTGTCTAAAATAACTTCTCTCTTTTATCCCAGCGAGCACTTTTATGTTTAAAAGATGTCTAATAGATGTCCAAACATAGACGTCTTGGCTTAAACCAGGCTAAATTTGGAGTGTCGATGAAAATCTACCAGACGTCTAATGATAATATCAAAATACAAGAGTCATCAAATGTACAGATTGAAATTTCGCTTTCACTCTAAGAAATACTGAGTTGTTGTAACCCAATGTTGGGTCAAATTTGGGCGAATGTTGGGTTAATTTTTTCAAATTAAATTTAAATGACACCTATTATAACTGTCTGGTTTAGCTCAGCTACTAAATACCATCTCCAAAGACTCTGGTACACTGGTACAACCCTGGTACAACTGGTCACTGGTACAACCCTTCCTACTCCCCAAGAACTGTACTTATCCAGAGAAGAAGGCAGAAGGGCTGCCAAAATTACTCTGGACCCCTCACACCCAGCGCACTGCCTCTTTGAACTTTTACATTCTAGTCGACGCTACAGAGCACTGCGCACCAGAACAGCCCAACACAGAAACAGTTTCTTCCCTCAGGCAATCCATCTCATGAACACTTGATGATAATAATTGTGGAACCAACATCACTACTGCTATACACTTTTATACACATATACACTTATTTAACAACACACTTTACATGCCAATTTGCACATAACAGCTGCACATATAACGTTGTATATAGTAATAAACACGTACATACACTTGTCAATCTGTATATTTGCATTCACTACTTCTATTTTTTTAAATATATTTATTCTCTGTTTTTTGTCCTGTCTCTGTTATCCTGTTGCACTGTAGAAGCTCTGTCTCCAAAACAAATTCATTTTTTTTCTCCTTTATTTGGATAGGACAGTAGAGGTTACAGACAGGACAATATTAGGAGCAGAGAGGTCGGCAAAGGACTATGAGTCAGGAATTGAACTCAGGTCGCTGTGAGCACCATGGTGCTATATGTCGGCGCACTTAACCACTAGGCTATTTGCGCCGATGACAACCCAGCATTTTTTTAGAAAGACTTGTTTTAGCCAAGATTTCTTTGTTTAGACGTTTATTACATATCTTTTAAACCCAAATAAATTCTTGCTGGGTAAGTTTTGGGGCATTTGTTGATACTGAGAATCCTTGAGAACACAACAACTAATTGTTAATGGTTTGTTGACATTCTGTTTCCATCTAGAGACAGGATAGTAATAGGGCCTCAACAAAAAAACACATGTATTTTTGCGTTGCATTGAGCTGCAGCTTTTCATATTGCAAGTGGTCTTAAACGGGGTCTATTATGCCCCTTTTTACAAGATGTGAAATAAGTATCTGATTAAGTCTCTTGAGTGTGTATGTGAAGCTTCAGCTCATAATACCCCACAAACAATGTATTATAATTATTTGAAACTACCCCTTTTAGGCTTTGATATCCATTGTGCCATTTTGCTGACTGTCGCTTTAAATTCAACTGAGATTGTGCTCTTTTTAATAGAGGCCGAATCTACAAATGCCTGTGTGTCAGCATAGTGGCAGATTCAAAAACAAGACTATCGTCCTATGCTAATAAGGTAGAGATGTTCACTAATGTCTTAGTGACTGTTTGATGATGGTCCACTTTTCTGAACAAAGAAAAACATTGAGTGCGTTAAAAATCGTTGATCCACTTCTTCAAACTCAGTTAATGGATGAATGAAACTTCATCATGGCCTCCAAGAATAATCGTCCAAGATTAATCAGACATCATACCATTAAAACAATATGGAAGTCCTTAAGTTGAGCTTAAAACTCCAGGTTTCTCAACTAATACTTCACAAAATTACTAACAGTTTGAAGTAGGCTCAAAGAACCATGTGTTACCTCTAACAAAACTGACTCTCTTCCTTTTCTTCTTCTCACCTGTTATACACTTTATGTGTCTCACCAGCGCCCTCTAGTGCCCTGTAGTTTCCATTAGATAAGTATTTTCCTCTCATTATTCCATAGATTAAAAAAACATGTAGCAGACATTTCATTCTGTTACAGGGTTTTCAAACTGTTAGGACACACAACCCCCCCCCCCCCCCCCCCCCCCCCCCCCCAAAAAAAAAAAAAAAAAAAATTTGTCCAATTTCACTCGTGCCCCCCACCCAGGCACCCCTCCCTCAAGCCAAAATTATAATGCATGTGCAAACATCATTCACATATTACTTGCTGCGTTTAAAGTGTGTCGAATTAATTACATTGAAACATAAATATACAGCTTACCTGATTCAGTGGGATGGCTGAGCCTGTTTCAGTGAAGACGACATGCTAATCTGTGTTTGGATTCCTGTCACGACTAACCGTAAATCATCTTCCACTGCCAATAAGCGTGAGCCATAACCTACTTGCTTTTGATGTATGTATATACAGAAAATGCTGCTTCGCAAAGCCAAGTCCACAGAGCCCTGACAGTGTGGTGACAGTGTTGAACATTGAGTATGTTTACATGGGCAACAATACTTCAATATGATTAAGACAATACTCTGATTAAGAGTCTACTATGTAAACAGTGATTTTTGATCACCTTAATCTGACTAAAGTCATAACTGAACTAAACAGAAATGGAATTAAGACATGTGGAGTATGCAGATATTAGTGGCACTATTGAAGTAAACACCGCAATCAAACTATTACCGTCATGTAGGACTTTTAGCCGCATTTTGTGACACGATCCACACATGCGGCTGTTAAGGACCGCACAAACACACACACACACACCACAAAATGTGGAGGGATTTTTTCTTTCCATTCTGCTTTCCATTAAAACAACACTCTTCCACCAGTCCTTACTTCGCATCTAATAACTCAGTTTGTCACGGGGACGTGAATGAAATGTTCATGAGTGAAAGTGAAACTTGAAACTGCAGTAAAGTCGAAAAATTAAGGATGAAACACCCAAAATAACATGAGCCTCTGCAGGAAACATGAATAGCCTGGCACTTCACGTAACACCTTAATTATATTATTGTCTTATTAATAACTGATGTCCATGTAAACATAGTCAGTAGTGTCTTCAAAGTAAGTGAAAGATCCAGAAGGACATCCTGCTGATTTGATTCAGACGGGCACTTTTTTTGTCAGACGGCTTACCTGTTAATCTTTCATTCGCCGTCATTCATTTTAAAAAGCAGCCGGTCCATTTTATCTGAGTATATTTTACTGGAACGTATTAACTCTTCAGGTGCCTGATTGTTAGTTGTGGAGCTAACGTTAATCAGATTCCTGCTAGTGAACGCATAAAAATCATCATCATTATTTACTCGAGTGCTCGCCTCAATGTCTCGCGCCCACCACAGTTTAAAACCCCCTGGGCTAATGGGGCTTTCCTCCTCTGACGACACATACAAAGGGAGAGTGTTACTGCAGGCTGTTTTTTATAAAGTGAGATTATAAAAATTCTAATTAATAAAGTTTTTCAATTAGAAGCTGGTTATATTCACACACTGCTGACACACAGCTGTGTTTAAACCCCTTTAAAATTATTTTTGCATAATATGTCCCCTTTAAGACAATGTCAGACCATAAAAGAACCAGTCAAAGAACCTCTGTGTATCGTAGACAGGGAGTCATTAATATAATAAAAAGATGAAGATGCTATTTTACAAACAAACATACAAAGAAATAAATTAATTGGAGGTGCTACAATTGTCAGCCAAAACATTCAAATCTGAAATCAAACTGACCTATTGCACAGAATCAGTAACAGTTTCATTTACAGGCTTGATGGATCCATTTACATGTGCAATTAGTTTAACGATGCAAAACACATTGAGGCCAAAGGGCAGGTTAACAAACATTAGCACTTCAAAATGCCCCATCTTCCTCTCCAGTCAGTATTTTTTTTAATGAACCTTTCTATTTGATTGTTTTACACAAATTGTTCCCGACGATATGCAACTACAGCAATTTCTAATGGGTTGACATACAGATATATATATAGATTACAAACTTTGTGCATTTAAGGACATTCAGACACATTCTGCAAATGCTGGTGAAGGAATATCTCCATTGCCTCGCAACTTGGACTTCACCTTGACCCAAATGATCTATATTTACAAAACGTCTGCCCAGTAATCAATGGTGATATTCCACATGTGGGCCACAATATGGCTGGCGAATCCGAGATTAACAGAGTCAAATTCACTTGCAGCTTTTAAAGGGAGATCCTCTAGCCCAGTCGACTGTGTGCAGGAGATCTGCATAAACATACACAGTCTTTTCTGACGTAACGATGCAAGACGCAAGAAACACTGGGGAGAACAGTAGACGCTCCAGTTTGGTTTTAAAATGTCAGAGTTGTAGTCCATCACTGAAGGAAGACCATTACAAAAAAGTTCATCATCCAAAAACAAATTTCCAAATCAGAATGTACATCTCCAGACCTGTAGCCAGACAGTTTCTGAACAAATAACTATTATTATTCGCTGTGGAAAAACATCCAGTCTTTGTTTGAGGTTACATAAAAAAATGAAATTCTGCCCTCTAGTGGACTGAAGAGGTTCTGCAGAAGAAATCCACCTCATGAAATGAATTCAGGGTCAAAGGTCACGACCCAAACAGTGGCATTCATTGGAGCAGCATTACCTGCTCAAAACAGTCTTACCACACACAAAAAACATTATATTTCTCTTTTAGTCTTCTTTCTCTCCACACACTCCTCTTCTGGCTTATTTCTGTTCATTCCAGTCAGTTTTTGCAGATAAAATATTTGTATTCCAATAGCCATGGGATTACGGATTGAAAGTATATATACATTGTAAGCATGACTATGTGTATGACGTAAATATTGTTAAATTTATGTGCGGGTTACTTTTTCATGTATAAGACCTAATACATGTATATTTACACACACACACACACACATACATACACGAGTGTGTGACTCTATCAGCAGAAAGCTTCGTCATCTTGGAAATGTGTTTTCTGTAAAACCTTCACGTGTCTTTCGTAGATCTTGAGGGCGGGGCCAAGTCTGATCGACAGGCCTGTCAGCACATCATTCCTCTGCATTAGAAGAAGGGACTTCCCATCAATCTCCTGTCAGAAATACAGATTCAGACAAGTTTAGAGACACATGTCTACTTAAAGTGCTCCTATTGTGATTTTATTAGCAATATAATATTAAAGTATCAGCCACTCTAGAATGTGTTTTGAATTTTCACCTTGAATTAAAGCACGGATCATTTATTACGCCATGCTACAGTGTTGGGCATGTTACTTCAAATAATTAGTTATTAGTTATTTACTAAGTTACTAACTCAATTACATCATTAATGAATTATCATAATCATTAATGAACTACATCACGCCTTTTTAGCTGATCATACTCAGGTATGTGGTTGTCCCGCCCCTAAACACACATGCCAATCATCATCAGTTATGTGGTTGTCCTTTCCCTACATACACACGCCAATCATCATCAGTTATGTGGTTGTCCCGCCCCTAAACACACACGCCAATCATCATCAGTTATGTGGTTGTCCCGCCCCTAAACACACATGCCAATCATCATCAGTTATGTGGTTGTCCCGCCCCTAAACACACATGCCAATCATCATCAGTTATGTGGTTGTCCCGCCCCTAAACACACATGCCAATCATCATCAGTTATGTGGTTGTCCCGCCCCTAAACTCACACGCCAATCATCATCAGTAATGTGGTTGTCCCGCCTCTAAACACACATGCCAATCATCATCAGTTATGTGGTTGTCCCTCCCCTAAACACACATGCCAATCATCATCAGTTATGTGTTTGTCCCTCCCCTAAACACACATGCCAATCATCATCAGTTATGTGGTTGTCCCGCCCCTAAACACACATGCCAATCATCATCAGTTATGTGGTTGTCCCTCCCCTACACACACAAGCCAATCATCATCAGTTATGTGGTTGTCCTGCCCATACACACACGCCAATCATCATCAGTTATGTGGTTGTCCCGCCCCTAAACACACACGCCAATCATCATCAGTTATGTGGTTGTCCCGCCCCTACACACACGTCAATCATCATCAGTTATGTGGTTGTCCTGCCCCTAC
Source organism: Danio aesculapii (assembly GCF_903798145.1). NCBI lineage: Eukaryota > Metazoa > Chordata > Actinopteri > Cypriniformes > Danionidae > Danio > Danio aesculapii. The sequence goes on along the minus strand of NC_079435.1, from coordinate 4,517,747 downwards.
ACACACATGCCAATCATCATCAGTTAGAGACAGATAAACAGTGCTTAATTGAAATCATTTGCACATTATATATTAATTATATAATGTTGCATTTTCTTGTCAGTAGCGATAACGGCATTATAATGGAGGAAACAGTCATTTATTTAATTACTCATTACTGAAAAAAAGTAATTCAGTTCGTAACACTGTTTATTTATTAAGCCATTATTTCAATCACTGGCTAAATCACCGTTTTAAGTATAAGCAACAACAACAAAACGTTTTTATACATATCTCACTGAATTCAATAGTGTCTAAAATGCAACACACGTAATGTTAGCTTCATTTGTTTTTGTTCAACTGTCAATCAATTTCACATTCGTGATTATGATTATGATCATGTGTTGATATTTAAGCTGCATTTTATAAAAAACAGAAGGGTTTTATTTCCTTTCATATCTTGAATTATAGGATACTTAATAACAATTAAAATATAATCCAGGATTATAAATATTGCACGCCACTAATTTATTACACAACTAAATCATGTCCTTAAGATTCCTTGAGCGAAATGGAATCTATAACATCAGAAAGGTCCGACCCTTCCTATCTGAACATGCAGCTCAACTCATTGTTCAAGCTCTTGTTCTCTCCAAACTGGATTATTGCAACTCTCTGCTAGCTGAACTTCCAGCTAACTCTATCAAACCTCTTCAGCTGCTTCAGAACGCAGCAGCACGAGTGGTCTTTGATGAACCCAAAAGAGCACATGTCACTCCGCTACTCACCCGTTTGCACTGGCTGCCAGTTGCTGCTCGCATCAAATTCAAAGCTCTGATGTTTGCTTACAAAGCGACCTCTGGCTTTGCTCCTTCTTATCTGCTCTCACTTCTGCAGATTTATGTGCTCTCCAGTTCTGGAATGAACGTCGTTCTGTGAATGAACGTCGCCTCGTGGTTCCATCCCTAAGAGGGAAGAAATCTCTTTCCCGAACTCTCGCATTCAATCAGCCCAGTTGGTGGAATGAACTCCCTAACTACATCAGAACAGCAGAGTCACTTGCTGTCTTCAAGAAACGACTAAAAACTCAATTATTTAGTCTCCACTTTCCTTCCTAATCTGTAACTGCCTCTCTGGCTATACCACTAACTGTTCTCTCTCTCAAAAAAAAAAAAAACATTTCTAATGCTTTGCTTCTTAGACTTTACACACCTGAAACTTGTCTATAACACTTGTTCACTGCTGCTCTTATAGTTGTGTAAATTGCTTCCCTTTCCTCATTTGTAAGTCGCTTTAGATAAAAGCGTCTGCTAAATGACTAAATGTAAACGAAATGATTTAAATTCAGCATCTTGTGACATGTGCATTCTCCGAATAAAACTCAGGACTTCATCTGAGGCGTATGAGAGCGTTTGGAAACCTAATATTGATAATAACTTCTGCTGGAGCTTTAAAATGGTTTTGAATCCAGCAAGCAATCCTTAACCAGCAATACCATGCAGTAAAATAAGCTTAAAGTGTAAAAAGCATAATATGAGCTCAACAATTTATAAAAGTTAGCACAGTTCAGTATACCTGCGTCCTAAAGGCGAGCGCCTGCTCTGGAAACCCAGCCGCAGTGAAGTAGCTGGCCACATCTGCCACTGTCCAGTCCACCGGACTCACCTCACTGGCCTCTGACTTCACAAAGCCTCTGAAAACCACACAAAACATCAATCAGTCTGTATTCATATAGAGAAAACCCATCAGAATGAACCAGATTTAATGTCAGGCAAAGAAAACCTTCATTCAATTTGTTCAGTATAGTTCTGAATGGACGCTTTTCATAAGACTGTTATGCCACTTTTAACGGTCATTAGCATCTAAATCCATTTCATAAATCCATGAAAGTTTTTAATATCTAGATTTTTTTTTTAAGTATGTACATTTACATGTACAGTTGCAATCAGAATTATTAGCCCCCTTTGAATTTTTTTTCTTTTTTAAATATTTCCCAAATGATGTTTAACAGAGCAAGGAAATTTTCACAGTATGTCTGATAATATTTTTCTTCTGGAGAAAGTCTTATTTGTTTTATTTTGGCTAGAATAAAAGCAGTTTTTTTAATTTTTTTAAAACCATTTTAAGGTCAATATTATTAGCCCCTTTAAGCTATGTATTTTTTCTGATAGTCTGCAGAAAAAAACCATCATTATACAATAACTTGCCTAATTACCCTAACCTGCCTAGTTAACCTAATTAACCTAGTTAAGCCTTTAAATGTCACTTTAAGCTGTATAGAAGTGTCTTGAACAATATCTAGTCAAATATTATTTGCTACTGTGTAGCTGGCTGTTTGTCTTATCAGCGAAGAGAAATCGACACAAAATTATACTTTCACCGCCTTCTGAGTGACTCAAAGGTCCGTTCTGAATGAATAGTGAAAATAAAAAGGGATATTGGACCTATTTTCAGCTAAGTTAAGGGAAATGGCACTAGTAGCTAACGTTTTCTTTTCCAAACACACATTTTAGATGCCATTTCTCAAACTCAAGTAAATGAACTGATTCTTTCGTTATATTAGACATGTCACGATACTGAATTTCGGTACTGAAAAAAAAACATCGCACTGTTGATGCGTTCTTAAACAGCACTGATTTGTCATTGTGTTCACGTGCTCAACAGAAATGACTGTGATTGGCCGTGAAGGTCATCAGTTCACCGATGTTTACCGAGTGCAAACACAGACGAGCGATCCGCTGATGAATCAACTGATCTCACGGCTTTAAAACCCTCCAATGTCTGTGTATCTGTGTTTGCACTCAGTGAGGAGCAGTGAACTGATAATCAGAATTATTAGCCCCCCCTTGAATTTTTTTTTTCTTTTTTAAACATTTCCAAATTGATGTTTAACAGAGCAAGGAAATTTTCACAGTATGTCTGATAATATTTTTTCTTCTGGAGAAAGTCTTATTTGTTTTATTTCGGGTAGAATAAAAGCAGTTTTTAATTGTTTAAACACCATTTTAAGGTCAATATTATTAGCCCCTTTAAGCTAATTTTTATTTCGACTGTCTACAAAACAAACCATCTTTATACAATAACTTGCCTAATTACCCTAATTAACCTAGTTAAGCCTTTAAATGTCACTTTAAGCTGTATAGAAGTGTCTTGAGAAACATCTAGTCTAATATTATTTACTGTCATCATGACAAAGATAAAATAAATCAGTTATTAGAGATGAGTTATTAAACTATTATGTTTAGAAATGTGTTGAAGAAATCTTCACTCCGTTAAACAGAAATTGGGGAAAAAATAAACAGGGGGGCTAATAATTCAGGGGGTTTAATAATTCTGATTGCAACTGTATTTCTGTATGTATTATATCATCTTTGCATCAAATTACAAAAAGTCAATTACCGCTTGTGTGAGGTGTTTGTAATGCAGAGTCTATGGGTGCAGGACAGTAAATTTGACGTTGTTTTCTCTTCTGTCGTTATCAGTCTCACACTATTTTTTGGGGGGTTTCTGAAAGTCTTGATAACACCATCACTTAGTTTTCCTTTTATTATTTCAGCGAATAGGATTGTAAAAAATGATTTGTTGTATTCTCTCATTCACTGCACTCTGAGTTTACCAACTATGATCACTTCTGCTACTGAGAAAGGCTCCATCAGCATTGAACTTCATTGAGTTATGAATAGTTTTATTGTAAGAAGTACATTATAAAACGTTAAAAATATATATAAATATTAATACAACTACAATATGTTTATCCTATTTACTTTTAAATATTAATAAATTAGAAAATCACTATGGCAACTTTAATGTATGACAGTCTGATATATTTATATGCGGCCCCCACTCTTAATCAGGTTTGGTTTTTGGCCTTTCATAAGAAAAAGTTTGGGCACCCTGCTCTAAACAAAGCCTTTTCTCTGTGCGCTTTCTCTCTCTCTCTCTCTCTCTCTCTCTCTCTCTCTCTCTCTCTCTCTCTCTCTCTCTCTGCTGTTTGTATGGTACTCACATTCCTTCGTTCATCCCTCGTTCTTCAGCTGCTCCTGGAGAAGCAGAGGGAGTCAGCAGACATGAGGAAACTCCCACCTCCAGCTTACAGCCTGACAGACACACAACACACACAGATAGATCACACACAAATAACACAACACACACAGAAATTACAAATAACACAAACAATCTGTATGCATGACTGGTTAAGACACAGTAGACGCTTGCACTTTGCTTTCCACAACAGTCTTGGAACTGTGGACAAATGCAATGGACTGATTTCACGCGGGCGCCATTTTAAACAGCGAAATCGAGGCTGCGGTGGGAAGAAACCCGGAAGTATCACCTGAGTCACACAGGAATGTTGTGTACCTGGCTGTATATCTTATCAGCGAAGAGAAATCGACACAAATTTATACTTTCACCGCCTTCTGAGTGACTCAAAGGTCCGTTCTGAATGAATAGTGAAAATAAAAAGGGATATTGGACCTCATTTTCAGCTAAGTTAAGGGAAATGGCACTAGTTAGCTAACGTTTTCATTTCCCAAACCCCCATTTTTGATGCCATTTATCAAACTCAAGTTAATGAACTGATTCTTTCGTTATATTAGACATGTCACGATACTGAATTTTGGGACTGAAAAAAAAAAACGTCGCACTGTTGATGGCGTTCTTAAACAGTGCTGATTTGCCATTGTGTTCACGTGCTCAACAGAAATGACTGTGATTGGCCGTGAAGATCATCAGTTCACTGATGTTTACCGAGTGCAAACACAGACGAGCGATTCGCTGATGAATCGACTGATCTTCACGGCTTTAAAACCCTCCAATGTCTGTGTATCTGCGTTTGCACTCAGTAAAAAGCGGTGAACTGATGACCTTCACGGCCAATCACAGTCATTTCTGTTGAGCACTAGTGAATACTATGGTTGACACTACTGATTTACTATCAGCAGTGTTTATGAGCATGCTCAGCGGCGCTTAGATGTTAGCGGGAATTGGACGTTTTAAAAACTTCAGTACCAGGACAACACTGATACAGACATCACGAGGGTGTGCTACAGAGGACTGCAGTGTTTTATTGCTCAGCAGGTTACATAGCCTGAAGCAGGGAAGCTTCCCCACCTGCTGCCATGAACTGAAGCCTAGGAGGACACTTGTGCGTATTACTCTGAAAGAGATTGTGATGTTGTTCGATGCTAAATTGCTTTTAATTGTTTAAATTAAACTGAACTGAATGATATTAAAGTGATGTTTACACCATATCTGCATTTTGAAATCTCGGCAAAAGCTGGAGGTTTGTAGTCCACAGCATGTCACTGCAATGTTTACAGTGCTGATACTATACTTCTGGGTTTTTTCCAACCGCAGCCTCGCTTTCGTGTTTTAAAATGGCGGCCGCGTGAAATAAGCGTAATATCATTCAACTGTATGTGTGCAGGTCAATGTTTCTGTCTGTGTACAAAAGCCAGACGCGAGGTGAATGTTGAGACAGAAAGACTCTACTAGGTAATACTGTGCATATTAATTTAGTGAAGTTTGTGTTTTTTTAAGATATTTTTAAGCTATTATTTAAAAAGAAGAACTATAATGAACCCATTTAGAATAATAACACAAGTTATATTGCGTTATCTCTAAAAATAATGTTTGTATGAGTATTTAGGGACATTTTGTTTGAAAAATAATCACTTAAAAGCTCCTACTATACCTATTTTTGGACTGTCTCTGCCTCCTGAATCTTACAATTATCATTAATAATCAAGTGTAATTTTCATCTATTTTGTGTTTACTAAGTTAAACCGAGTAAGAAAATGTTATAACAACACTAAACAACAGAAATTATATTTGCTGTGTTTTCCACCAAGGCAACGTGGGTTGCTGAAATATTTTCAAAGGAGAATATCTGACTTCAGCATTGTTTTTCAGATAAACAAGCATGTTCAATTAGCATATTTCTTAAATTTCTGCAAACAATTTATTCTTTAGAGAGTCAAAAACGTACATACAACACTTTTAAAGGGAACCTATTGTGCAAAATCACTTTTATAAGGGGTTTAAACACAGTTGTGTGGCAGCAGTCTGTGAATATATCCAGACTCAAATGGTAAAAATTAATTATTTCTATTGTTTATAATTACTCTTCATAAAAACAGTCTGCAGAAACACTTTGATTGACATTCTCCCGTTGTACGTGTCATCAGAGGAGGAAAGCCCCGCCCACTAGTGACCATCTCTCCCTCATTAGCATAAGATGTCTTGTTTTTGAATCTGCCCCTATGCTGACACACAGGCGTTTATAGCTCCGCCCTCTTGAAAAGAGCACAATCTCATTTGAATTTAAAGCGACAGTCACCAAAACACCATGATTAGCATCAAAGCCTAAAAGGGGCAGCTTTAAAGAGTTATAAAACATTCATTTTGGGGTATTTTGAGCTGAAACTTCACAAACACACTTTAGGGACATCATAGACTTATTCAAAATCTTGTAAAAAGAGACATGATGTCAGCGCCAATAGCCTAGTGGTTAAGTGCGCCGACATATAGCACCATTGTGCTCACGGCGACCCGAGTTTGATTCCCGGCTCGAGGTCCTTTGCCAACCCTTCCCCTCTTTCTGCTCCCAATACTTTCCTGTCTATAATCTCCACTATCCTATCCAAATTAAAGGTGAAAACCCCCCTAAAAAATTATTATAAAAAAAGAGACATCATATGATCACTTTAGATAACATAACAAAATGGAGTTATTTTAATAACTTACAGTTTCTTATAGGAATCGATGGTGGAGCCTTTACAGTCTCTGACATAACAAGCATCTGATCCTACAAGAGAATGAGGGGAAACATTGAAAGATGCACAATATTAAACAACAGCGAAAGGCAGAATGACAAACTCCAGAATGAAAAGTGTGAAGCGTCTGTGTCACAAAGTCCACCAAACAGAATCAGAAAAATGCCACATTTTCTAAAACATTTCATCCGCCCTTCTTGTTTCACTGCCAAAAATGCTTTTCTTACGCAGATTTTTTGTCTAGTTTTAGCCCAAACCTCTAAAAATTCTTAAATCAAAAAGCATTTTCTAGATAAGCACAAAATATCGTCTTATTTTAAGAAATAATATGTCAAAATTAAGTGAGTTTTTCCTTAAAACAAGCAAAAATAATCTGCAAATGAGGTAAACAAAATAATCTTATGTCAGAAGGAAAAACATGATTATTTTACTTACTCCATTTGCAGATTATTTAGCTTGTTTTTAGGAAAAACTCACTTAATTTTGGCATATTATTTCTTAAAACAAGACCTTTTTTGCTTGCTTCTTGATTAAGGAATTTTTAGAAATTTGGACTAGAAATAAGACGAAAAAAAGTCAGACAAGCATATTTTGCAGCGTTATCTCTCTGACTGACACGTCAGACCAAACAGAGCGGTGCTGTGACAGAGCCAGACTGTTCACACTCCCCTGAATAAAGAGCGAACAGCTCGCACGTCTCTGCGCTTTAAACCAGAACAGGGAAAGGTAAAGTAACTCAGATGTTGAAACCTTTAAGGCTTTCAGTAAACTCTGTACCGCCTGTCATTTACCTCCACGCTGGGATGTCGCTGATCAGACGGATCTGCGGGTTTCTCTGTCCCAGAATCCTCAGCTTCAGTACGCACTGTCTGCTCTGAAAGTGCGAGAGAGAGAGAGAGAGGTTTTAATACTATCGTTTCTGGTTATGACACAAGATCTCAAACGGAGATAAAGAGGTTTGTTGCACATCTGCAGGGAGCCGCTGTCTGTGTTCACACTGATTCAGCGCCGCGCTAAAGACCTGCAAATCCCACACAAGCACTGAAATCCAGCTCTTTTGGCAGAGCATGGTTTAGGAAATTGTTTTTACAAGCTGTTGGACAATTAATTTTCTACTTGACTAACATATAAAGCAGCAAACGAAAACACTCCATAAAACGCCTAAAAATTGGGTTTAAAGGGAACCTATTGTGCAAAAATCACTTTTAGAAAGGGTTTAAACACAGTTGTGTGACAGCAGTGTGTGAATATAACCAGCTTCTAATGGTGAAAATGTATTAATTTAATTGTTTATAATCACACTTCATAAAAATAGTCTGCAGAAACGCTTTGATTGACATTCTCTCTTTGTACGTGTCATCAGAGGGGGAACGCCCCGCCCACTAGTGACCATCTTTTTGGTGACTGTCGCTTTAAATTCAAATGAGATTGTGCTCTTTTCAAAAGAGGGCGGAGCTACAAATGCAACCCAGGCTCATTCTGAAAACGTACCTCTGTATACATTTCTGGAGAGCGCCAAATACATCCCAGGAGCTACGTTTTTTGCAGTTTTTGTTTTTCGTGAATCAACCAGAGGCTGCTGTGTATGCTTTTTGAGATCTCTCACACACTGATGCCAACATTTTAATAATGTTAGTCCTGTTTTGAATCTGCCACTATGCTGGACACACACAGGCATTTGTACAACATGGGCTCATTCTGAAAACGTAGCCCTATATACGCTTCTGGAGATTGCAAATTATGTAGCCAGAGCTACGTATGGCTGCATTTAATTTTTAAAATGAACACTACGGGGGGAAGTTGACCACGATGGTGGGTTTCGAGTTCGGCGAGGAAAAGTTCCAGAAAGCGGGTAAGACAAAAACATAATCCAAAAATTAAAGTAAACACGTAAATAACAAGGTGAAAATGTGGTAAAATCTGAAAACGTGGTAAAAATCAGGCGAGGGCTTTTCTTTTTCTGGATTGCTGTTTAAAATTGTTGGTTAGGTTAAGGGAAGTGGGTAGACGGGTCAATCTGTGCTTTTGAAAACACTATTGGTTGGGTTTAGGGAAGGAGGAGGGTGGGTCAGTCAGTCAGTCGACAGCAACATCTGGTGGATTTACGTGAGATCAGCAGGCGCGAATGGCAGTCATGAGAGAAATTTGACATCTCAAAAAGCATACACAGCGGCCTCTGGTGGATTCACGAAAACAAAAACTGCAAAAAACGTAGCTCCTGGGATGTATTTGGCGCTCTCCAGAAATGTATACAGAGGTACGTTTTCAGAATGAGCCTGGGTTGCATTTGTAGCTCCGCCCTCTTTTGAAAAGAGAACAATCTCATTTGTATTTAAAGCGACAGTCACAAAAACGACACAATTAAGATCCTCTTTAGTCAGTGATGAAACATACTTGTGGAAATCTCCATTTTTAGCGCTGTGGGTGAGACGGGGTTTTCAGTATTACACAATAAAATCCCTTACTAATTTTGGGGTTTAAAAAAGCAACCTAAAAATAACATTTTACATTATTATAATACAGTAAACAAAACGTAATTTTTTTAAATTAGAATTAAAATAAAAAAATGAAAATTAAACAATGAAAATTAAATATTAATTTAAGTATTGATTAATCCGTTAAATTTGTTAGAAATTGTTTTAAAGGACACCTATTAAGCAAAAATCACTTTTATAAGGGGTTAAGCACAGTCAATATAATCAGCTTCTAATAGGAAACATTTATTAATTATTTAATCTCCCTTTGTATGTCATCAGAGGGGGAAAGCTCCGCCCACTAGTGACCATCTCTCCCTCATTAGCATAGGACATTAGTCTTGATTTTGAATCTGCCACTATGCTGACACACATGCATTTGTAGCTCCGCCCTCTTTGCAAAGAGCATGATCTCATTTGAATTTAAAGCGACAGTCACCAAATCGGCACAATTAGGATCAAAAGGGGGAGTTTCAGAGAGTTATAATATGTTATTTCTGTGCTATTTTGAGCTGAAACTTCACACACACACTCTAGGGACATCACTTATTTTACATCTTGTAAAAAGGGGCATAATAGGTCCACTTTAAAACTTCTTCTGCATTCAGAAATACCCTTTACTTGCACATTGAACACTTTTGCATCAGCTAGAAACGGTTATTCAGCATCTTCAGCTATAATTCCTTCTGGGTCAAGTAATGTCCAAAGCATTAAAGGGGAAGTTTACCCAGAAATTGAATCTCTGTCATCATTTACTCACTGTTTCTTTGTTCTGTTGAACACAAAAGAAGATATTTTAAAGAATGCTGTTTGATGGTACCCATTGATTTTCAGAGTACTTTAGAAGTCAATGGGTACCGTAAACTCTTTATTGCAAAAACTCTTCTCGTCATCAACAGAAGAAATTCATAAAGGTTTACAAATAGATGAGAATGAAAATATGAAAATAAATTAAATAATGTGTATTTTTAATTCACCCCAATCATCATTTATGCATAATTTAATCCCCTCACGGGATTCCAAACCTGTTTATTGAACACAAAAATTCATTCATTTTCTTTTCGGCTAAGTCCCTTTATTAATCAGGGGTGAATGAACCGCCAACTTAAGCTATGGTCACACTGGGCTTTGTGTGTGCGAAATTCTGTCATGCGTTGCTGCGAAAAGGGGTGGGATTAAACAAGATGATTAGACATTAGCGGGAAAGCCCTCCACACAAAGGTAAGCCGGCAAGCGCTAAAAGGAAGAGCGTCATACTGCCCCACAGTGTTCGCTTAAAAAACGAAATGCAGCCATACGTACCTCCGGCTACATAATTCGCAGTCTCCAGAAACGTCCACGGGACTACGTTTTCAGAATAAGCCTGGGTTGATTTTTGCACTGCATTCATTACTCTTGAATACTGAATGCATAAAACAAATCCTATATTTTTCAGCCTGAACAAACTCTTACATGTACACACAGCCCCTTCAGAAAGTCCACATAATCATCCTCCATCGCTTTAAAATATTTAATGAGTTGCTCACAGGTATGTCTGGCAATTTTAAAGCTCCACTCCATAATCCAGAAGGGCTTCCCCAGTGGATAAACTATTGCCTGAGCTTATTAAAAAGACGGCGCAAAAATATTTGTAGAATTTATCATCTCTGGGAAAGTCTGAATTAGATCAACACTTTATTTAGTGTGCAGGGCTCCGTTCCACTTCCTGTCATTTCAATTCAACTTCCTGTAAAGTGTGGCTCGCTTCATTCTAATTTAAATGGAGTATATTTTCTAGCCTGTAAGTGTATAGAAGCATATATAAAGCATATTAAAGAGATCATTCAAAGGATAAGAGATGATTTAAACATAGAAGAAGATATTCTGAAGAATGCTGGGGGAAAAAAACAGCTGGTTACTTCCATAGTATTTGTCATTCATTCATTTTCCTTTGGCTTAGTCTCTATTTCAGAGGTCACCACAGTGGAATGAACCGCCAACTATTCCAGCATATGTTTTATGCAGCAGATTCCCTTCCAGCTGCAACCCAATACTAGGAAACAGCCATACACACTCATTTACAAACACACACACACACACACACACACACACACACACACACACAACGGGCAATTTAGCTTATTCAATTCCCCTATAGCGCGTGTGTTAAATAAATATAGGGATTAAACCAAAGGAAAATGAGAATGTTGTCAAAAATGCTTATCTACTTGATGTCAAAACCTTGACATCCCTTTGACATCCATACATTGATGTCATTTAGACCACCAAATTCACACCAAATTTTGTGTCCCTACAATGCATGTAAACCACCTTAATGCCAGAAATAAATCAAATTAACATCAAGCGTGACGTCAAAAATGTCAAAGGATTTGATGTCAAAACCTTGACGTCTATTTGACATCCACACACTGATGCCCTTTTGACCACCAAAATAATGACACAAAGCATATTCATTCATTCATTCATTCCTTTTCGTCTTAGTCCCTTTATTAATCAGTGGCCTCCACAGCGGAATGAACCGCCAACTTTTCCAGCATATGTTTTATACAGTGGATGCCCTTCCAGCCGCAACCCAGTACTGGGAAACACCCATACACACTCACATTCACACACATACACTACGGCCAATTTGGTTTATCCAATTCACCTATAGCACATGCGTTTGGACTGCGGGGGAAACCGGAGCACCCGGAGGAAACCCACGCCAACACGGGGAGAACATGCAGACTCTACACTGAAATGCCAACTGACCCAGCCGGGACTTGAACCAGTGACCTTCTTGCTGTGAGGCGATCGTGCTAACCACTGAGCCACCAAAGCTTCAAATTTACACCGGATGTCCCTACACAGCATGTAAACCAACCTAATGACAAAATAAAATCCAACTGACATCAAAAAACACGTCAAACATGTCAATCGATTTGATGCCAAAACCTTGACGTCTATTTGACATCCACACATTGATGCCCCTTTGACCACTAAAAAACCCCAAAACAAAACATATTATAATAACAGAAAAATTGTGTTCATCTAAAAGCTTTACATTTACACTGGATTTTGTGTCCCTACAATGCATGTAAACCACCTTAATGCCAAAACGAAATCAAATTAACATCAAGCATGACGTCAAAAAACACGTCAATAATGTCAGTCGATTTGACGTCAAAACCTTGACGTCTATTTGACATCCTCACACTGATGCCCTTTTGACCACCAAAATACCGTCACAAAAAAAGTATTGTAATATTAGAAAACTTGTATTCATCTTAAAGCTTCAATTATAATTTCCAAATGTAATATATCCAACCCAGGCTCATTCTGCACATTTCTGGAGACCGCGAAATACGTCCCGGGAGGTACATATTTTGTCTCACGAGTGCCGTTCGCGCCCGCTGTTCTCGCGTAAACCCACCAGCGGCCGCTGTCGACCGAACGTCTGTCTGACTGACTGGCCGGCCGACCAATCGACTGACCCACCCTCCTCCTTCCCTAAACCCCAACCAATTTTATCAATTGATCCGCCCACCCACTAACGTGCCTAAACCCAACCAACAATTTACAAAAGCTGTCCAGAAAAAGAAAAGCCCTCGTCTGATTTTTACCGTGTTTTCGGATTTTACCACATTCTCACCTTGTTATTCACTTATTCTTTGGATTCTGTTTTTGTTTTACCTGATTTCTGGACCCGCTCTTCCACGGACTCGTTGTCGTCGTGGTCATCTCCTCTCTGCGTCTCAAGTCCGCCGACGAACATGACGAGCTAACTGGACAAACTGGTTGCAGCGGGAAAGCCCTCCACACTGAGGTAAGCGGTCAGCCGGTAAGCGCGAAAAGAAACGGCGTCATACCGCACCGTATCGTTCGTTTAAAAAAATGAAATGCAGCCATACGTATATCCAGCTACATAATTAGCGGTCTCCGGAAACATCCACAGGACTACGTTTTCAGAATGAGCCTGTGTTCCAACGTATATCCCTACAATGCAGGTAAACTACCTTGATGTCAAAAAGACGTCAAATTGACATCTAATATCGGCGTCCAAAAACACATTAAAATTGATAACAGGACTGTCCTGTCATTCATTTTTGATGTGTTTTGGACACCATCTTTAAAGTGTTTTGGATGTCATTTTGATATCTAGTCAGTTGACATCAAATCGATTAGCATTTTCCGTGTCATTTTTCAACTTGGCTTAAACTGTGTTATACAAACAATAAACCAAACAAACAATGTTTTCCACTACGAGAAGCAGCAATACCTTGACTTCCACCCACGTCTGCCTGCTGCAGTATGGAGCAGTGGTTTGACAGCTGCAGAGATGATGAACTCTGGGTTTCCCCTTCACATGTCATCATGGGCGATCTGGTGGCACGATCAGACTCGGCCTCCATCTCGGGTGACGGCGGCTCATTGCTAGTTTTCCCATCTTCATCAGGGACAGTTTCGGGGAGATCCTCCGCTGTCTGCTCCTCTGTGCCGTTTCCCTCACTCTCCACCTCCATCCCGTCTTCATCCTTCACCTCTTCCTGACAACACAAGCAGAGAAACACCATTTCAGAAGACACTTGTGGACTTTCGACCAACAGGAGGCCTTAGAAAGCAATAAAGGGTTAGTTCACTAAAACTGAAAATGTTGCCTTTACATGTTTCTCAGCAGCAGAACTCGTAGGTGCCCAGATAGCATACGAATGTGGGTCAAATTAGGCAGTTATGCAGCACTGGTGGTATTCCTTCAACCCAGACAAAATGAATGTGAGCCTGAAGTGGCCCAACAGTACAATGACAAAGGGGGGCCAAAGATTTAAATTCATATATGAGCCATTTGAGGCAAAGATTTGGCACATATGGCAAAATGTAACCTGAATGTGAGCCTAATGTGGCCCATGTGGAAAATGGTCAATTTGGCCCAAATGATGGAGGACAAATGTGGGCCACAGTTGGCAAAAATGTGGCATAGTCATTTAAGGGTAATCTGGGTCTAAACCTAAAGTGGCTCTCATGTGTAAGTGCAAATGTGGCCCAGTTATCTTAAGACATATGTGTGTCACTTTTGGCAAATGTTAGGCACAGTAAGCTCTGGCTATTGCGGCTGTGAGCCTAATGTGGCCCAGAGAAAATATGTCAAATGTGGCCCAGTTATTTTAGAACATATGTGGACCACATTTGGCAAATATTCGGCACGATAAACTCTGACTAATGCAGCCATTAGCCTATAGTGGCCAGAGAAGATATGGAAAATGTGGCCCAGTTATCTTAAAACATATGTGGACCACTTTTTACAAATATTCGGCACAGTAAGCTATGGCTAATGTGGATTTGAGCCATAGTGGCCCAGAGAAAATATGGCAAATGTGGGCCACTTTTGCCAAATATTTGGCACAGTTGTTTGTATAAAATGCTTATTTAAACCTTTATTTATTCACACACACACACATATATATGGTATATATGGTAGCGGTTGTGAAAATCACGCTATTTGAATCACGCTAAGTGGGGGGTGTGTTGGACGGTCGCAAGAATCCCGCTAAGTGGGATGGGGAGGAGGGGGTTGACAGTCGCGAGATTCACGCAGAGTGGGGGGTGGAGGAGGGTTTGACGGTTGCGAAAATATCGCTGAGGGGGAGGGGGGGAGTGTACAGGCTGAGAGGGGCACTTCAGCCAATAAGGGCAGAGGGGCAATGACCTGTCAGTTATGTACAATACACTGATGCCCAATTTCTAGGCTTTAGGAATGGAATGTTGGACTATTATTGCCTTTTTTGCTTATACTGTACATAGAACCTAGCCAGACAGTAATGTGTGAGTGGGCAAAATAAAAAAATCTGTATTTTTAGTAAGTGTACTTTTTTTTTTTTGCTTTATTCTTGCCATAATAAAAAATATAGTTGTAGAGCGACCCATGTTCTGTTCCCATTAATATTTGACTTTAATAGGTAGAACTGTCTGAGATATGAACAAAAGCAAGTGATAAATCAAGGTTTGATTTAAAAAATCTTGAATGGTTATAAAATTAATTATAAAAAAAACAATTAGTATAAAAATCTTCAATGATATTAATGATATGACGTAGTTCCAGAAACTTTCTACTTCTCTGTTTATCCGTCTGATTTTACTATCTGTTTCTTTTGATCACTGCCTGTCATTTAAAAGAATATCTCAACGGCGAACACGTCAAGTATTAAAGCCTCGTCCGTTTCGTGAGGTGCGCGATGCAGCGCCAGGCTGAAGTATAAATCAGCCTTAAGATGTTTGTTTGTTTTTTCTGTTGTTTATGGTGCATCTAACCTGTCTTCAGTACTGGTCAATTTGAATACATTTATTTGACCACTAATTTGGGGATTTAGCATTTTCTCTTTATGTGAGTGCGTGTTTTTTTATAATGTGATATAGGTCTTAAATGTAATACTTAATGGTCTTAAAAAGGTCTTAAAAAGTCTTAAATTTGACTATGATATCTGCAGAAACCCTGGTTAAGCATTAGCAAATAGTGAAATCTGTTAAGCATTAACTCTACATTAATAGACGTTATAAGTGTTATCAAATACTCTAACATGTTGGTCAATTGCTTTACACCATTTTATTTTGTTTACTAAAATGGCACTCACCCAAACGTTATGCTGCATTAAAGTCCTGCTTATGGGATGACAAGTCAAAATAACAGCGTCGGGTGTGTTAATGTCACTTTAATGTGCACAAGATGGCCTTGAAATTACCTATTATAAATTATAAAAAAATATATACAGCAGGGTTTTTAACTCTGCTTATGGAAAATAAAAAGCAAAGATTTCACATCAGAGTTTTGTCACTGACAGCCCACAAGAGTTGACTTTGTAAATTCCATCCACTTATCTATATATAATAAGATATATAATGGTGTATACATTCATTTTCCTTCGGCTTAGTTCCTTTATTCATCAGGGGTCACCACAGCGGAATGAACCACCAACTTATCAGCATATGTTTTACACAGCTGGAACCCAGTACATTCACATTCACACTCATTCACTACAGCCAATTTAGTTTATTCAATTCACCTATAGCACATGTGTTTGGACTGTGGGGGAAACCGGAGCACCCATTCATTTTCATGTGCACAGTAAGGAAACAAGTTTCCCTGCACAATGAAATTCTTACTTTGGCATCCACAGCGATGTCATACACATAATATTCACATCATACACATAGAAGTATAACTATGAAATGTATATATTTATATATATATAAATATCTATGAATGTAAACAATATATAATACTGATAGTGGAGTAATATAAACTGATGTAAACAATGTATAGTAGTTAATTGTGTACAATTATTATGGATGGACGTGCATTATTGGTAGGCCCACATGGAATTTGCGCACGCAGATTTCCGCAGATTTTTAACCCATCATTAATTGTTTATTTGCTTGAGTAAATGTGTGAAAATTAATATTTATTCAGTTTTTTAATGAATTACAGTACTATTATTGACTAATATGAAAATGTTGATCGAATTTGTGTACAATACAGCTTATACAGTAATATTTTCTGTCTTTCAGTAGAGATATTATATGAGAGACTTGCTTTGTTTACCAAATAAAGTGAATCTAATTGGATTTGCAATTTAAACATTAAATAAAAGTTAAAAGATATTATTTTTTATTTCACATATTAAGGTTTTAGTTATTATACTCCCAAATTAATTCCGCAGAAATCTGCAGATTTCTACCAAAATTCTCCGCAGAAATTGCAATAAACGTCTGCAGATTCCGTCTGGCCCTAATTATTGGGCTTCTTTTGGACTCTGCCATTGTTGAGCAAAAAAGAACCAAGATCATTTTCAGAGTAACTCAGATTGGATTCACCTGAAAGAAGAAAGTCACGTATCTACAGGATATATTTGTGAACTAACCATTAATGAACCTCCTGGTATCTCACAGTGTCTTGTGGATACTTTTTGAAGGTAGAAAAGATTAAGATGTTCTCGATATGCCAGTTATGGTGCTTTTTGTGATAATTGGCAATGCTTTATAACTTATTTCACTTGCTTCAAGTTTGCCCATTGACTGAATGCATTTAAATCTTTGACCCATCACCAACTCCAATCCTCTTATTCATTTTTTCTACTTTTAACATGATTTTTTTTGTTATTTACTAATTCTTTTGGTGTTTTTGCTGTTGTTATTATTACGTTATTACCGGTATTCTGTTATTTATTCATTTTTACTATTTTGTCCTCTCTTGTTAGTTTAAATCATGGCTGAAGTTCCTGTTAGGATGAAAGTTTCTCTTGTTACTTTTGTCCCGCTGCTATTAGCCGTATACCTTAGCTTTTACACGTCCATTAATAACTTTACAGTGTTTCCATGCAAACAACAATATAAACAAATCAAGTTTGTGCTGTCAGGTTGCTTATGAAACACTTGATGAAGCTGAAATTTGAAGTGAAAATGTCATTTTTTGGCGAAGATAAAGAACAAAACATGTTTGTAGTTATATAATAGCGAGATCAGTCAGGTTTATTTATATAAATCTAGAGCTAATGCTGGGTTACTCCTGACCCACCTGTGTGTTGTGTTTCTTCCTTTACTTTTTATTTAAAGTAAATTATACTGACGTCGTTCACTGATAAAAGTGTTGCATGCAAAACTGTTGCAAACAATTTATTTATGTTGAATTTAAACAAACAAATTAAATTTAATAATGTTCAACTTCATTTGTTTGTTTAAATTCAGCCCAAATAAATTGTTTACAACCACTTAACATAAAAAAAATTGAGTAAATCCAAGGAATCATCTTTGAATAATTTTTTTCAGTGTTCTACATTTGTACAAAACATCACCTGGCATTGATAGAGCACACTTGTGAGTTAGCAGCAGCCAAAATCAACCCCTAGACTAAATCATTTTCTTTTAAATGAGTTTTCCTCGTCCCTGCTCTCCCGCATTTTAGTCATTTTCAAGTGTTGGAATGGATTGCATCGTGACTGTGCCTTACATCACATTAGGCGTAGCAAAATAAGGGAAAGAAAATAGAAACTCTTGATTCTGTACGCCTCCAGCACGAAGAGGGCCACCGCGCGACCCTCACGGCCGATAACTGCGTCCTCGCGCGCGACCTCCATCATCTGCGGGACCGCGCGCGGCGAATCGCGCCGTTTCACACAACAAAACCTGAAACTGAGCAAACATCAGTCACAGATCACCTCATCAGCGATGCTGATAAGATAACTGCGATCATTGAGTAACTCAGTGCGGTTCACAATTAATTTGGCAGCAGTCTGTAAGTGAGCGGGACAGTGCTGGAGAAATCTGATCAACGCACGATAAACGCAGATCGCGCAAACTGACTGGATGAGCCGCACAGAACGGAACTAAGAAGCCGCAAGCACAGACTGCGCTCCGCGGTGGCTCGTCATGCAGCGAATTTCCGCCATCGCAACTGCTTTTACCTCGCATGACCGAAGTATTGCACAGAGCCACGGCTCGCCCGAGAAAACAGACGCGAGCCTCGGGTCCCCCTCCCTTTCACATTTTCCGAGCGCGTCTAACTTAACAGACACCGCCTAGTGAAAAATATCCAGCACAACTTTACCACTGAATTATCATCGGCCCTGCCTGTCAAACGCACTGACAGCGATGTCGTGTTGACATCAAGGTTTCAGCGCCCTGCTTCTCGACGAGCGCGCTTTTGTGTGCGAAGTGACTGTCTGTCTATTAGACCCGCGGAACAAGAGAAGCGACGGTGTCTCGCACTCACGCACGCACGCACGCACGCACGCACGCGAGCGGGCGGGCGGGCGCTGCCGAGCGCGAGTCCGCACCTTTTGTGCTGAGATCTGAAGTGAAACAGGGCACGCAGACAGTTGCGTGTCGAGCCGTGCACAGCACTGAGGTGTCGGTTCTCCCACCGTTTGCACACAGCACGACCTCTGAGCAAGCTGTTTGGCGTGTTTGCCGCAGACACGCACAGTTTGGATGTTCTGGCGCACACTTGTACACGAGAAAAGAGCGGAAATCAGATGGTGCGGGGCTGTTTTTTTTTTGTCCTGCGCTCTTTTCTTTCGCTTTTTCTCAAAGCACGATCATTTATTTATATGAACACGGGGTGTAACGCTGCGCTCTGCGCAGGACGTGTTGGAAATATTAAGTTACCTTTTTCGCGAGATGTCTGTCCTGCAGTGCGCTCTTCAGGAGTCGCGCGGACGGCTTGGCCGCCCCCATCCCCCTCGCGGGAAGAGTGATATGGCCGAGGCGGGTCCTGCGCAGCCGACCCCTCTCGATCTCGCGCTCCAGCACCACTTTAACGCGGTTGCGGGTCAGCTTCTCGCCAGGCATCCCTTTCTGTGTGCAGAGGTAGTCGAGTATCTCTTTCAGCCCTGGCGGTGTGTGGCCCCGTGTTGCGGCGGAGCCCCGGTGTCTCTCGGACATACTTCGGACAGCATCCACTAATCTGTCGCCCAGATCGGTACTGTTCTCCTCCGGGGACTCGGAACAGCGCACAACGGAGCCCTTCACCCCCAGCTTGAGTTTGGAGGACGCAGAGAGCCTGTTTTTCTGAGGCGAACTGACGCTCGAGCAAGTTTTCTGCTCCTTCTTCTCCTCCTCATCAGTGCCCTCGTGGCCCGCGCTCAACATCTCTTCTCCTTCGGCACTTGAAGCATCGAGGGGGCCAGAGCCGCCTCCCCCCGCCGCGGACACTGATCTCCGCTCTTTCGATGCACTTGCTTTGTCGCTCCCGGCAGAGCAGCCCGTTGCGCCACAACTAACCAAACTGTTTCCGCTATGTGGTGGTAAAATCTTGTCTTCCTTTTCGAGAGTGGAGGGCGAGGATTGAAGCAGGGGGTCAGGACTGGGGCTCACCCGCGGCTCCTCGGGCTCCTTGTCCCCGCACTCCTCCTCCTCCTGGTCCGTGAGGCTGAGCGCGCTGCTGTCGCCGGTGTTTCTGAAAGCGGCGTGTTTGGTTTGTTCTGCCACTGACTCGCCGCTGCCGCTGCTGCTGTCGGTGGTTTGCTCAGGTCTCTTTCTGCATTTTCTCTGCACTTTAGCTGCGTTCCTGTACGAGATGGATCCCTTGTAGCTAACTTTCAGCACAGTTTGCTCCTGGATCAGTTTTTCTAGTTCAGCCCTGGTTTGGTCCGGGTCTGACCCGTGTCTCCTTCGAACCATCCGGCAAATCCTCTCCAGGTCCGGTCTGGCTTTTCTTGAGCGCAGAGAGTCGATGGTCTCCAGGATCCACTCTTGGTATTTTGGTTCCGACATGTTTGCGTACTGGTTCGGCCGAGCGCTTCTCTCTCTTGCCTCCGAAGTGATCCGCTCTGAGCCCGGCTGGGAATGAAGCGGAAGCCTCGCTCTACGCCTGCGTTTACCCACTATGTGCGCTTAAGGTGGACTACTTGCGAAGAGAACCATCCGCTACGCTCTGCGCCGATGAGCGGCGCTTATTTAAGGTGGTATGGCGGAGTTAGACGTTTTGCGCACCTCGTCGACGGGCTTTTGTTTGCGCTCGCACTGCAGCTCGTTACACCTACAGCAACAGATTGTTCATTTGCAATCTCTAGATCTTAATTTAAATCACATTCAATAACGCATCTGTATTTAAAGGTTAGACGACAGATGGCTTCACACTAAACTAGGTGAATCTATTTTATAACTCCTCTCGTCAGTGCCAGCTGCTAACATCAACTGAAACAAAAATACACCTCTGCGTTTTATATTGCACATATAATCTATAGGTTTTAGCTTAATAGATGAATAAAAAGTTAAAAAGGAGCCCAAATCACAAACTGTAGAATGTATATAGACGACATTATAAACTGATGTAAAATAGTACTGCAGTAATTAGTGCAAACAGCACAACAGACCCAGATGTAAAGCTTACCTTCAGAAACCGCTATATCCACCTGCAAATGGATAAAAACTCATCTAAGTGTACACATTTAAATGTCTGAAACATTTGAAACAAAGAAATACAGATATTACTATGTGAAAAAACCTGAACTCTTAAAAATTCTGGGTTATTTCAACCTAAATTTGGGTGTAAATGGACAAAACAAACCACTCCATTCACTTGTAATTCAATTTAAATTCTAAATTTAACCCAAGTTTGGAGTTTGTCCACATTTTCCCTAATTTAGCTTCAATTAATCCAGCATTTTGTTTTTCGAGTGTAGTATTGCCTTCCTCATCTACATTAGTTATCAAGCGTCAAACATATTGGTGCATGTGTAGCGGTATGAGAATACGAGAGTTCTTTCATCTCATGATTTCTCTGTACATCTGTGTAATGATTAAGAAAATCCAAGAATAGGTACACTTATAATGCAAGCATATAAACTGCTCAGCAAATTCACAAGTGTTTCAATATGAATATGATCACCGATCACATCTAAATATACTGTTTTTAGAGGAATAAAGGGATCATTCAACCAGAAATTATATAAAAAAAATAAATCAAGTCATCAACTCTCCCTACTTTACTGTTAAACACAAAAGAAGATAGTTTGAGGAATGCTTGTTGCTGACTTCCATAGATGGAAAAAAAGCTGTTTAGGGGAGCACGGAGCACAAAGTAACGCAGGGTTAAATGTAACACAGAGTTTTAAGGTATTTGCTCAGGGTTATCCGTGGCATGAGGTTTTCACTACAGTGTCGGCAGACGTCTTTTTGCCATTTATTGAAAAAATTCGGCAAAATTTAAAGTAGAAACACAAGGGAAACCATTTTTGCAGCATAAAAGTATTTTTTATTATACTCTATATTCATATATATATATTTTTTTAAATCTGTGAAAGTATGAACGTAAAATCTTATATTGGTGATCACAGTCTTCTAGGCCAGTGTTTCCCAACCCTGTTCCTGGAGGCACACCAACAGTACATATTTTGGATGTCTCCCTTTTCTGACCCATTAACTTCAGGTGTTGGAGTCTCTTCTGATGTTATGATGAGTTGATTCAGGAGTGTTTGATTAGAGAGAGGTTGAAAATGTGTACTGTTGGTGTGCCTTCAGGAACAGGGTTGGGAAACACTGCTCTAGGCTAAAAGATGGAACCATTTTGAAAGATGTAAAAAACACACAGTGACTGCTAGCCAGTTTTGAGGAAAACGCGACACAGCGGGGTTAGCTGTAACAGGGTGGAAAAAAAACTAAATAAATGTAGAATTTGGAGTGTAACGTTAAAAACTTTTAGAATGAAATGTTTTTTAACAGAATTGTTCTTTAACAGACAAAAAATATATGTAATACTACTAATATATGCATTGAATAATATTGGATACTAATCCAAATATGTTTATCTAATAAATAGATAAATAAAATAAACATACTGTGCTAGAATAAAAATATACTGAGGAAATATAGCTACTATTTAAGTAAACTGAATTTAAATAACTGTGTGAAATCTGCCTCTATAATGTGTTCCAACTAACCCCCTGTCTGTTACACCTTGCCCCGCAGGTGGGGTAAATAGTAACATTTTTACTCCTGGCACTTTTGCCAATACTGCCCAGAAACCATAGGTCTGGCGGTCCTACTTTTAGTAGCTCATTTGTAGGAGAGACTTGTGTGTTGCTGGTAAAAAAATATGGCTCTTACTTTGTTCATTATTTGGCCAAAATAAAAAAAAAGTGTTACTTTGTGCACCGCTCTCCCCTATTTAACATCTTTTTTGTGTGTTTAACAGAGAAAAACACTCAAAAACACTCAAGAAATATTTTTTTTGCTCGTTCAAACTACTTAATTAAATGTTAAAACACTTCTTGAGATTTAATTGGGACAACTTAATTTTATTATGTTCAATCCACATAAATTTGTTAACTTAATCGATTTGAGTTGGGTTAAAATTATGTGCAACCCTGCATTTTTTACAGTGTAGGTTTTAACAAGTAAAGAGTGAGTAAATGATGGCAGGATTTTCATTTTTTGTGTGAACCGTCCCTTTAAGTGTGAAATAGTTACCCACTTTATCCTTCAGTACTAATGAAAATAGCAGGAAAATCACCTAAAAATTGAGCGTAATGCACATAAATAGACGTCAAACCTGTTTGGTATTTATAGTAATACTTTATTGGAATGATTCTTGTGGTGCAAAATATCACAATTAACTTGAACCATGTCCTCAGGAGTAAGCACTGGTATCCACTGAGTTCGCCTCCAGCTCGGGAGGTATTTGTAGCCTAGAGAGTTGCGTGTAAGAAATTCTCACCCAAAAAGGAGCCAGATGCACTGCACCCATTCAGAGAGAAGACTTTGCCTATTTAAAAATGCAGAAATGGAAGAATAAAGGGGGAAGAAATGGCGAAAGCGGAGAGAGCCATGCGGAGAGTGTCGCCCCCGCAAGGCCTCGCCCTGTCAATCGCGCACAAAGTGTGTGCAATTTCGTCATGTGTTGTTATAAATGTGGAACCCAATGAGAACCGTAACAATTATAGTATTAACAATACTAAACGAACCAAACGGAAACATTCATCCCCTCCTCTGCACGAAGGCTTGACGCAGGAAAAGGCTGTCAGTCAGACTCGTCGCAGCCTATAATCAACGACACAACTGATGAGTCAAAATATTGACACTTGTAGGATTTCATGGCACATTTCATAAGTTGAAAGTTCGTCAGTGAATATTTTACAGAGCGCGGTGGAGCTACTGCTGAAATTAAAAACAAAGAGGTGCTCTTATTATGAAATCATGGCTTCGTTTCTATGCCATTTTTCACTTTGTCGTCCCTTCAGTGCATTTTTTTAAAATAAAGAAACACATGACAGTATACAGGACCCAAAATATTTCGGTTATTACACAGGAATACATTTTTTTTGTCATCATTTTTTTCTTATATTTTTCAGCATGGTTGTTTATGGTGACCTAGTGGAGAACTTGCACCTTAACTGCGGTGACTGCTCAAGATTAGCGCTATCTCTGAACAGACGAGAGCTAATCCGTCTTTGTGCGGCAACAACAATCCCAGTCCACAGGCCAACAATTACACCCTATCAAATCCATCATGATTAATATCACATGAACAGAGATTTAAAAACCCCAAAAAATAATGATATAAAATAATGAGAGAAAATTACAAACATGATTAAAATAGAGGAGATGATAAAGGCCTCACTGTTTATCCCTGGAGGTCTTCTCTGCACTCTTCCGCTGGTTTCTCTGCTGTTTAACAGGAGGAAGGATCGGTTTTAAGATTCATGCACTTTTTCTCGCTCTCTCTCTCTTTCTCTCTGATTTCTATCGTTTCTTCGTCTAGAACTCGGCAAATTCTTTCGCGCACTTCTCCGTGAACGACACGCGGATCTCTTCTTCCTCATAGTCATCAAAGTTGCTGGTGTCCCCGGGACCTCTGCATTTAGGCACGAACGGGGCCTCCACCTGCGAACAGAGACATTTCGTTTGACAATAAAATGATTCGTATGATATAGCTAATAATATCCTACAAGTGGAGTTAGCATGTTCTCCCCGTGTTGGCGTGGGCTTCCTCCGGGCGCTCCGGTTTCCCTCACAAGTTCAAAGACATGCGGTACTGGTGAATTGAATAAGCTAAATTGTCTCTAGTGTATGTGTGTGAATGAACGTGTATGGGTGTTTCCCAGTGATGGGTTGCAGCTGGAAGGCATCCGCTGAGTAAAACATATGCTGGATAAGTTGGCGGTTCATTCCGCTGTGGCGACCGCTGATTAATAAAGGGACTAAGTCCAAAAGGTTATTTAAAGGGCACCTATTATGCAAAAATCCCTTTTATAACGGGTTTAAACACAGTCGTGCGCAGTAGTGTGTGAATATAAACAGCTTCTAATGGGTAAAATGTATTAATTTTATTTTTTTTATAATCAGACTTGATTAAAACAGTCTGCAGAAACACTTTGATTGACATTCTCTCTTTGTATGATGTCATCAGAGGGGGAAAACCCCGCCCATTAGTGACCATTTCGCCCTCATTAGCATAGGATGTTAGCCTTGTTTTGTAATCTGCCGCTATGTTGACACGCAGGCATTTGTAGCTCCGCCCTCTTTTGAAAAGAGCACAATCTCATTTGAATTTAAAGCGACAGTCACCAAAACGCCACAATTAGAATCAAAGCATCAAATAATTTGTTTCAGAGGTATTTTGAGCTGAAACTTCTCACACACACACACACTCTAGGCACATCAGATACTTATTTTACATCTTGTAAAAAGGGGCATAATAGGTTATGAGTTCATAATTGTGCAGTTGCAAAATAAACATTGCAAATTTAGATTTCATTCGAACTTTAATATAATAATAGTAAGCTGATAATGTATCATATTAATGCTTTGAAACTTGTTTACCAAACAAGTCACTCTAATTTAAAGCCTTAAATAAAAGTTAATATATTTATTTTACTTTATGTAAGTTTTTAGATCCTATACTCTCCAAATCATTCCACATACACCAATTTTATACCAAATTCTGTGCAGAAATAGTGCAAAAAAAGTCTTCTGTCTTGCCCTAGATATTAGTAATTCAGGATGAAATCTGAGCTAAACTGTTACACTCACTGAATGCATTCGTTTAGAGTCAGTAGCTATGTTTCCATCCAAAAATGCTAATTAAATATATGCGCAAAACAGGAATATTGAATGAAAGACGTGCAGATAAAGCAGCGTTTCCATCCAATGAGTCAAAGGGAACAAAATCGTCACTTCCTGCAAGGGCGTAGAATTGGCATTAACAGAGGGGACGTGTCCCCACCAAGATCCATCAATTACTGAAATGTCCCTACCAATAATTGAATCGACTTCTAATAAAGTAAATCAACTTACACATGCAAGTCAAGTTCGCTACTAGTTCACCCTAATACTATTTACCCAGGCTGTACAATTAATCAAAATTCAGTTTTGATTTTGGCCTCCATGGTTATGAATAACAATAATCAGTATAAAACAGTTCAATTGCATCACAGACCTCTCTAAATTTCTCTACAGTCATACCACCTCAAAGCTCGACTGCAGTATAATCATGTAAATTGACTTTTGCAGCATGAGACGGGCTTGTTATTTGTTTATTAAGTGTTTATTTTATAGTATTAAGTACTTTAATCATGTTTTTAAAAGCGCAAAACAGAAATTGAGCTGTTCAATTCTTGCGCTCTAGGTATGTATGTCCCCACTAATGTCAAAAGCGAATCTACACCCTTGACTTCCTGATTAGCTGGCGCCAAATATTAAAAGTAAAAATGGAATTTGCTGTGGTAGGAGAAGCTGCGTCAATCTTTTCTTTATTTAATAAATTACTTTGCCGACACGCAATGTACGAGTGGTGGCGTTTGAAGGTGTGAGACGCAGAGCACAGGCGTTCTTGATTCTGGAAGTAATTAATAATATAATAACACTGGTACTGAAATGGTTACGGCGTTTTAGAATGATCAAAACAACAGTTCAGATGTTTTACAGTGTGCTCAGACTGCTGGTTTATCCATTCACACACATTTATCATCACATGATCTCTTATAACAAAATCACATGACCTTTTTTAATGCACATACTGGAATTTGTTCGGTAAAAGTGTTTCCATCGTAGTTTATGTGCATCTATTCTTATCGAATAATAAATTTATCCTGCTCAGTTATGCGCATGTGTTTTTTATGCGCATTTTCAAAACTGATGTGCATCTTGGCGTTTTTATCAACCATTTTTTATGTGCAGATCCAAAATGCACATAAAAACAGGTGGATGGAAACACAGCTAGTGATGAAGGACTGGTTCTCACCCTCCGCTGGTAAATGGCGATCCAGTCAGTGGTGGAGAACCACTTGTGTCCTTTAATATCGTTGACTCCGTTCTTGAGGTTTCCGTAGCGTTTGGTGAGATCCACCTGCAGCAGGTTCCTCAACAGGTCCTTCAGGTCCGAGCTGAAGTGCGACGGGAATCGTACCTGAAAAAAAAGATTTGCTTTCAATTTTGCTTAAAGTTATTTATATGTATATTTATATTATTTTATATGTATATATAGCAGTGTTTGTTTTAAATAATGGATCTGTGCACTTCATTATTTTGTAAAGCTTAAGTCGCCCTCATAGACTTTAAATCAAAAACTGCCTGCCCCCTCGAAATGACTTTCTTCACTTCCAGGTCACATGGAATTCCTTTAGGGCGGGGCTATCAGTCATTTAGGTTGGAGCTATCAGTCATATAGGGCGGGGCTATCAGTCATTTAGGTTGGAGCTATCAGTCATTTAGGGCGGGGCTATCAGTAATTTAGGGCAGAAATATCAGTCAGTTAGGGGGCGGAGCTATCAGTCATATAGGGCGGGGCTATCAGTAATTTAGGTTGGAGCTATCAGTCATTTAGGGCGGGGCTATCAGTAATTTAGGGCAGAAATATCAGTCAGTTAGGGGGCGGAGCTATCAGTCATATACGGCAGGGCTATCAGTCATTTAGGGCGGAGCTATCAGTCATATAGGGCGGGGCTATCAGTTATTTAGGTTGGAGCCATCAGTCAAGGGCGGAGATATCAGTCATATACGGCAGGGCTATCAGTCATTTAGGGCGGAGCTATCAGTCATATAGGGCGGGGCTATCAGTTATTTAGGTTGGAGCTATCAGTCAAGGGCGGAGCTATCAGTCATATACGGCAGGGCTATCAGTCATTTAGGGCGGGGCTATCAGTCATTTAGGATGGGAAATATCAGTAATTTAGGGCAGATATTTATGTTATTTAGGGCGGTGCTATCAGAAATTTAGGGTGGAGCTATCAGTCATTTAGGGTGGGGTTATCAGTCATTTAGGGTGGGATTATCAGTAATTTAGGGCAGATATAGATGTTATTTAGGGCGGGGCTATCAGTCATTTAGGGCGGGGCTATCAGTCATTTAGGGTGAGGATATCAGTAATTTAGGGCAGATACAGATGTTATTTAGGGCAGGGCAATCAGTCATTTAGGGTGAGGATATCAGTAATTTAGGGCAGATATACAGTAGAGGTTATTTAGGGCGGGGCCATCAGTTATTTAGGGCGGGGCTATCAGTCATTTAGGGTGAGGATATCAGTAATTTAGGGCAGAAACAGATGTTATTTAGGGCAGGGCTATCAGTCATTTAGGGTGAGGATAGCAGTAATTTAGGGCAGATATAGATGTTATTTAGGGCAGGGCTATCAGAAATTTAGGGCGGAGCTATCAGTCATTTAGGGTGGGGTTATCAGTCATTTAGGGTGGGATTATCAGTATTTAGGACAGATATAGATGTTATTTAGGGCAGGGCCATCAGTCATTTAGGGTGGGGATATCAGTAATTTAGGGCAGATATACAGTAGATGTTATTTAGGGCGGGGCCATCAGTTATTAAGGGCGGGGCTATCAGTCATTTAGGGCAGAGATAGCAGTCATTTAGGGTGGAGATTTTCAGTCATTTAGGGTGGTGATATCAGTAATTTAGGGCGGAGATATCAGTCTTTTAGGGCAGGGCTATCAATCATTAAGGGCGGAGCTTTCAGTCTGAGCTATACAAATATGTGCTGTTTAAATAAGCAAGGACCTTTTCGCATTGTTTCTTCTTTATTTGTCTGAGAAAAGTCTTTTTTTTTACTTTAGCTGGAATGAAAGCAGTTTTAAATTTTTTACATAACGTTTTGTAAGGTTAATATTATATAAATTAGTTATTAAAACAGTTATGTTTATTTCTGTTGGTAAATATTTGAAAAATAATGCAAATTTAACAGGGGGGCGAATATTTTTGTCTCCAACTGTATATTATGCAGGAACACATTTAACCAATAGGTAAGGTAAACAGCTGCTTGGGGCCGCCAGAAAATTTGGAGGCCCCCATTAATTACCAAGAAGTATAAATTATACCCATAAATGACATATAGTTTTCTATTGTGTTTTGTATGGTGAGGGTTTAACAAATAAAATGTCGATGTAATCATTACACCCATGCAAATTTATCCCCCAACCACCAATCATGGAGCAGTCCAGCAATTAAATCAGGTGAAGATTCATACTGCGTTCCAATTCACATATTATCCATCCTAAAAAGTATTCAAAAACAAAATTAGTATGTCCCAAATCGTAACATGTTGACAAAAATATGCCAAATACTACTTCCGGAAGAAATGTAAAATGTAGAACTGTTGGTACTCTAACCGCTGATGTTGCCCTCGTTACATTGTGCATTGGACATGAATACGATTAGAACTGGAGGAATGTGTAAACAAACTACAAACATGGCGAATACGTGAGAATCTCCATCAAGTAGAGGGTTGTTGCTAGATCGGATATAGATGCAGCCGGAAGTTAACGAGAATTATTTATATTATTTATTAAATTTCCCATTTATTGTATTTTATTAACGTCTACCCCCACCCCAACCCTAAACCCAACCGTCACAGTACTGTAAAAACAGTTGTTGTACCGAGTATTATTTATGTTCTCTATTAAATTACCCAATAAATAGTATATTTAACGCCTACCCCCACCCCAACCCTAAACCCAACCGTCACAGTACTGTAAACATATTAATTATTGTTTACAGTGTCATAAAAAATGCTATTATAATTGATGTGCATATCGCACTTCCACCCGGCCGCGTATCCGATCTTGACTTTACCCAAGTATAGAGGCTTCAGTAGAGCTGTTTGAATTAATTGTAATGTATGTAATGTAATGTAGGCGCATTTATTGTGTATGGCCATACATCCAAAGCGCTTCACAGTCATGAAGGGGGTCTCTCCACACCACCACCAGTGTGCAGCATCCACTTGGATGATACAACGGCAGCCACAGGACAACGGCGCCATTGCTTCACCCCACACCAGCTATTGGGAAGTTGAGAGACCGTGAATAGAGCCAATTCAGAGGATGGGGAAGATTGGGGGGCCATGATCGTAAGGGCCGATTGAGGGACTTTGGCCAGGACACCAGGGTTACACCCCTACTCTTTACGAAAAGTGCCATGGGATTTTTAATGACCACAGACAGTTAGGACCTCTGTTTAACATCTCATCCGAAAGCCGGTGCTCACTGACAGTGTAGTGTCCCCTTCACATTTACTAGGGCATTAGAACCCACACAGACCACAGGTTGAGCGCCCCCTACTGGCCTCTCTAACACCACTTCCAACAGCAACCAAGCTTTCCCATGTGGTGTCCTATCCAGGTACTGACCAGGCTCAGCCCTGCTTAGCTTCAGTGAGTAGCAGGTCTTGGGCTGCAGGGTGATATGGCGGTGTGTAATTGATATCTAGCCAACTAAAAAATATTGAAATACATTTTCTGTGTTATAATTCATCTGCAATGACAATGTGATCGTATATAAAGATTTCTGAATTACCCAAAGACCTGAGGAGATTTCTCTGCAAGAAAGACTCGTGAATGGCAGATGCTTAAACCTCCAATATGGTAGGTAATTAAATATGAAAGAAATGTGGATGATGTGTCGAGATGATAGACAGGGGACGTAACTAAACAACATAACGGTCCATTAATGAGGAAGTAGTATGTCCCAAAGCTTGCACACTCAAAATAGGTACTTTTTCTTCATAATATATACTAAGGGAATATACTAAGGGTATTCATAAAATACTGAGGGATATAAGTAAAAAGACAGCAAAATAAACAAATTAATAAGTAAATAAAATACAAAGAGTGCATGTTAGGACTGTTGGACCGCATAGCTGGAGTTGCTGATATCACGTAAATAAAACGTTTGCTTTGGATGCGATCAATCTTGATGAATCATTTGACAGCACTAGCTCTGAGTCTCAGGATCATTGGGTTTATTTTAAACCGCGCAGGGCTAGACAAACTTACCTTTCCTGAGACAATCTTTTCGTAGATCTGAATGGGTTGATCTGCGAAAAACGGAGGATAACCAGCCGCCATCTCGTACATCAGTACCCCCAGAGCCCACCAGTCCACAGCCTTATTATAACCCTATAGAGAAAACACGTCACCATGAGGGAGATTAGAGACAATATTAAACTCGTGATTATACTCTGGAGATACAGCTGCGTATATTTATAATGTTATGGTTTTAAATAGTAGCAGACTGATGAGTAATCTCACAGAAATACACAACAGGTGCTAAATAAAATCATATTCAGTATTGCACGTTTTATGTTGTTTTTCTGCTAAATTTGTTAAAACAGCAACACTGCAAAATGTTCTACTGGTGTATTCTGTTTAATTAAATGTAATTTATAATTGAAATCATTATGATCTAAATCATTGCTCCAGTATTCAACTCTAAATATAATTCAGTATCTAATTTGAGAGTAAAAAAATTATACATGCATAAAATCCAACAGTTCATATTGTCGGATGGATGTATGGACGAATAGGTAGATAGGTAGATAGGTAGATAGATAGATAGATAGATAGATAGATAGATAGATAGATAGATAGATAGATAGATAGATAGATAGATAGATAGATAGATAGATAGATAGATAGATAGATAGATAGATAGATAGATAGATAGATAGATAGATGGACAGATATATGTTGGATGGAGCGATAGATGGAAAGACGAACTGAAGGATTGACGGATGGACATATAGATGTAGGATGGAGCGATGGATAAAAGACGAACTGACGTATAGATAGACAGATGGATGGATGGATGGATAGATAGACAGACAGACAGACAGACAGACAGACGAATGGATAGACAGACAGATAGACTTGATACACGATGTTCAGCATAAATGAGTTCACCCTTCACAGATCTCTCTTTAAATTGAATGTTTTCTATGGGATGCTATATAATGAGACATTTGTGTGTGTGTGTCTGTATATATATATATATATATATATATATATATATATATATATATATATATATATATATATATATATATATATATATATATATATATATATATATATATATATATATATATATATATATATATATATATACACACACACATACAATATATATATACACACACACACACACGTTTCATCTTTGATAGTGAGTATGAAAGCCAAAACTGGAACTAATCTAACAAAGTATCTTAATATCATTTTGCAGAAATTAGTACACCCATTAATTATGTTAGGGGTGTAAATATTACATAAAATTAACCAAAAAGAACCAAAAACAAATAAATTATTTGTAATTTTATAATTTAAATATATTATCTTTCTACGCCTGAAGATGTTCGGTGACCAAAGGCAAATTTTAATGAATAAAACCGTTTTGTTTAAATGCCTGAAAATATATTGTGTATATTTAATGAGAAGTGGATAAAAAGTTATTATTTTCTAAGGGTGATGTACTCATTTAGGCACTGTGTGTGTGTATATATATATATATATATATATATATATATATATATATATATATATATATATATATATATATATATATATATATATATATATGGTATTATATGGTATTATATGCTAGTTATAAATAATAATAATAATAATAATATATAAATAACTAACTTAGACTTCAAACTTACCTATATACTGCTGCTCTCTGCTCATATGAAGTGCTCATTTGAGGATAAAAGTTTCTGATGAATTAATAAATGTAAATGTTCACTGCAAAACTGCTTTTCTTACTTAGTTTTAGTCTTGTTTCTAGTCCAAATATCTGATAATTCTTAAATCAAGAAGCATTTTCAAGACAAGCAAAGTATATTGTATTGTCTATATAATATAAATAATATGCCAAAATGAAGTGAGTTTTTCCTCAAAACAAGCAAAATAATGACCCAATGGGGTCAGCAAAATAATCTTGTTTTTCCTTTTGGTGTAATAGAAATTTTCTGACCCCATGTGCAGATTATTTTGCTCGTTTTAAGGAAAAACTCTTTTAATTTTGGCACATTATTTCTTAAAATAAGACAATTTTGCTTGTCTAGTAAATGCTTGATTTAATCATTTTCAGATATTAGGTCTAGAAACAAGACTAAACATCTCAAGTAAGAATATAATTGTT
The DNA here is from genome assembly GCF_903798145.1 of Danio aesculapii. Lineage (NCBI taxonomy): Eukaryota > Metazoa > Chordata > Actinopteri > Cypriniformes > Danionidae > Danio > Danio aesculapii. The sequence goes on along the minus strand of NC_079435.1, from coordinate 4,484,627 downwards.
CAGGTGCCAGTATTAGTTCACTGTAGTCTCAGTTGTGTCTCCTTGTGAAGTGACTGACGCGAGCGCATGTTAAACTCAGGTGTAAAACCACACTTCTCACCTTACTGAGGATGATCTCTGGAGCCAGATACTCCGGGGTCCCACACAATGTCCACGTGCGGCCCTTGACCCGCTTGGCGAAACCAAAGTCTGTGACCTGAAAGCGAGAGCCAGCAGATGAGACTTACGCCTGAAACACTGATCAGATTACTGTGATTCTCAGATCAGCCATCAGGGGGCAGAAACGGAGAGATTATGAGCCGTGTGTGATGGAAAACACATCCACATGTACAGTACAATACACACTTCTGACAGCATTTACACATGGATATGAGCCATATAAGTACTAAATACACACACATCCTTTTTTTAATTATTTATATTTTATCTAGGGGCCACACAGCAAGAAGGTCGCTGGTTTAAGTCCCGGCTGGGCCAGTTGCTCTCTGGAGTTTGCATGTTCTCCCCGTGTTTGTGTGGGTTTGCTCTGGGTGCTCCGGTTTCCCCCACAGTCCAAACACATGCGCTATAGGGGAACTGGATTAATAAATTGGCCGTAGTGTATGTATGTGAATGAGTGTGTATGGGTATTTCCCAGTGATGGGTTGCAGCTGGAAGGGCATCCACTGCGTAAAACATTTGCTGGAATAGTTGGCGGTTCATTCCGCTCTGGCGGAATAAGGGACTAAGCCAAAGGAAAATAAATGAATTAAATAATCTTATCTATTTTATCAACTGCTGTCTGTGTGTTCAGTATTTGCCATACTGCGTAAAACATTTGCTGGAATAGTTGGCGGTTCATTCCGCTGTGGCGGAATAAGGGACTAAGCCAAAGGAAAATAAATGAATTAAATAATCTTATCTATTTTATCAACTGCTGTCTGTGTGTTCAGTATTTGCCATATGTTGTATGTTTTTGCACTCTTTGTATGTGACCCGACTTGACAACATGAGTCAGTAGTTTCACCATTCTACTTTAAGATACAGGCCGATAATGTGGGGGAAAAAAACAATGAAAGAAAAATAAATACATTTTTCTTATTTAGCTAATTTTACAGATCAGACATTCAAAAACAATCTCACAAAGTTTCATAATCATTGAGTAAATGTATTTAAATGGCTATTAATGTTGACTTAAAGTTGAACTAAATTCACTCTGACTCATTATATTTCTCATAGATATTTCTCAAGATACTAGTATTCAGCTTAAAGTAACATTTATTGGGTCACGAAGCACCAAAACACATTTGTTGAGATGTAAACAGTCATATATGTGTCCCACGTTGCTAAAAAGGGCACATATATTTAGCTAACAAGCAGGGCTTGACACTTTTTGGATCACCAGCCACTGTGGCTAGCAGATTTCCAAGGTTACTAGCCACTCGCCATTTTCACTAGCCACACTTTATGTTTGGAAAATGTATTTTATATGAATAAATGTGACTTTGACATGCTAAAATGATTTGATTTAGATGTTGTGTTACATCCACATGGCTCCTCGTTCATTTCACCTTTTGCTGAGCAAATGGGTTGTGTCGCATTGCAATTAGTTTTTATTTCACATGACTTTTTAGGGCTGAAAATTAAGGATTTACCAAATTTATCTCTGACCACACAAAAAAGAAATATTTATTTTTTGGCACACATTTTAAATGTGTAAAAACAAGCTAAATATAGCTGCATACATGTACTTTTTATTCAATAAAAAATCTTTTTTTTTTAATTGTACATTTAAAAAGATCTATTGTCATGCATCTAAAATATACACAGTAATCTGTCTTGGCTAAAGGTCACAGAACAGCATTTACTTCACATAAATGGGCAGTTAATCTCATATTAAAGCAATGTTATTGTAAAGGATGATAATTAAACTATATTAACAAAAAAAACTAAGCAAAAGAAAGCAGGTAAAAACAATCCATGTGTGATAATGTATGGATGATCTTTTACACACGATTAATAACAATGTTAGGCGTGTTAATAATCTTTTAAAGAATAATTAAAACGAAAGCATTTACTGCTGCTGCTTACAAAAGGATATATATATATATATATATATATATATATATATATATATATATATATATTAGGGGTGTAATATATATATATATATATATATATATATATATATATATATATATATATATATATATATATATATATATATATATATATATATATATATATATATATATATATATTAGGGGTGTCAAAATTAATTGTTTCTTGGGTGCACCGTGATGCAGACACGGACAATTGGGTATCGGTTCAGTAATAATCATAACCTGTTATTATGTACTGACGTAATTTATCTCATATGCGCTATGTCGCGATAGCTTACTATGGCGAGGGAGGAGAGCGTGAGTATTTCCAACGCTCCACCTACTTAAAAACACAGAAACTGTGCACAGTTTCACTGTGTGTGTGTTTGCTGGACACCCGCAGACAGTCTTTCGCTGACACTTACAGCAGTATCCCTCATTTCATTGTGATTGAGAGAATGAGAGTAAACTCCATTTCTCTCTCTCACTGTAGCCCATTTGACCTGCTGGCGTCACTTTCCTCTACTCTCAGCTGTTACAGCAATACTTCTGAATACAGACACGAGCGCGTGCCTGCAGAGTTTTCTCCACTGTGTCTATCATGGATCAGCTGTGATCGCCGCTGCCGTTTATCAGTGTTTAAACCAGGCTTTACTCATCTGTGAAGAGCGCCAGTGCATAGAGCCAATCGCAGCCCTTTCAGTTGAGCGCGTGACCAATCAAAGGGGTGTGAGGAAGAACTTGCTAAACAGGATTCAGAAAGCGAGCGGGATATTTATATTTGTTTATTTGCTGTAAATGCTCGCGCTGTTTAAAGGTACAGTTTATATCTGACTGTTTGTATTGAAGGACAAAATTGTATTACAAATAGTAAATAAATATATTTAATCATTTTAATACAAGAATTGCTGCTGTGAAGAAAATATAAAACTGTGTATGGAAAGCATCGTCAATGCACTGTGATGCACCAAGATATCGAATTGAACCGAATCGATGGCATGATAATTGTAACCGAACCATGAGACCAGTGTAGGTTCACACCTCTAATATATATATATATATATATATATATATATATATATATATATATATATATATATATATATATATATATATATATATATATATATATATATATATATATACACATCAATCTTGAGCTCTTAAACGCAGCAGGACTGTGGGTACACGAGCATCACGTTTTGTCTAGTCTATTTCCTAGAGAACCGATCACACCAGTTGTGTTTCCTCTTCACACAGTTGTTTCAAGCAAGTAAACGTAAGCGCGTGCGCTTTTTAACACTCGCATGCATCACATCACCAGTGCGCTCGAGTGATCACCCTCTCACATAAGGTATTCATCCGCTTTCTTTTGAACAGTTATTTTTGTCAGTCTTGCTGCTTATTGTCGAACCCTGCTTTAAGAAAACCTCAATTTAAAAATTATTTCCAACCAGCCAAAGTGGCTAGTGGGAGCGGCTCTTACCCGCCAGAGCTGAAATCTACCCGCATTTGGCGGGAGTTAACGCCAAGCCCTGCTAACAGGTGATAATTGGTTGTTTTTGCGTTGTTTAGAGCAGTGGTGTAGTCCTTGCTACTGACTATCAACTTTTTTTTCCACAAGCTGTTTGGGTATTACGACTTCTGAGGATCACACCCTCGGTATACTTACTTGTTTTGGTGATTAGACTTCCCTAATTTATGTATATTAGCCTCTCCTTTAACTGCCTACCAAATGTTTTGTAACTCGCATCTTAATTTGTTGCAATCGGTGCATTTTTGTTTAATTTGCGCCACTCTCCGCCCCCTGACGACCGCAGCAGCTATGAGAACATTTGATGAGAGTTTTTCGGAGATCAGAACAAATCAGCTGAATGACATCTCGCTGAAACGTTCAAATCAAATGATTAAACAGCATGGGCGTCGCACATTAGGGTAACTAGGTAAGGCATTGTATAACAGTGGTTTGTTCTGGAGACAATCCAAAACTAATATTGCTGAAGGCGGCGAATAATATTGAGCTTAAAATGTAAAAAAAAATTTAAAATCTGCTTTTATTCTAGCCGAAATAAAACAAATAAGACTTTCTCTAGGAGAAAAAATATTAGAAGAAATACTGTGAGAAATTCCTGAATCTGTTCAACATAATTTGGGAAATATTTTAAAAAGAAAAGAAACGAAAATAATTTAGCCTTCAACCAAATGTGTGTGTGTGTGTGTGTGTGTGTGTGTGTGCGTGTGTGTGCGTGTGTGTGTGTACGTGTTTTTGTGCGTGTGTGTGTGTACGTGTTTTTGTGACATATCAGGACACAAATCTGTATAATGACATAGGTATGACACAGGTATTACAAAAAGGAGGTGAAATATGAGGACATTATATGAGGACATAGTGGATATTTCCACTATCGGGCCAGTGCGAGCCAGGGCTTTAATCGGGCCAGGCCGGGCCAATAGCCCGGGAGGTTGAGAAATGAGGCCGAAATCATGTCGCGTTTCCACTGTCGGGCTAGTTGCTCGCAGCGCGTCACGCAAACACCGCCCCCAGAACGTCCCCCGAATCAAACGTCACACAACCCGTCACACAACCCGCCCACTTCAGCGGGAACAAAAAACTCAAATTATAACCACAAACACAACCTGGCATCACTACGAGAGCTGGAAGATGGAAAACACCGAAGCGATTGCTTTTTTACTGTTTGTGGTCTGTTGGTGTAAGGCCAGACAGCGATCCCTGGATAAGGACATTCGAGTTCGGCGGCATTTAACACCGTCTATTTGCCTCTGAACATTTTCCTCGGCCCAGATGTTCAGAAGAGCCCTGGTGTCCTCAACTGACCAGTACTGTCTGCTATCCATTTTTTCTTCTTCTTAGTGAGTTGATCAAGCGCGATAGCAAAACAAATGTAAGGGAAGAAAGCATCTTGTCTCCTCTTTACCTGACAGGAAAACTCCGCCTTTGTACGTAACCCCGCCCCGAAGCCCCAGTTGGCTCTCCTTGGCCCAAGGTATTCGGCGGGCCGAAAAAGGCCGGACGCTGGCCTGATTACGCCCCGGAAGTGATAGTGGAAATGCGACTGGCCTTGGCTCGCCCTGGCTTGCTCGCTTTAGGCGCGATAGTGGAAACGCGGCTATTGGTGACGTCCCCATTTCTCAAAAAGCTTATAAATCCCACAGAATGAGTTCAATGAGAGAGTAAAGCTGCACACAGTCTCCTGTGATGGTTGGGTTTAGGGGTAGGGTGGGATGAGGGCAATACAATATACGGTTTGGACAGTATAAAATGAATGTACCCACTTTTCACAAAAACAAACATGTGTGTGTGTGTGTGTGCGTGTGTGTGTGTGTGTGCGTGTGTGTGTGCGTGTGATTTAAACACTTCAATCTGCTCTGTGTTTAGTGTAGTGTGTGTTGTGTGTTTCACCTGGATGTAGCCCTGCTGATCGATGAGGAGGTTTTCTGGTTTAAGGTCTCTGTAGATCAGGTCAAGGGCATGCAGATACTCGAAGGTCAGAACTATTTGTGAAGCATAGAAGCGTGCGTGAGGTTCACTGCAAGAGAGAAAGAGCAAAAGAGACCAGATACAGTTACATAAAGCAGGGAAATAACTGTAGTAGCTGTCATACAGTAGCGGAAATGCAATAATTTAACCTCTTAAGGCCCAATGTGTTTTTTCACATGCATTTTTCATTTCTCTTTGATATTTGGGCTTATTAAAACCTAATTAGAATAAAAACCTAAGTATCATCTTTTGATATGATGTATTTTGAGAGAAAAATTATGTACATATATGTGGACTTGTGGTCCGAATTTACACAAAACACTTTTTCCAGACTGTTTTAATGCATATTTAACATAGAATGTTTTGCATAGAAACCGCAAATAACTAATATTTAAATAAATATTAAACATTCGAAAAGTGGTAAAGAGGAAAAAAAATAGACATGATTTTTGGCTACTTTCTGCTGAAATAACATACATTTTTTAAGGTACCTGTATGTGTTGGTGCTCAAAAAGTGATTCATTTTAGTATAACAACAAATAATTATGGCGACGCAGTGGAGCAGTAGGTAGTGCTGTCGCCTTACAGTTAGAAGGTCGCTGGTTCGAGCCTCAGCTGGGTCAGTTGGCGTTTCTGTGTGGAGTTTGCATGTTCTCCCTGCGTTCGCGTGGGTTTCCTCCGGGTGCTCCGGTTTCCCCCATAGTCCAAATACATGTGGTACAGGTAAATTGGGTAAGCTAAATTGTCCGTAGTGTATGAGTGTGAATAAGTGTGTATGTGTTTCCCAGTGATGGGTTGCAGCTGGAAGGGCATCCGCTGCATAAAACAAATGCTGGATAAGTTGGCGGTTCATTCCGCTGTGGCGACCCCAGATTAATAAAGGGACTAAGCCAAAAAGAAAATGAATGAATGAACAAATAATTATTAGACAAATAGTGTCTTTACAGATCCACTTTTTTCAGGGTGTCCACGGGGTCTTACAATGTCTTTAATCTACTGAAATATTGTGCTGTAGGTCTTAAAGGTGCTGTATGCAAGGGTTTGACTCTTCTAAAACATAAAAATACCATAATATGCTTGCAGATATTTAAGAATCATGCTAAGTGAACATTCTTGTTTATCTGAAAAACAATGCTGAAGTCAGATATTCTGCTTTGAGAATGTGTTTTCCGTGCTGGAACGCTGTCTTTTGCCTCTTTCACACAGTGATACCGGTAAATATCCAGAACGACTTACCGGTAAATTTAGAAACAGGTGTTCACACAGACGTCGACGTCCTGGAATTTTTCTGGAATAGACCATTCACACATGCATTCCCAAATACCGGTAAATTCTGACCCCATTAACCAGAAATAACCTATAAACGGCAGCGGTTCTATTTCTAAACATAAGGGGTCGGCCTTTTCTTTATGGTTCACTTTTATTTAAAGCTTTATTCTGCGGATGGATAAATATTGTGAACAACTTATGTGAAAACATGTGGAGGAACACTTTCAGATGTCGAGATGTTCATAATATGTGCGTGCTGGTGCTCACTGGCTCCTTCATGTGCACACGCTTCAAGCAGAGCTTGAAGGTAAACAAACAGCGGCTTATTAGACGCATTTTATCGATAATTTTTTCCATAGTTGGCATTAAGGAGGAACATAGAAACGTTATCAGACTAACATTCATTCATTCATTTTCTTTTCGGCTTAGACCCTTTATTATCTACTTAAAAAGCAGATAATTGTGCACAGTTCAACTACTTGTGAGTTTGCTGGACAGTCTTTCACTGACACTGAGGAATGGTACAGCACACGAGCTGCTATTTCACTACTAGGGACAAATGCTGTAGAACTCCATCTGCCTCTCTCTCACACACACTTTGGACATTTGACCCTCTGGGGTGTTCATGAGGTAACTTTTCCTCTCCTCTCGACTGTTAAAGCGATACTTGTGGATCCTGACACAAGCGTGCCTGTGGTGCGAGTTTCTGTTTAACAGAGAGCAGATTTTTTCAACACATTTCTAAACATAACAGTTTTAATAACTCATCTCTAATAGCTGATTTATTTTCTCTTTGTCATGATGACAGTAAATAATATTTGACTAGATATTCTTCAAGAAACTTCTATACAGCTTAAAGTGACATTTAAAGGCTTAACTAGGTTAATTAGGTTAACTAGACAGGTTATTTGGGCAAGTTATTATATAATGATGGTTTGTTCTGTAGACAGTTAAAAAAAACTTAGCTTAAAGGGGCTAATAATATTGACCTTAAAATGGTTCATAAAAAATTAAAAACTGCTTTTATTCTAGCCGAAATAAAACAAATAAGACTTTCTCCAGAAGAAAAAATATTATCAGACATACTGTGAAAATTTCCTTGCTCTGTTAAACATCATTTAGGAAATATTTAAAAAGAAAAAAATTCAAAGGGGGCTAACAATTCTGACTTCAACTGTATTTCCTGTTTTACATTTTTAATTTCTACACCTCCGAGAATCCATAAAGAGCCACATATTGATAAATAACATTATGATAGCTGTTTTAACATCAAATTATGATTGAACTGCCTCTTGTTACAGTTATGAAATAGTTTGATAACAAGCAGGAAATGTTCATGGGCCAATAACATCAGCACATTGAAATGGTCCAAGTATCTATTTAACTCTCATAAATTTAAAGCATTGGTGTTGTATTGTCAAAAAAATGAATATAAACATGAAAAAAATGTCACTTTTTAGTTATTTTATGCGAAATTTGTGTTAAAAACTAATAATTTAGAGGAAATAAAACCACTAGTTTACAGTTTTAGTTTACTTTCAAATGTCAGAAGTATGGAGTGCCACAAGGATCAGTTTTAGGCCCTTTGCTATTCACAATATGTGTGCTGACCCTCCTGGGAGACATTACAATAATTAAATATCATTTAACCTCTGCACATCCAGAATGTAAATATATTCACCTGAATCTGCCGATTCTGCGCAGGTGTGAAAACATCTCTCCTCCCTGAACGTACTGCATCACCATGTAGAGATTGGTGTTGTCCTGCAACAGACACACGCACACATCATTGACACACAGCGCTTCACCTGTGTGTAGGTGTTTCTGAACTGAGCTCACCTTGAAGGAGTACTCCAGTCGCACTAAGAAGGGGAAGCTGACAGCCTGCAGTATCCGCTTCTCGTTAAGAGTGTGTTCGATCTGCTTCAGCTTCACCACCTGAACACAAAAACAGTGCCACTTATTCATATATATATATATATATATATATATATATATATATATATATATATATATATATATATATATATATATATATATATGGTTTCCACACTTCCTTTCAAATTATGGGTGACATTTTCTGTTTGGGGAACTTCCATTGAATTCAATTGAATTCAATAATTTTAAATAATAATGATGTGGTATAAATAATGAATAAGCATGTTGAAAACGGAGTAAGAAGTACATTAGGCTTTGTGCTTTATTTTGATCTGAAAAAAATAAATAAATTAGTAAAATACAGTAATAATGAATACATGTCTATAACACTGCTGTGGAAGAGTTCTTGGAAGTTATTCATGGTCTGCTAGCAATTTGAACATTCTCTGGTATTTATTGCAATAATCATATCAATGATGATAGATCCACTAATAGACAAAAAACTCCTATATCTAGACAGAAAAGTATTATTTTTCCTATTTTTTATTTACAAAACACAAGTAGTGTTGTGGGCCATACCTGTCAATTCTCCCGATTTTACCGGTATTCTCCCGTATTTTAGAGTTCGATCCTGCTATCCCGTAAAAGTATTTTCCCATATTTCTCCCATATTTTCAGTCTTTCTCTGAAGGCAAATAAACATTAAAGAGCCGAGCTTCCCTATATGCAACCCATACTGCCGAACCACCAGGGGCCGCCCTTTGCTCCTAAATCTGAGTGTGTTCTGTGTTTTCGCTTTGTTTATGGCGGGATTCCCTTTCCTTTTAATTACAGGTGCCGTCTCCCCTTCATATGTAATCCTCAAAACAGTCATATAGTGGTGCATGACTGTCAGCTGACGCGCTCCATAGTGATAAATAGACGCTGTTTCCCAAAAAGGTTCAAAAAGGTTCGCGATTTGAAGTGAAGCAAAAGTCTGGGTTTTTGGCGCGTGTTTGAACAGACATATACACATAATTAATAACAATAATAACATCTAAAGATGTCGATCTTGGTGGGGTTTTTTCAAACACAACTGATTTCGTCCTAAATAAGGATAGAAAGTTAGGAAAGCAATCGAAAGCTTTCATTATAACGTTAGATTTGTGCACTTTTAAAGTGACACCAGTTATTTAATGTAATGAAAAGAAACAAGAAATAAGAAAATAAATAAGAAATTCATTCGTTGCTCTTTAATCAGAATGTGTAAGTTATACAGTGAAGAAATGGCTGATGAGATTCGATAGCTTGATTCTTTTTCATTATAATAGCTATTAATTTTAATAAGCTGAACTGTTTGCTAATGTATTTGCTGCTAATGTATACAATTTATTTTTTATTTTGTAAATAATAATAATAAAACTTATTTTTGACCATTTAACTGTTTATTTACAATGAAACTGCTTCAAATGAACATATTTAGTAATGGGAGGATTTTTTAAGGGGGGGGAATAACCCTTATTATGGTGGCATATCCCTTATTTTCACTTCCGAATGTGGACAGGTATGTTGTGGCCACACATGTAATGTAATATCAGTTTCATTCATCCTGTACATTAGATGGCGCCCTTGCCCATATATTTCACATCTGCATCACAGAAGTTAAAACATCAACAATCACCTGAGCAAAAAACAAAGATAAAAATGCTCATACTGATCAAACATAAACATAATCAACCAACGATTCTAGAAATATATGATTTATTCCTGTTCTTCAAACATTTCTGTGTATTTTATAACGCAAAACCAACCAGTATAAAGTATATTTAAAATTCAAAGCCAAATAACCTTTATCACTGTATAAAATTCTATAAAACAGCATTATTTCTTCCTCATCCTGTGATATAAAACCACATCTAGTCACAGAGACACTTCCAGTGACCGAAATCACTCCCAAATATCACGCAAAGCATCATTGAGCGTAGTAAAATCTGATGTTTAGCTCCACCCACCTTCTGTTTGTTGAGGATCTTCATGGCGTAGTGCTGTCCAGTCTCTCGGTGTCTGACCAGCATCACGCGGCCGAATGAACCAGTGCCCAGAGTTTTCAACCGGTCGAAGTCCTCCAGGCTGGCGGTGTTCTGTGGGACGCACGAAACATTGCATTCTCACATTATTTAACTGTGTTTCTTCTTATAATATTGTGTCAGAGGTCCTACAACAGGTTTAAATGTATCCAAGATCATAAAACAATGTATTTTCTCAGAATCTGCATTTAATCGTTTTACAATAATTTCCATATGGTTGTTTTCAATTCAGAGCTTAAGGTCTGTAAGGCCCTCTCTTCCACAAGCTAGCTGTGCTCTGATTGGCCAAGTTGGTTTTATTTAGTACATTTTATATAATATCAGTTTCTTTCATCCTGGACACTAGAGGGCACCATTGTGCATAAAATCCACATCTGCATCACAGAAGTTAAAACATCAACAATCACCTGAACATAGAAAAGCTAAAGATGCTCATACAGATCAAACATGAACAGCTGGTCCAGTCTGTTTTAAATGGTCTATTCCATGAGTAAAATGAAACGCAGATTTCTGAGTGTTCATACGTCATGGTGGAGGCAGGAATTATGCAGATGTGTTACTTTGATCTTGTTAATGTAGTTTGCGAGCAGACGATGATTTGAAAATATAACGTCTTCTTAAGGTGATTCTGAGCCAGTTCAGCATTTTGAAATTTCATGATTTGCCACTAGTCATGGTCTGCTAGCAATGGGTGAACTTGAACTTTAAACTATATCACAATATTCTCTGGTATTTATTGAAATTACCCAAAGTATTATTAGTAGTGTTGTGGGCACACATGTAATGTAATATCAGTTTCATTCATCCTGGACACTAGAGGGCGCCCTTGCTCGTAAAATCCACATTCTGCATCACAGAAGTTAAAACATCAACAATCACCTCAGAAAAAAAGATTTAAAAAAGATAAAGATGCTTATATTGATCAAACCTGAACACAACAAACATCTACAGCTAGCCCTGTCTGTTTTAATTGGCCGTTTTTTGTCCAATTTCAGAGAGTGTTAATATGTTATGTTGAAGGCGGGAATTATCCAGATGTGTTACTTTAACCTTGTTGATGTCGTTTGTGCGCAGACAAAGATTTGAAAATATTACAACTTGTTAAGGTAATTCTGGAAATTCCGTGGCTCACCACTAGTCATGGTCTGCTAGCAATGGGTGAACTTGAACTTAAAATTATATCACAATATTCTCTGGTATTTATTGAAATTACCCAAAGTACTATTAGTAGTGTTGTGGGCACACATGTAATGTAATATCAGTTTCATTCATCCTGGACACTAGAGGGCGCCCTTGCTCGTAAAATCCACATTCTGCATTACAGAAGTTAAAACATCAACAATCACCTCAGAATTTTTTTTTTTAAAAAGATAAAGATGCTTATATTGATCAAACCTGAACACAACAAACATCTACAGCTAGCCCTGTTTTAATTGGTCTGATCCGTTCGATTTCTGAGTGGTCATATGTTACGGTGGAGGCGGGAATTATCCAGATGTGTTACTTTAATCTTGTTGATGTCGTTTGTGCGCAGACAAAGATTTAAAAATATAACAACTTGTTAAGGCAATTCTGGAAATTCCGTGGTTCACCACTAGTCATGGTCTGCTAGCAATGGGTGAACTTGAACTTTAAACTATATCACAATATTCTCTGGTATTTTTTTGAAATTACCAAAAGTATTATTAGTAGTGTTGTGGGCACACATGTAATGTAATATCAGTTTCATTCATCCTGGACACTAGAGGGCGCCCTTGCTCGTAAAATCCACATTCTGCATCACAGAAGTTAAAACATCAACAATCACCTCAGAAAAAAAGATTTAAAAAAGATAAAGATGCTTATATTGATCAAACCTGAACACAACAAACATCTACAGCTAGCCCTGTCTGTTTTAATTGGCCGTTTTTTGTCCAATTTCAGAGAGTGTTAATATGTTATGTTGAAGGCGGGAATTATCCAGATGTGTTACTTTAACCTTGTTGATGTCGTTTGTGCGCAGACAAAGATTTGAAAATATTACAACTTGTTAAGGTAATTCTGGAAATTCCGTGGCTCACCACTAGTCATGGTCTGCTAGCAATGGGTGAACTTGAACTTAAAATTATATCACAATATTCTCTGGTATTTATTGAAATTACCCAAAGTACTATTAGTAGTGTTGTGGGCACACATGTAATGTAATATCAGTTTCATTCATCCTGGACACTAGAGGGCGCCCTTGCTCGTAAAATCCACATTCTGCATCACAGAACTTAAAACATCAACAATCACCTAAGAAAAAAAGATTTTAAAAAGATAAAGATGCTTATATTGATCAAACATGAACACAACAAACATCTACAGCCAGCCCTGTTTTAGTTTGATTTCTGAGTGTTCGTATGTTACGGTGAAGGTGGGAATTATCCAGATGTGTTACTTTAATCTTGTTGATGTCGTTTGTGCGCAGACAAAGATTTAAAAGTATAATAACTTGTTAAGGCAATTCTGGAAATTCCGTGGTTCACCACTAGTCATGGTCTGCTAGCAATGGGTGAACTTGAACTTAAAATTATATCACAATATTTTCTAATATTTACTTAAATTACCATATCAATAAGTCATATATTCACTAAGATACAAAAAACTCCAATATCTATATAAAAAAAGAATTATTTTTCCTATTTTTTATTTTAACAATACAAAAGTATTGTTGTGGGCACACATGTAATGTAATATCAGTTTCACTCATCCTGGACACTAGAGGGCGCCCTTACTCATAAAATCCACATTTGGCATCACAGAAGTAAAAACCATCAACAATCAATTGAGAAAAAGAGATAAAAAAAGAAAGATGCTTATATTGATCAAACATGAACACGACAAACATCTACAGCTAGCCCAGTCTGTTTTAATTGGTCTATTTCGTCCAATTTCAGAGTGTTCATATGTTATGTTAAAGGCGGGAATTATGCAGATGTGTTACTTCGATCTAGTTGATGTTGTTTGTGCGCAGACAAAGATTTAAAAATATAATAACAACTTCAATATCAACATTTTAAACTTAAGGCCGATGATTACAGTGTCTATATAGTTTCTAGGTTCTACCTAATCTCAGAGCAGATTTGACATCTGAATATTTGTACACTTGGCATTTTTAAATGATAGTAATAATATCTCATTAGGCTGATTAACCAAATCATATCAGAATATATGTTAAGTAAGGGATAACGTACAATCCAGCTGGTTATTCACACAGAAAAACAGTCAAGATGATTCACAGTACCTGGATAAGCATATTAGCAGTTGTTTTCTGGTAATAACATAGCTTGAAATGTTGTGATTGACCAATCAGAACCAAATATTCCAGAGGGACATGTAATAACTGAATTTAATAGATGACACTTTCAATAAATATCTAGATCTAGAGCTTCATTTTCTCCTTCTGTGGTCAAATGGTGAATATTTTGTTTGTCTGTCCTCTTACCTGTGCAGGATTCTCCCATTTCCTGAGGAAATCTTCTTTGGCGAAGGCCAGAAACTCTTTGACTGTGGGAAGAGACAGAAATGTAACTATATTTGATTGCTAAGACCTCTGAATGATCAATGTGATTACAGAAAAACATTGTTTATTATTAACTATAAGCTTCCCGTCATCAGACTGATGCCTCATTCACACTAGCAGCGGCTTTGTAGCTGCCTGTCGCTCTGGGTGGCGATTGAAATCAATGTAGGCGTTCCCACCTTGAGGTTGCTTAGATAACGTTCATAGTGATATTCACAGAGAGCGAATAAGTTTGTGAGCTGCTGAAAGTGAACTCTCATTCACACTCATACACTACGGCCAGTTTAGTTTATTCAATTCACCTATAGCACATGTGTTTGGGTTGTGGGGGAAATCGGAGCACCTGGAGGAAACCCACACGAACACGGGGAGAACATGCAAACTTCGCACAGAAACGCCAACTAGCCCAGCCGGGACTCGAGCCAACGAACTTCTTGCTGTGAGGCAACAGTGCTAACCCTTAAGCCACTGTGCCACCGACTGAATTTATCAATGATTTTATTTGTTTATTAGATTTTATGCAGATGTACATGCCAACAGAATAATCCCAATCAATCTAAAACTATAAATACTTTCAAAATTAGAGATATTCAAATCTCTTTTTTAGGCATATCGCAATATAAAGTCTGAGGAAATATCGCAAGGTTAGATTATTCCGTATCATACAGCCCTATATCGGACTATAATTTTTAATTGTATTACATGTCATTCATTTTCCTTCGGCGTAGTCCCTTTAATCATTAGGGGTCACCACAGAATGAACCGCCAACTTATCCAGCATGTTATACGCAGCGGATGCCTTTCCAGCTGCAACCCAGTACTGGGAAACACCTATACACTCTCACATTCAATTCAGTTCATCCAATTCACCTATATTTCACCCGTGTTTGGACTGTGGGGGAAACCGCACCACAGTGTACCCCTCTTCTAATGGCTACTTCCAGCGCAAATCATCTCAGACTGGTTTCTTGAACAAGACAATGAGTTCACTGTACTCAAATGGCCTCCACAGTCACCAGATCTCAATCCAATAGAGCAGTGGTTCTCAAATGGTTTGGTCATGGGACCCACATTTTTACATGGTCATCAAACCATGTATAACATATAATATATGACTCAGCGACTCAATAATTCCTAATTTTAGGAATTATAATTAATTTGTATTTATTTGTTAACATACACAAGTAGCGATAGATGAATCATAAGAAAATCGCCAAGACTTGCAAATAAACAATATTTTATTGCTGTCATTTAACATAATGTATGCACTTTTGTGATGCCCTCAGCTCTTTGAGTCGTCTTTGAAAATAGTCCACAGGTTTGTTCTTGCATGTTTGGTTTCTATATGTGGTTTTAGTTTAGAAGGTTGTATGCTGTCTTGTGAGAGCACCTCACTACATATGACGCACTGAGGTTTTAAGCCTTTTTTGTCGTCAATATACACTGTAAAAAAATAAATCGTAAAAAACCTGTAGCTGTGGTTGCCAGTATTTTACAGTTAAAAATACGGTACAAACCGTAAAAGTAATTTTAGCAAGTGCATTAGTGCAGCCATACTTTGACTATGCTGCAGCTTTTTGGTACAGCGGTAGTTCTAAAAAAATGAAAAATAAATTGCAGACGGCCCAAAATAAGTTGTGTAGAATTGTTATTTACATTTACATTTAGTCATATAGCAGACGCTTTTATCCAAAGCGACTTACAAATGAGGACAAGGAAGCAATTTACACAACTATAAGAGCAGCAGTGAACAAGTGCTATAGACAAGTTTCAGGTGTGTAAAGTCTAAGAAGCTGAGCATTAGTAAATTTATTTTATTTATTTATTTTTTGTTATGAAAGTACCTCCACTGACACATTTAAATAATGAACATTATAGCCAAAGTAATATTTTAAAAGTTGAGAATAGGGTAAAACTTTTTAAATTAGTGATGGTTTTTAAGATTTTAAAGCAAATGGTCCCAAAATATTTCCTTAATTATTACGTTTTAGTTAGTGAGGTACGTTGTCATTCTGCAAGAGCACGTAACAGGGATATTTATCCATATAGATTTAAGAGTGAATCAGGTAGAAATTCTTTTTTGTGTGCTAGCTCTGCTGCTTGGAATGTTTTGCCCACGATTTTTAAAGAGATTCAAATTGAGAGTGATTTTAAAAGGGAAATTAAAAAGTGGTTGTTTTATAGTTGATGTTGAGGATTTTGTTGTGCTGAGTTGCTGAGCTGATGAAGTTTGCATTCCATTTATGATTTGCCTGTTAATTTAAAAAAAAATATTGAGGACCACAATGGAAATAAGCCTGTGGCTTTTTTGTGTACATTATCCTCGACAGTTTTTGAAAAAATGTATGAATTGGTCTAACTGGACTTGTTTGTATATTTTGTTAGAATTGTCAAATAAAATCAATCAATCAATCAATTTCTCATTTGTACAGTAAACTACTGTATTTCATTAATTTATGTAATATGTCAGTATTTTAAATGACCAACATCTACACATCTTTTGTTACACAGTTAAACACGCTAACACAGCCATATGCTGATGGTGATGAGGAAGTTACATAATTAACCAAAGCTCATCACAAACATTTCCCACCAGTAGAAAAGCGTATCAGTGTATAGAGGGTCTCAGTGTCTTTCACACAGCTACTAAACACCAGCATGGTGACACGGATGAAATTAAAGTCATGAAATAAACATTGTTTATCAACATTAGATGTAAAATAAATCTCTAATGTACATAACTGATGGGGAAGCAACTTAAATGATCCACAGTAATGTCAACAAAAAGCATAAACAGTGATGTGCCATGCAGGGAATTCTGGGAAAGTCAATTTACGGTTATTCGCCGTATATATTAAGGAAACATACTGTTAACCAGGTGACGGATTTTTACTGTAGCATTTTTACAGTTTTGTTCCCATTGAAATCACGGCCATTTTTACAGTGTATGTAAATCCATACTTTACATATTCGGGGTCGTACTTGTGCTTCGACATATTTGTTGCTATAATTAAATGAAATTTCAAACGGTACGGTTGTCTCAGGCGCATTTCAAAATAAAAGTTCGTATAAGCAAAATAAGTAAGTTGAGAAACAATGCAATAGAGCACCTTTGGTATGTGGTGGAAGGGGAGATTGGCATCATGGATGTGCAGCCGACAAATCTGCAGCGATGCTATGATGCTGTCAATATGAAGTAAAATCTCTGAGGAGTATTTCCAGTATCTTGTTGAATCTACGCCATGAACGATTAAGGCAGTTCTGAAGGTAAAAGTGGGTCAAACCGGGAACTAGTAATGTGTACCTAATAAAGTGTCCGGTGAGATACACATCGCAGAAAATTTGTTTTTTTTCTCAATATCGTGCAGCCCTACTGAATACTAATAATAAAATTAATAATTCTGTCAAATTAAGTTACAAATGTTGTCATTTTTTGTGCCTAAACTCTCTTGAAAGACCTTTACAACAGATGCAATTTGAGTATTGTGTTATTGCACAAAAGCATGCACAATTGTGCCATCATTCAAACCAATTCTGGGTTGTTTTTCAGAAAAAAAGGGCTGCTGGGTTAAATATTGTTTCACACTTGTGTATTTAAAAGGTTAGTGCTGATTTCAAGCTGCCGTTTTTAGGTTTACTGTCTCAAATCAGAGTTAAAAACAGCCCCGATCAAAAGAACTCTTGTCTGAGTAAATATATTTTCCTACAGTCACAGAAAATTTCAAGCTGCACTGAAGGAAATGGTTGAAGACAGCGAGTGGTTTTTGTTCCTGTTTTGAACTTTCGTACTGAAACAGGAAGACACACATCGAAAGACACTGAATCTAAATTTATTAACATAAAGATAAGCCGGCGTGGTTTACGTCACAGCCGTGGGCCATAAAGCAATCACACCATTATTAAACCAAAACATGCGAGATTGTGGTGTCAAATATTGTGTTTGTTCATCGAGAGGTGACTGAGATAGACTTAAAAACACCACAGAGTCACACCTATAGCTGCACTCATTTCTGTGCTTCAAACGCATAAAATACGTTATGATGTGTCCCAATGCTTAAATCTCAAAGCCAGACAATCTAATATTAAACCAGGGTAGCCTGTCAGGATGAACAGTGTAAAATATAGACTACTTAACCCAGGGTTAAACAATATAAAGCTTTCCACAAACCTTCCACACACTACCAAATAAAGATCCATGATATGTTAAATACAGGATACAACATACACAAAACCCCAAACACCACATAGTGAAACTTATAGAAGCAGTTATTTACGTGCATTATTAAAACTCATAAAAAATACAAGTTATGATGTGTCTCAATGCTTAAAAATCTCAAAACCTGACTAATATTAATCCAGGGTTAAGCTTTCAGTGGGAACAGTGTAAAATATGGACAACTTAACCCAGGGTTAAACTATTGTATAACCGTTCATCGCTAAACAACAGTATAAAGCTTTCCACACACTACTAAACATCCTGGATATGTTAAATACAGGATATAACACACATAAACACACACACAAAACCCCAAACACCACATAGTGAGCTGCAGTTACTTACGTGCATTATTAAAAACAGACTGCAACTCCTAAAAAAACACTAGATATGATGATACTCAAAGCTTGAAATCACAAAACCTGACTAATATTAATCCAGGGATAACCTGTCAGTGTGAACAGTGTAAAATATGGACAACTTAACCCAGGGTTAAACTATTGTACAACTGTTTATCACTAAACAACAGTATAAAGCTTTCCACGAACCTTCCACACACTACTAAACATCAACCGATATGTTAATACAGGATATAACACACACACAAAACCCCAAACACCACATAGTGAGCTGCAGTTACTTACATGCATTATTAAAAACAGACTGCAACTCATAAAAAAAAAACACTAGATATGATGATACTCAAAGCTTGAAATCTCAAAACCTGACTAATATTAATCCAGGGTTAACCTGTCAGTGTGAACAGTGTAAAATATGGACAACTTAACCCAGGGTTAAACTATTGTACAACGGTTCATCACTAAACAACAGTATAAAGCTTTCCACAAACCTTCCACACACTACTAAACATCCCCGATATGTTAAATACAGGATATAACACACATAAACACACACACACAAAACCCCAAACACCTCATAGTGATACTTTTAGCTGCAGTTACTTGCGTGCATTATTAAAAACAGACTGCAACTCCTAAAAAACACAATATATGATGATACTCAAAGCTTGAAATCTCAAAACCGGACTAATATTAAACCAGGGTTAACCTGTCAGTGTTAAAATAAAGACAACTTAACCCAGGGTTAAACAAATGGCAATAATCCAGCCAGGCCCGAATCCATTAGAGATGTTGAAAAGGACACACACTAATTGTTTTCAATGACAGGCTGACACATTAAGGTCGCCTGAATCTCAAACAATAGATCAGCTGTCCTCAAACCCTCTACACATCCAAAATGACCAAATACACACACGGAGACCCCCTACTACCTAATAAACATCAATAATACCAGGGCCAGAGTGGGACTCCTTTTCAGCCCTGGAGTTTCAAGCCGTAGACCGGCCCCGCCTCAGTTCACGACTTATTAAAGTTATTAATATTAGGTCATTTCCAATTCAGTTTCTAATGACATTATCACGTCTTTTTCAAGGACACAGCTGCTTTAAAACTTCAAATATTTTTCCTAAATATGAGAAGATTAAAGGGTAGCTAAATCTCCAACACTATTCTTTAAAAATCCTTTCCTGCAATATCTGAATATATATTCTGTGCAATACTCTTTATAGATATCCAGTCCTTCTTTGTAACGGTGGTCACACAAAAAAAATAAATATGTAATATGTACACCTACATAAGTAACCCAAACAGTAATATATGTCTTAACACTAAAAATGAAATAATATTTATTCAGGTGAGGTTCGAACTCGGGTCAGCGACATCGAAACGCAATGTGCTGACCACTGGGCCACACTGGCGCTGTTATTCTAGCGCGTTTGGAATAGGTATTGCACTATTATCTGCAAGACAACCACAGCATTATTTCTATTGATGGCTTAATCTTTTTCTCCCCTTTTAAGATTTCGGATCAAGTTATGTCAGATTTATTAATGTAGTGAATCATCTGATTTTCATTGAGCAGGTGTAATATTCATTAACATTAATTATTCAAAGTGTTTTTCACTAAGGTGCCGCTGTTTGGGGTCGAACGATCACCTGCAGGCTGCATTTTGCTCACGGGGCTGCGAGAAAACAAATAAAAAGAGCGGAGCTGCGGCAAAATAATGAATAAAAAGAGTGAGGCTATGGTCAAATAAATAAATAAATGGAAAAAGTGCGACTGCTGAGAGTGCAAGCAGCTAGGGACACCGGCCCTCGCGGCCAAAAAAACGGACCGGCCCACCGGGAATTCTCCCAGTCCTCCCGATTAGCCAATCTGGGCCAGAATGATACGTTAACTACACACACTCAAAACCCCCTAACTCCACAGTGATGTACTCAATCGCCGGAGATATGTATGTGTATTATTAAAAACAGACTGTAACTCTTTAAAAAATACAAGGTATGATGTTACACGAAGCTTGAAATCTCAAAACCGGACAAACTAGTATTAAACTAGGGTAACCTGCAAGTGTGAACAGTGTAAAACCTAGACTGCTTACCCCAGGGTTAAACCAATGTAAACATAAAACCAAACACACAAAATACAGCCAGTCCTGAAACCATCAGAGATGTTGGAAAGGACACACACTGGTTGTTTTCAATGACAGGCTGACACATTTCATATCGCATGAAACTCAATATTAGATCACAGTGTTCTTGCAGCTTTCCTCAAACCCTCCACACATCCAGAACCATCAAACACACACACACACACTCACACAGACCCCCTTATTCCTAATAAACATCAATGATACTTTCACTACACACACTCAAGTCCCCCAAAACCACAGTGATATACTTATCGCTGCAGATATTTACGTGCATTATTAAAAACAGACTACAACTCCTACAAAAAACATAAGTGACGTTTAAATCTTGAAATCTCAAACTAATATTAAACCAGGGTTAACTTGTCAGTGTGAACGGTGTACAATCTGGACTACTTAACCCAGGGTTAAACTATTATTAATATTAAACTCAATACACAAAATACAGTCAGGTCTGAAACCGTTAGAGATGTTGAAAATGACACATACTGGTTGTTTTCAATGACAGACTGACATATTTTGGTCGCCTGAATCTCAATATTAGATCACAGTGTTCTTACAGCTTTCCACAAACCCTCCACACATCCAGAACCACCAAACACACACACACACACACACACACACACTACTTCTTAACAAACACCAATGACACGTAACTAAACAAAAACACACATGCAAAGCCCCAAACACCACATAGTGATACTTATCACTACAGTTATTAATGTGCATTATTAAAATAGACTACATCTCCAAAATAAATACAAGTTGTGATGTTATTCAAAGATTGAAATCTCAAAACTGGACTAATATTAAACCAGGGTTAACCTGTCAGTGTGAACGGTGTAAAACCTAGACTACTTAACCCAGGGTTAAACAACTGGAAATAAAAAAAGACCAAACACCGTCAGAGATGTTGGAAAGGACACACACTGGTTGTTTTGAATGACAGGCTGACACATTTTGGTTGCCTGCCCTGCTGAAAAATCCAGCTTAAACCAGCCTAGGCTGGTTGGCTGGTTTTAGCTGGTTGACCAGCCTGGTTTTAGAGGGGTTTTGGCCATTTCCAGGCTGGTTTCCAGCCATTTCCAGCCTGGTCTTAGCTGGTCAGGCTGGAAAATTACCAGCTAAATCCAGCTAAAAACAGCTTGACCAGCCTGGTTTAAGCTGAACATAGCTGGTTTTGGCTGGGCTCCCAACCTGGCTAGGCTGGTCAAACTGGTTTTAGCCGGTCATTTTCCAGCCTGACCAGCTAAGACCAGGCTGGAAATGGCCAAAACCCCTCTAAAACCAGGCTGGTCAACCAGCTAAAACCAGCTAACCAGCCTAGGCTGGTTTAAGCTGTTTTTTTCAGTAGGGTGAACATCAATTTCAGATTACAGTGTTCTTACAGCTTTTCTAATAACTCTCCACACATCCAGAATTACCAAATACACACACACACAGACCTCTACTTCCTAATAAACGTCAATAATATGTCAACTACACAAAAACACCCACGCAAAACACTACATAGTGATACGTACCGCTGCAGTTATCTACGTGCGTTATTAAAAATAGACTACAACTCCTAAAAAACACTAGATATGATGTTACTCAAAGCTTGAAATCTCAAAACCGGACTAATATTAAACCAGGGTTAACCTGTCAGTGTGAACGGTGTAAAACCTAGACTACTTAACCCAGGGTTAAACAAATGGAAACAAAAAAAGACCAAACACCGTCAGAGATGTTGGAAAGGACACACACTGGTTGTTTTCAATGACAGGCTGACACATTTTGGTCGCCTGAATCTCAATATTAGATCACAGTGTTCTTGCAGCTTTCCTCAAACCCTCCACACATCCAGAACCACCAAACACACACACACAGACCCTCTACTTCCTAATAAACACCAAAGACACGTTAACTACACAAAAACACACACGCAAAACCCTCAAATGAAGCGCTTATTAAAGCATCCACGCGTTGTTGGAGGCTGTGATCGCCATGACAGCATCAGCATCATTTCAGATGAGTCCTCGCACATGCACGAGCATCCGATGATGCCGATCGCCATGATCGATGATGCCGATGGATAAACACAGCCATTGGGAAGCGTTAAAAACACCCACCACTTTCCATTTCGTTGCCCCGTTTGGCGGCCGGCGTGTTGCCCATGACTCTGGGCCTGTCAGGCGCTGGAGAGCCGCAGGTAGGGAGTGATGCTGCCGCGCCTGTCGCGCTTCGGCTCTCCCGGTCCGTTCGTGCGGGTGTCGAAAGCCGATCGGCGATGAATGTGAAATTTAGGGACG
Source organism: Danio aesculapii (assembly GCF_903798145.1). Lineage (NCBI taxonomy): Eukaryota > Metazoa > Chordata > Actinopteri > Cypriniformes > Danionidae > Danio > Danio aesculapii. Next base: position 4,461,274 of record NC_079435.1, on the reverse strand, counting down.
TTTACGCGTCCGATGTGATCTCGGAAAAACAGCGATCCCTTATGAATGCAGCAGCAGCAGCATCCGCGTTTAAAGGGCGGACGGGCCGCCAGCATCAAACCGGACTCGGACGTCCTTTCCAGGCCTGGCTGTTCGCCGCACCTCCGCGGCCCCGCAGTCCTGTCGCTCGCCTCCCCGCGGGGGTTTTTCGTGCGCGGCGCTCGCAGGGGGGAAATCGCGGATGAAGAAAACACGGATGCGGTTTCGGCGAGATCGTTCATGCAGCTGCGCTTTCCGTGGCCATCGACTCAAACTCCGCCCCCCATCACAAGCCCTGCCCCCGGCGGCGCGCCTGATTGGTCAGACAGAGGAAGACGGACAGATGTGCAAGAGTGATTGACGGTTGTTGCTAGAAGGGATACAGCCACGGTCGGAAGTTAGCAAGAACTATTTATATAATGTATTAATTACCCATTAATTGTGTTTTATTAACGTCTACCCCAACCCCAAACCAAATACAATAACAGTAATGTAAAATAACAGTAGTTATACTGACTATTATTCATTAAATTAGCCATTAAATTGTATTTTATTAACGTCGACACCTACCACAGTCATAAACCCAAACATCACAGTGATGTAAACTAAACTATCCGCAGCTGTATCCCATTTAGACTTTACCGTGATTGTCATGAATGATGAGTCGTGATTAGTCGATAACATAACAAAACAGATTATTTTTTTCGATGGAAGTTTAGGAATGAAGCTATTGAGTGGATTAAAGTTGTACAGTTTTATCCAATTTACCTCTAGTCTGCAGTCTGATAAGCTAAAAAAAATCTGAAATATTGTTGGCTTTTTTCTCTCTTCTATATTATTGTAATATAGTAGTAGTTTTGCAAAGTTGATTTGACACAACCTGTATTGTAAATACGTCGTTAATTGACGATTATGTACCCTCTCTTCCTGTTTTTGCATTGATTTATTTTACATTTACATTTTTTTTTCTCTTCTTAATCCTCTATTGAAAATATGTTTGTTGTATAATGAAGTATGAGAGCCTGTACTTGCTAGTTCTTGTTGAAAAGGATTTTAAAAACTATACTGAAAACAGCGCTACAGATAAATGATGACTTGACATGCAACCCGGATGTAAGCCATGTTCGTTGTTGCTATATGCAAGACGTCTAATTTATTAGCCTAATAATGAACTTGCAGTAAAAGTCGTTGCGTTACAAAGTCTGTAAATTATGATGGTAATAAATTAAAAATAACACCAACACGAAACAGCTAACAGTTTTCAGTATAACGCATGGATTTAATAATGAAACCAAACGACACCACCGGAAGCTCGTACATGAATGGTCACGTCCGCTCTTACGTTATAAAAATATAAGGTCGATTAAATAAACATATTATACATACTTACACTCAACGGCCACTTTATTAGGTACACCTTACTATTACCAGGTTGGACCCACTTTTGCCTTCAGAACAGCCTTAATCCTTCGTGCCATAGATTCAACAAGATACTGGAAATATTCCTCAGAGATTTTGCTCCATATTGACATGATAGCATCACGCAGTCGCTGCAGATTTGTCGGCTGCACATCCATGATGTGAATCTCCTGTTCCACCACATCCCAAAGGTGCTCTATTGGATGGAGCTCTGGCGACTGTGGAGGCCATTTGAGTACAGTGAACTCATTGTCATGTTCAAGAAACCAGTCTGAGATGATTCACGCTTTATGACATGGTGCGTTATCCTGCTTCAAGTAGCCATCAGAAGATGAGTACACTGGTCATAAAGGGATGGACATGGTCAGCAACAATACTCAGGTAGGCTGTGGCGTGGACACGATGCTCAATTGGTACTAATGAACCCAAAGTGTGCCAAGAAAAGATCCCCCACATCATTACACCACCATCACCAGCTTGAACTGTTACAATGCAGGATGGATCCATGCTTTCATGTTGTTAATGCCATATTCTGACCCGACCATCTAAATGTGGCAGCAGAAATGGAGACTCATCAGACCAGGTAACGTTTTTATAATCTTCTATTGTCCAATGTTTGTGAGCCTTTGTGAATTGTAGCCTCAGTTTCCTGTTCTTAGCTGACAGCAGTGGCACCCGGTGTGGTCTTCTGCTGTTGTAGCCTATCTGCCTCAAGGTTGGACGTGTTGTGCGTTCAGAGATGCTCTTCTGCAGACCTCGGTTGTAACGAGTGCTTATTTGAGTTACTGTTGCCTTTCTATCAGCTGGAACCAGTCTGGCCATTCTCCTCTGACATAAACAAGGCATTTGCGCCCACAGAACTGCTGCTCACTGGATATTTTCTAATTTTCGGACCATTCTCTGTAAACCCTAGAGATGGTTGTGCGTGAAAATCCCAGTAGATCAGCAGTTTCTGAAATACTCAGACCAGCCCGTCTGGCACCAACAACCACGCCACGTTCAAAGTCACTTAAATCACCTTTCTGATGCTCGGTTTGAACTGCAGCAGATCATCTTGACCATGTCTACATGCCTAAATGCATTGAGTTGCTGCCATATAATTGGCTGATTAGGAATTTGCGTTAACGAGCAGTTGGAAAGGTGTACCTAATAAAGTGGCCGCTGAGTGTATATTACACATTCTACTGTTCATTTAAAGGGTTCGTTCACACAAAACAAACCAATAAAAATCTGTCGTACTCACCCTTCACTTGTCACAAACCTGTGGGTAATTAGTGATTAAACTTTCATTTTTGGGTGAGCACGCTAGCACCAAAGTAATGTTATTTGTCACTGTTTAGGGTCAGTTACTGGATTGTCTTTTTATTGACATACCTTGATATGTCTGAGATTATCCAAATAAGCCCCTCAGCATTCAGAACACAGTAAACATAGTAAGTGTATTTCTGCATGTACACTATAATCTGCTGTTTTACTCCATATAAAAGCAAAACTTTTTTCTCAGGTCTATCTAAAGAGTTAATTCTGCCAACTGACGTCAAATTGCAAACTACCTCTTCCCAACAGGGAAAACCAGCAACAATCAAGAATGCATGATTACATGCTGTCATGGCTTTGAAATTAAAAAAGGTGATTATAATGGAAGTCAATGGGGCAAAAACAGCCCCCAACATCACCAAAGGGTAGGCAATTTGAACAATACACAAGGGTTAATCTGAAAGACCCAGTGACAGACGAGTCTCCGCATTGATCTCGTGGGCAAGCCCGATCACCCGCCGGTGACCTACTCACACCTGCAGCTTCTCCAAGAGGGACGTCCAGCGTTTTCCGGCGCCTAGACTGCAGCTCTGCACAAGAAGTTTGACCAAAGGAGAAATGGTCATGCACAACCCTGCTGAAAAATCCAGCTTAAACCAGCCTAGGCTGGTTGGCTGGTTTTAGCTGGTTGACCAGCCTGGTTTTAGAGGGGTTTTGGCCATTTCCAGCCTAGTCTTAGCTGGTCAGGCTGGAAAATGACCAGCTAAATCCAGCTATAACAGCTTGACCAGCCTGGTTTAAGCTGGACAGCCTGGGTAGACTGGTCAAGCTGGTTTTAGCTGGTCATTTCCAGCTTGACCAACTAAGACCAGGCTGGAAATGGCTGGAAACCAGCCTGGAAATGGCCAAAACCCCTCTATAACCAGGCTGGTCAACCAGCTAAAACCAGTCTAGGCTGGTTTTTTCAGTAGGGAACTGAGCCTGGTTTCTGTCGAGGTTTTTTCCTTCACTTTCGTCAGTTGGTCAAGTTAGTTCCTCGCCATTGTCGCTAGTGGCTTGCTTGGTTGGCATTTGTGGAGCTTCGCATCGATGGATTTGCTCTTCAGTGTTTGGACTCTCAGCAGTGAAAATAAACCCACACTGAACTGAACTCTGAAAACTTTCAGTTTCAGTCTCCTAAAACTTCTGTTCAGCTGCTTTGACACAATCTACATTGTAAAAGCGCTAGAGAAATAAAGATGAACTGAACTGACCACCTGACTCTCAGCTTCAGCACATGCGTGTCGTTCTCTGTGCATATTTCCAGACTCACATCACAGGACAGAGAATAGAGGGAAGCGAATGAAACTATGGGATGAGAGCAGAGGGAGTGATGGAGGGATGAAAGGAAAAGCAGTTGTCTGATGTGATGTGCAGATCAAAGGTGGAGCAGCCCAAAGTGCCATATCTAATAGTCGTTGCTTAGCAACATCATAAAAGGACACACACTGAGGGTGTATTTGTGCGTGTGTCCATATAAAAGAGGCAGAAGATGGACAGAGTTCTACAAAGACAAAAGTTAATATTTATTAAACCTAAACAAACGGCACATGGAAAGAAGGCAACAAAAGCACCCATATAAACCAGGCGTTCAGATTAAAATGAACAAAAATAATCTCACAAAAACAGCTAGAATTGTGATGACTTCCAAATGTTGAATCATTTCCAAGTGAAATACTCCCAGAGAAAATACTTCTGATTACTTTGTACCATATTGCAGCATAAATCTCCTCCAAAAAACCCCAAAAACATGTCAGAGTCACACTTTATTTTTAGCTTTAGCGTAATTCCCATCATTACTGCCGATTATTTTATCGATACTTCCGTACATTAAAAAATAAATAACAAATTTGAGGAAAAAAATCCTAAATTCTTCCTCAATTTGATGGAAAAATGTGACCTGAACATGTTTTTGTGAGATATTAGTCAAAATTGAAGAAAACAGTCCATGTCTGCTGGTGCGGCAGGTTTTGAACACTGTCTGCGAGTCCCACAACAGCAGTAAGTGCCAGAGTGTGTGAGTGTGAGTCTAGTATAAACACAAGATAACACATGTATGTCTGAGGTGTTGTGCTTTGCTGAACTCTACTATAAACAGTCCATTGAGTTGTCCGGCATGAGTCCGAGGGGCGGGGCTTTGCCAGGCATGCATGTGGGCGGGAGCATGGCGTTGGGGGCGGGGTCTACATTCTCAGAGTCTTCCATCTTGTCCATCGTGGCTTCCCAGTTGATGTGGAAGCGCGTCACTCGGGGGTTTGAAGCCAAGATGTTTCTTTGCAGCTGGAATGAGAATCGATAAGAAAAAGACGAGTCATTTTAATGGTTTAGGGTTTAAAATGTGACACTTAAAGATTCAAGTAATAAAATCAATCAATTTTTTTTAATTATGGAAAACCCAAAGGGATTGTTCACCCCAAAAAATGAAAATTTACTCATTATTTGCTCACTTTTTCTTCTTTATATTACGAAGAATGCTAAAAAAACAGCCATAGACATCCAAAGAAGAAACAAAAATACAATGGCGGTCAATGGCTGTTTTTTTCCCCAGCATTCTTCAGTATATCTTCATTAGTGTTCAATAGACGAAAATAGGGCTTGGTGGATTTTTTCGATTAATTCGAATTTCCGTTTTAAGACAATTTAATTTTATATTAAATCGAGGTATTGCAATTTTTAAAATAAAAATATTAAATACATTATTATTGCACCAATGCGCTTTGGTTCCCTCCTTGTATTACTCTGCCTGACTGGGTTTCAATCAGTGACGGACTGAACACAGAGACTGGACAGCCTAATTTAACCCAATGCATGAAGTCTTGGGCATGCATCGCAGAGCTGGTGCAAATACAACAAATACAAGCACTTAAGTTGTGTATTTTTCTTTTGTTAATACCTTTGGATCAAACGTGCTTTGGTCCACTCTCTAGCGCTGCCTGATGAGGGGATTCACATTTAGACTAATGCAACAAGTAAAATCCTACATGACTTCATGCTTTACTAAGTCACGTCTGTGTGGATTGTCAAGACTTATTCCCTTATCAAGTCGATAAACTCGATCTCTCAGCATGTATGAAGGACGTAAAAACCTGCCATTTGAAAAACTGCACCGATCTTCGTTCAAAACGCGCTGATCTTAGTTTGGTTTGAGCACGAGCCACGCAGCTGTAACAATGAAAAGTCAAGTTACCCGCCCCCATGACGTCATTTAGCGGACCTAGTTGAAACCCAGACAGGCAGTCAGGCAGCATAATACAGAGAGTGGTGCAAAGCGCATCAAATGATCGGCATTTGAAAAGGGGGAAGAAGAAAAATAGAATAAATATATTATTTTATATTAGACACACATCTGGTGCTTGTATTTGCTCCTACTATACGTCCACACATTCACGCATTGGGTTAAATTAGGCTTTACAGTTTCCATGTTCAGTCCTTTACTTCCACTCTCCAAGTCAAAGCCGAGCTGACAGCCAATCTTTAAAAAATGCAAACATTGCACAAAATGGTGCATACACAAAAGTAGGAACTATATAAAGGAGCTTATTGACAACATAAGAAAAGTACAACAGTCTAACAACCATATCATTTTTTATAGTTGTTTAATTTAATTTTAACCTCACGTAATGAGAATTGTGGGCAATATTTACAGCACAAGACTATTCTTGGTTTAATTTTGGAGACCACCACTTGGAGAACGTCCTCTATGTACAGTCTTGGCCTTTATTTTTAATGTACGTGAGTGCCGTAAAGATGTCCAAGTTTAACATTGTGCCGTACAATCAATCTGCTGCAACTAACACTATTGCTGTGTCATTCATCTAGTGTAATATCCCCAGGGGTCACAATTCAGTGGATAAAGAATTGAAAGGCTGATGGCTTTTTATTTGCATGTTGTTTTTATGTAACTATTAAATACTGTTTTTGTCTTCTGAAGGTTATGGATAAAATATGGTTATTCTAATAGTTTAATAACATACAGTTGAAGTCAGAATTATTAGCCTCCCTTTTTTCTTTTGTAAATATTTCTTAAATGATGTTTAACAGAGCGAGGAAATTTTCACAGTATGTCTGATAATATTTTTTCTTCAGGAGAAAGTCTTATTTGTTTTATTTTGGCTAGAATAAAAGCAGTTTTTAATTTTTTAAAATCCATTTTAAGGTAATTATTAGCCCCTTTAAGCTGTATTTTTTTCGACTGTCAAGAACAAACCACCGTAATACAATATCTTGCCTAATTGCCTAGTTAACCTAGTTAAGCCTTTAAATGTCACTTTAAGCTGTATAGAAGTGTCTTGAAGAATATCAAGTCAAATATTATTAACTGTCATCATGGCAAAGATAAAATAAATCAGTTATTACATATGAGATATTAAAACTATTATGTTTACAAATGTGTTGAAAATATCTGCTCTCCGTTAAACAGAAATTGAGGAAAAAAAGATTTTTGGAAATCACCATGCGATCTCTCCTCATTGTTTCGCGACCCCCACTTTGGGAACCACTGAAGTAGAGGATGAGGAAGTGATGAGAATTGTAATTTTTGGGTGAACTGTCCTAAGTGTTTATTATATCTTAGTTATTCACGCCCCTATTTTGTTTTAAATTTGGTGTGTTTATAGTAGGCCTGTTGCAATAAAGAATTTTTGTTATGCGATATATTGTCACAAAAATAGTTGCGATAAGCGATATTATTGTCATTTTGAAATAATTTTTTGCCACTGAATATATAATTATAACGCGGGGTTTCTGCAGCTTTCACAAAGTCAAATTAAAAATTTTTAAGACCTTTTTAGGACCATGATAAATGAAATATCAGACTTATTTAGGGCTAAATGCTAACTTTTTTAATGGCCCAGCAAAAAATATTAATAAAAAATAAATAACTTGACCCTTAAAAAAAACAAATTGTAGTTAGCCATTTCTTAGCCACACATTTTAATGTTATTTAACAATGTTAATGTTATTTCTTAATGTTATTAAGATTCTATAATGTCCTATTATATATCTTATTAAATGTCCTATAGATTAAATGTTCAACTAAATGTAAAAGTCCTTTTAAATTGGCTTTAACGTTATTGTGTGAATTTGTAAAACTATACTGCAACACCAAAAATTATTGGGGTCATGAACAAATTTTGCACGGCAAGTCGATGTATTGATTATTGTGACAGGCCTAGTTTATTGTCTATAATCAAAAGGTCTTCCCCTCCCACTTTAATGAAATCTCTGCTCTGATTGGTGGATTTAATTGCTTGTGGGTGGGATCAACCTGTCACTCATGTCAGATCCACCAATAGCAAAACAATATCACCAGGCCATACAATCAAGTGAGCCTATTCAAGTGGTTCTAAACTGAGTTTCTTCTGTTGAATACATAAGGAAATATTATGAAGAATGTTTAAAACAAACAACCATTGACATTCATTGTAGTTTTCATTGTAGTTTCCAAAATACTATGGAGGTCAATGGCTGTTTTTTTTACAGTATTCATCAGTATATCTTCATTACTGTACAATAGACGAAAGAAACGCAAACTGGTTTGGATCAATTGGAGGATGAGAAAGAGATGACAGAATTTAATTTTTGGGTGAACTGTCCCTTTAAGTGTTTATTATAAATTAGTTATTCATGCACGCTCTTATTTTGTTTTAAATTGAGTGTTTATAGACTAAAAGTGCAAAAATATTCATAAAAGTGGCAACACCAAAGAGTGTGACGTTTCAAGCACACCGGCTCTTTATCAGACGTTATGTTTATGGACTATAATCAAACATTTTTCCCCTCCCTCTTGAATGACATCTCTTCTGTGATTGGTGTATTTACTGGCTTGTGGGCGGAATCAACCTGTCACTCAAGTGACATCCACCAATAGCAAACCAATATTATCAAACCGTCCAATCAAATCAAAAATAAACAAAATCAAACAAAACAAAATCAAATGTGTGTGTGTGTACATATATACACACATATATATATATATGTATATATATATATATATATATATATATGTATATATATATATGTATATATATATATATATATATATATATATATATATATATATATATATATATATATATATATATATATATATATATATATATATATATATATATATATACTACAACAAGCACTACAATTCAGTAAAGTTTTTGTTTTAATTTATTTTTATATTGAAGAGGTTTCTCTAAATGCTAAAAATACCTTTAACTCAGATTAATTAGTGCTTTAAAACTATCCAATATTAACTAATAATAAAAGGTATCAATATATTATTGTTAAAGTCTTAGTAATTGAGTGTAACGCATTTATCAAGCACATCCCTCTATTCCTAACAGAACGAAATCATGGAAATACAAGATTCTGCAGCAACACAAACAACGCCAGAGAGCCAGAATCGTTTAGCAGAATTAATGAATTACAAACGATCCTGGGCTATAAATGGCAGCCACCTGCCTCTTTGATCTGACCGCCATTACCACATTTCAAATGCAGCAGATCTGCGTTACACAAATAACTCTTAATATCCAACATGCATAATGTGTGCTGAGCGTTAATTGGCTTGTATTGTCTAAATTCACTTTCCCTTTCATTTCGGTATCCCTGCTTCATTTCAATTCTGTAGAAAAGATCATAATATGGAAATGCATTAGCAGTAGATCAATCATGCAGTCATATGACTTGTAAAATATGCCAAAGTGGCTTTAAATTTCAATTTACTCTGTGAATTTGTTAAATTTGTTAATCCAGAGTCAAACACTTGCATAAAATAAAACAAAAACAAAACAAAAAGTGCTTCAGGGGTGATTAACATGTTGGTGAATAAGTGATTCATAAAGATAAACAAACAAAAAAAAACATCATAATTTTGTCAGAAATACATAAGTGCTGTTTATTAAAAGAATTGCGATATTAATAAAAACTTTTTAGTTAAAAAAAAAGTGTTTTGGACTGCTGATTTTTTTGTATAAGGTGTTTTCATAATCAAAACTGCTTAAAGAAATGATTAAAGAGTTTATATTCGTATAAATTATATTTAATACTGGGCGACATGGTGGCTCAGTGGTTAGCACAGCAAGAAGATCGCTAGTTTGAGTCCACGCTGGGTCACGCTGGCATTTCTGTGTGGAGTTTGCATGTTCACCCCATGTTGTCGTGAATTTCCCCTACAGTCCAAACACATGCGCTATAGGTGAATTGAATAAACGAAATTGGCCATAGTGTGTGAATTAGAGTATTTGCAGTGTTTCCCCTACAATTATATAAAGGGGGGCGCCCCGCCCTTCCAACGGCTGTTACCGCCCCCCTTAAAGGCACGTTAATTGTATTATCTATATATCTTCATTAGTGTTCAATAGACGAAAGAAACGCAAACTGGTTTGGATCAATTGGAGGATGAGAAAGAGATGACAGAATTTAATTTTTGGGTGAACTGTCCCTTTAAGTGTTTATTATAAATGAGTTATTCATGCACGCTCTTATTTTGTTTTAAATTGAGTGTTTATAGACTAAAAGTGCAAAAATATTCATAAAAGTGGCAACACCAAAGCGTGTGACGTTTCGAGCACACAGGCTCGTCGTCAGACGTTATATAATTATAGATTATAAATCAAACATTTTAAATCAAGAAAAACCTACATAATATCAACTATCTTTAAGATGATTTATTTCAGGGTTAATCTGTGATTCTTAAATGTCTTTTATGATGTCATCAAATTATTCATGTTGTATATGTGACTTTTGCTTTATAAACTATTGTAACAATATTGTAGAGGGTGTTATTTATAGATCATGACGAAAATGTATGATAGTCAATTTTTTCTCAGGAATTAAAGGGAACATAGTTGACCTCTTTTTTTAAGATTTAATATTAATATTATGGTTCTTCTGAGTGTGCCAGTTTAGGTTCAGTTTAAAACACAATTCAGATTTTTTTATTATAATGTGTTAAAAAGTGTCATGTTGGGGGCGTGTCCACAGTTCGCTGATTTATGGGTGTGTTGCTTGACATGTAGATTAGTTTCGGCTTCCCGCCAACATAAGAAGGGGGCGGGGCCATGAGCTCACCCACTCTGCGTTTGCAACAGAGTCTGACAGGCAGACTGCGAGGAGCTGGAGTGAGAGGTACAGCATTCAGTCGTACATATACGACTCTGACACAGACCAAACAGAGAGTACAAAATCATTTGTCTTTGTACAGTTTTACAGCCAACTGTGTGCTAGTTTCAAGTGCCGAGCTTGTACACAGAAACTAATAACCACGCACACTGAATTAACTTTGACTGAGGCACCGGATGCGCCGCTCGAAGCCACGACATGGCACACCAGACACTCTCTGTGGCGCGGCAGAGACATGAAGTGTCCCGAATCGTCGCGCCACGCATTTTTGAATTCTAAACATAGGTTTCTGCAGCGGTCCGCGGCGCCCAGCCGTCGACTTGAGTGTACCCTGATAGAAACTGTTGTTAAGAATTCTAAAACGCATGCTAGTTAAGATCACAGGGAGCTTCTGGGATCGCGAGAAATGCAAACTACTGAAGTATAAGGTAGACTCAATAAGAAGTACACATGTTTGCAAACCTACCTAAAGATACAACCAATAATTCCGATTAGAGCGATAATGTGGAGAATATTGATCTTGTGTTGAGCCCAATGAGCCTTGCATCTAAAAATAGAGCTAGCGTGTTCCTTTAGTGATATCGCTTCAACTCACGCTGAAAATGGCGGACGTGAATCAACAAACTGAGGATATGATGACGCGCCTGTCAATCAATATTGGTTTGCGGGGGGACCGCTCTCCTACGTAAAGTTGCGGTCGGTTTGAAAACCGCTCCAGTTGGTCCACCGTTTTTATGTTGTTAAATTGAAAAAAAAAAAAAAAAGCACTGGGTGTGTTTATATCACCCCAATATGACAGTCTATACACCATACATGCACATTTGGCTGTCCAAACAGCTTGAAAAGTAGATTTTTTACCATAGGTGCCCTTTAAAAATACAGAACACATTGTAATGTACACATTTTTTTCCCATTAAAATTGACCTATTAAACCCCTTTTTACAAGATTTAAAATAAGTCTCTAATGTCCCTTGTGTGTGTGTGAAGTTTCAACTCAAAACACCACACAAATAACGTTTTAGAACTCTCTGAACCTGACCCTTTTAGGCTTTGAACCTATTTGTGGCGTTTTGGTGACTGTCGCTTTAAATTCAAATGAGATTGTGGTCTTTTCAAAAAAGGGCGGAGCTACAAATGCTTGTGTCAGCATTGTGGCAAATTCAAAAACAAGACTAACGTCCTATGCTAATGAGGGAGAGATGGTCACTAGTGGGCGGGGCTTTCCTCCTCTGATGAAACGTACAAAGGGAGAATGTCAATCAAAGTGTTTCTGCAGACTGTTTTTATCAAGTCTGATTATAAAAATTACAATTAATGAATCTTTACCATAAGAAGCTGGTTATATTCTCAGACTGTTCCCACACAATAGCATTTAAACCTCTTATAAAAGTGAATTTTGTATGATAGGTCCCCTTTAAACCATTTTTAACTGTTTATAAGAACCATTCTTCAATATTAGTGTATAAAGCAGTCTAAATGTGATATCTGACCTGTGTGTAGTCAGGTTTGACAGGTGGGTTTTCCCGTAGCTCAGGGTCTGTGTACTCATTGTTCACATAGTAACCAATGCGGATGAATTCCTGTCCCCGATAGGTGCATGTGATCAGCACAACGGTCACGCCCACGGCGTCACTCTCAGGAATCAGCCCTGTGTTTGGAGCATCCGCCTGTCGATCAAACACATAAAAACAACATGATACTTTCAATTACGTCTAAAACATCAGAGCACAGTGATAAACCAGGGATGTTCCTGCGAAGAGAATTACGAGGTGAATTTACTTGATACGATTACAGGAATAATTTAAAACGTGTTTGTTACAAATTGCGAAACTTTAATGATCGTGATACCACTTCGACCTCATTTTGAGCTAGGATAAACCAAACTCTTTTAAGCATAGATCTAAACTTTATGCGGCTAGCAACGCTAACTTTAATTGTACTTAGATTAATGTTACATTTAAACAAATCTCTCCACTGCAATTTATGTACCTTACTGATGTACTTTCTCAGTTCGTCTCTAGATGGCAGTGCGCTGCAATTTATTTTATTTTATTTTAAGAGGGTTTGGATGAGGGTAAATAACTGGCCAACCTGAAACACAAACATGTGTCTGCCTGCAGGAACTGGACCAACCAGAACCGAGTCCAGAATCTGATCATACTCTTCACTCTCTGCAGAGCCCACGTAGATGATCTTCCACTCCAGATCTGAGAGACAGGCAGAAACAGAGGGATATTAGCAACGGATGTTTATAATGGTTAGTAGAAACATACTCGAATCTCAAGTGCACAAAGTAGTTTGTATACAATGGGAACTACTAGTGATGTTCACAAGTAAAATATGAGCAGGCGAACAAATTTAGCAAGCATATATTATTGATGTATTGCAGGTATCATATTTAATTATGATATAAGGAGTAATGTATGAGGTTTTGAAGTAGTAAGTTTGAATTTTAAAAAATTATGTTTTGACCGAACATATTAGGATTCATTATTAAACTTATATTTTATTGACTATATTAACTATAATCAACCATGTTAATAACATTATTTTTATAGATTTTTTTCAAATGTTCTTATGTTTGCAAAAAATAACTTATACAGAACGTTCGCTAATGGTTATTTTTGCAACCATACTACGACGTTCTAAAAACTTTCTTTTCCGTCAAGAAAACTTGACCAAAAACAAACCAAAAGAACGTTTTAGGAACCCAGAAATGTAATTAGGTACCTAAAAAATCATAATTTATAAGTCTGAGAAAGAAAAATAACATAAAACATTTTAATTTAGCTTTGAACGCTCACAAATTAAAGATGAAAAGTCTAATTTTAAGTATTTTCGCTTGAGTTTGTTAATAAAATAACGTCATTCTATTTTGAAGGGATTTTAAGTGTACACACTACTGTGCCGTACTGAAAATAAGCAAGTTCTGCCTCAAAATCTCTATAGGGCTTCCCGACACGTGACGTCACGCAATATCCAACCAATCGAAGCCAGCAAATATACATTGGACACGCCCCGGTTGTACTATCAGGCTAATCAGTGATGGAGGGGCGGCCGCGCGCGCTGTCATCGAACTCCGCGCCGGCGCCAAAATATTAAGCGCGTGAACATTATCAACCGACAATAAAGGCATTTCCCGCTGAAATCAAAACGAATATTAGCGTGATTCTTGGTACTGGAGATATAACGCTAGTGTAAAACGCACCTAAAGTCTTGGTAATGTCATTATTTACACTGCACTTGACAAAAGAATTGATGTATAGTGTATTATTGTGGTAATTTTCGAAACCTCTCACCTTCAGGTAAGTCCTCCATACACTCAAATGTGATCTCGAACTGAAACGGGTTTCCGAAAGGACTGGGGTTATCCAGAACAGCCACATTCAGCACCTGCACTTTAGCCATGATGGCTCACACCTTTTTCAGCTACAAAAATTGGCCTTGTGTTTATGGATGAGAGACTCGCTCAAAAACTGTCCAAATCACTGTAAATTTGAAGTAAATCCGGAGTAAGTGTAAAACCGAAGTCCGACTGACAAAACGATCCTCTAGTGGAGCAGGTGAAGAAGCGGGAGTTTCGGCTAACCGCGTTATTTAATACTTTTTAAACTAATCATATGGTCGCCATGCATCCATTTTACTTACTGCTGGGACATCTCAAAGAACAAGTCATTTAGTGCAGGTTTTGCACAAACATGGTTAGAAATGACAAAATTAGAGACTAAAAATCAGTTCTTTCCGTTGAATCCTGACGCTAAAACCTCCCTAAATAATGAAAAGACACTGAATGACAGAAGAAAGTGCTCTCGTGATGATGCTTCTCTTCTTCTGTGGTCACTTCAGTGGTATAAACCTGCTCTCTGCTGCTTCCTTCTGGACTGGAGAATGAAAACCCGGGAATGAAATGTCGTGAAATAAAAACAAGACCATTGTAGACTGCCCATTTTATTAAAACAGACGAGTGATAATGGCTAGAATAAGATTATGTTTAAACAGAGCTCAAAACAACGATATATGGCAGGGGTGTAGGGAACCTTTTTTCCAGCAAAGAGCCATTTCTGTTTTTTTTTTTTTAGCAAATGCATTTTTTAAAGAGCCATTTAGATGTAAATACAGTTAAAGTCATAATTATTAGCCCTCCTGAATTATTAGCCCTCCTGTTTATTTTCACCCCCCCCCCCCCCCCAATTTCTGTTTAACGGAGAGAAGATTTTTTTCAACTCATTTCTAACAACTGATTTATTTTATCTTTGCCATGATGACAGTAAATAATATTTGACTAGATATTTTTCAAGACACTTCTATACAGCTTAAAGTTACATTTAAAGGCTTAACTAGGTTAATTAGGTTAACTAGGCAGGTTAGGGTAATTAGGCAAGTTAGTCCATTGTTAAATAATATCGAAAAAAATATTGCTTAAAGGGCTAATAATTACCTTAAAATGTTTTTTAAAAATTATATCTAGCCGAAATAAAGCAAATAAGACTTTCTCCTGAAGAAAAAATATTATCAGACATACTGTGAAAATTTCCTTGCTCTGTTAAACATAATTTGGGAAATATTTAAAAAGAAAATAAAAAAAGAGGCGAATAATTCTGACTTCAACTGTATATCTCAAAATGCCTCTTTAAAAATGCCTTTGCTACTGTATTACTACAAATTACTAAAAATATTATAGTGTTATATTATTTTATATTATATTATAGTATTAAACAACCTTAATTTATGTCCATGCTCAACTCAAAAATAAACAAATATGAAGCATCACATGTTGAAGAAGAACAATTTACAAGTTACCATAGAAAAGTAAGTTGTTTGCCCTTTATTGGTGTCGCAATTATCCATGTTGCCACAAACACACATTGGTCAAAACGTCCTTTTATTGTTAACTGAGTTGTTATTCATTGTGCTGTACAAAATTACAATTAAAAAGGGGCTTGTAATTGTATTTTCGATAGAAAACTGATTTTTAGTGATGGTTATAGTTTTTTTAAACAGTAAAATAATATTGACGGAAGACAGCTGGAGAGGCAAATATTTTGGTCAAAGAGTCACATGTGGCTCGAGAGCCATAGGTTCCCTACCACTTCACTACCACGGAGTGCTCAGCATTAACCTATCATATAAAATCGCAGCTAACCCAATAGTGTGACTCTATAGGCCTATAGGAAAATATTTTACATTTAAGTAAATTAAAGAAAAAATGATCTCTGATGAATTATTTCCATTATCTTATTGCAAATATATTTAATAATTTGCTTTCCAAACATAAGTTACTTTATTGAATTTTTTTAAAAAGTCATATATCAGAATTAATAGTAGGCTTAACAGTTCTGTTATATAATGTTAACATCGTTACCTTACATAAACTGTAAATATTAAGAATACATGTCACAATGAAATCACGAGTACAAGATTTTGTTAAATTGGTAATTAATTCTGGTGGTTGAAGTTTTCTTCAGTTCTCTGTGGGGGAAATTACAAAATTTCCTGTATTGTTGTGGGAGAAACTTTAGGCAAGAGTTATGGACAAACGTTTTTATAACATACAAGTTATTTTTACAGCAATTAATATTATTGAGGTAAAGTTGGTTTTATATCTGCATATTCGTTCATTTTAACGCTCCCTATATTGTTTACCGCTCTAATTTGAATATTCGGTCTTTAATTGCATGTAAGTATATGACATTAAATCAACATTAGCACTATTTAAATGACCGTGAACAGTGTTGTACTTTGATATTCGTTGGCTGCTAATATGATTTCACTATTTAGAATTAGCAAATAATACTTTCGCTGTCTATAATTTATATTATTAAGGAGAAAGTCTGAATGTGTGATTATAGAAGCAACTTTACCTCAATATTATTGTTGTAGAGATATGAAATTAACCATTCAGGGCTTTTATAAATGATATAAAGGTATATAAATTATATATGGGCCCAATGCCCAACACACACGTACATTTATATCTTGTGAATACAAACATTTTATTTTGTACATGATTAATCACAACCCCCCAACCCCCCCACCCCAAAAAAAAATGACTTTTATAGAATTGCCCACACGATGAAATACTTCGGAACATCAGAAAAGGTACAACAAGAATGACCCATACAGTAAATAATACATGTAAAGTCATTGCAAAGCTGGGTGAAATCTATTTTTCACAAAGGGCTTTAAATTTGTATGTGCATGGGGCATCATTCCAGTTCTTCAGGATGTTTTCTACAGGAGCTATAATCACACAGTTTTCACCTTCAAGATTGTTGGGCTCACCGTCAATCCAAAACCTGAATAAAATGAGTCAGATTTTCAGTTCAATCCCAGTCTTTATCCACTCAGAAAATAAAATGAGGAGCATCACAAGTGCTTCAAGAGTCAACATTACTCACATAAAAAATAACGCAGTAGTGTTTTTAAACCATACTATAGTGAAGTACAACACTTTGTTAATGTATGCTCCAGCATAATGTAGTATTATATATATATATATATATATGTATTTGTATATGTGTGTGTGTATATGCATATGTATGTGTGTATATATTTACATACACACTCACCGGCCACTTTATTAGGTACACCTGCTCGTTACAAATTTCTCATAGCAGCAACTCAATGCATTTAGGCAGGTAGACATGGTCAAGACAATCTGCTGCAGTGCAAAGCGAGCATCAGAATGGGGAAGAAAGGTGATTTAAGGGACTTTGAATATGGCATGTTTGTTATTGCCAGACGAGCTGCTCTGAGTATTTCAGAAACTGCTGATCGACTGGGATTTTTGCACACAAACATCTCTAGGGTTTACAGAGAATGCTCTGAAAAAGAGGAAATATTCAGTGAGCAGCGGTTCTGTGGGCGCAAATGCCTTGTTGATGCCAGAGGTCAGAGGAGAATGGCCAGACTGGTTCCAGCTGATAGAAAGGCAACAGTAACTCAAATAACCACTCGATTCACCACTGGATCCATCCTGCCTCTATCAACAGTCCAGGCTGCTGGTGTTTGTGTAATGGTGCGGGTTGTTATTTTCTTGGCCCACTTTGGGCCCATTAGTACCAACTGAGCATCGTGTCAACGCCACAGCCTACCTGAGTATTTTTGCTGACCTTGTCCATCCCTTTATGATCACAGTGTACCCATCTTCTGATGGCTACTTCCAGCAGGATAATGCACCATGTCATAAAACGTGAATCATCTCAGACTGATTTCTTGAACATGACAACGAGTTCACTGTACTCAAATGGCCTCCACAGCCACCAGATCTCAATCCAATAGAGCACCTTTGGAATGTGGTGGAACAGGAGATTCGCATCATGGATGTGCAGCCAACAAATCTGCAGTAACTGCATGACCAAAATCTCAGAGGAGTATTTCTAGTACCTTGTTGAATCTATGCCACAAAGTATTAAGACAGTTCTGAAGGCAAAAGGAGGTCCAACCAGGTACTAGTAAGGTGTACCTAGTAAAGTAGCCGGTGAGTGTATATAATACTAAACTGATGAAATGTACTGTGATAAATAATGTAGTTTACTTGATTATTTTCTACAGTATACTGTGGTGTAGTATTATAATATACCCTTTAGTTATAGTATACAGTATTGGGCCATTTCTTTATTATACTATAATTGTTGTGTACCATAGCAATATAATTAATTAACAACAGATTAAATCATCTACTATGCTACATCAAAAGTGATTAGTTGACTTTAAGTGAGTAAAGCTGTTGCATTAAAATTAAGTATGTCTATAATAATAATAATTAAGTTGTCAAGTTAACAGTTTCAGTGGGTTTACACACTTAAAATTAAAAGGTAAGTAATCACTTTTACAGTCTATATGGTTCAGAACCACTGTAGTTAGTATTTACTGTTAATTACTGTAGTATTTTTTCACGTTGATGACTTTTTGCTTTATATATACAGAAATATCTTGTGATTGTGGCTGCATCATGATTGCTTTTAGAAGCGCTGTAGTCAGTGTTCCTAATATTGTGATGGTCTCAACTTTTAAACGTTTCAACACTTACCCTTGTTTCAGTGGTGAATTATCCACCCATTTCATGTTGCCCTCGATCTTTACGTCGGTCAAACCGATCCACAGATAGTCCTCGACAAATGGAGATATGAACCTCTGTGTTTAAATATAAGCAGGATAGGTGTGATTCTTCCCACTCAATAACAAACACTCACATAAACAAAAGTACTCACCTGCTTCTCTTCAGTGTTAATAATGATCAGATCACCACCACGATCCCTGCAGAACTGCCTGCTCTCAGACCAGCTGTTCGTCTCATTGTAAATGAAAAACAAACCTGAACAACACACAATTTCACACACTTTTCAAAGCTGTATATGTATAAAAGAATAAGCAGCTACTGACACAAAACATATTAGCACTGACCATGATGATTAGAATCAGCCCGGATGTGCTGCAGCGTGACGAAGACCAGCAGAATTACACAAATAATACCAAGAATCACCATCGCCAACACCAAACATCTGCATCCTCCTCACAAACACCCACACAAAACACACAAACATCAGTTAATAACAGTTCACTGCAAATTATCTCACATTAAAATACTATATGTGTGTAATCATATTTGAGTTAATCGGTTTCTCTAGTTTTCTACAACTATAGGGTATTTTATACTACAATACATTACCGTTTACTGTAGTAAAACTAAAGTATACCACAGTATTAGTTAATCAGTTCACTAGTTAATACTACAGTTTGCTGTAGCATTCACTAGTGTCTACAATATGATGTAGACCAGGGGTCCCCAAACTTTTTTCATATGAAGGGCCAAAAACCAACTATCATTGACAGCCGTGGGCCAAAGGTAAATACACCAAACTATTTTACATTGAAGTTGCCATGGATAATTTCCTTATTAATTTTATAATATTTCAAAATAAATAGAAAACATTACTTTAAATTGTATTAACTAATGCAGTATAACTTTATTTATGATAATTTATTGCAATAAAAACATAAACAATCCCATTTATAACACAGTGGAGTTCAGTGTTGAAAAACCAACACAATCTCACGGCAATTCGTAACTTTTTGATTTAGTGGCTAATTCGTAGGAATTCGTACGATCTAATTCGTACAATTTAGTACGATTTGCTCATCCGCCAATGACAGTTGGGTTTAGGGGTGGGGTTAGGTGCCACGCCTCCTTTTTAAAATCGTACAATTTCGTTCGACTGAACTTGTACGAATTCCTACGAATTAGCCACTAAACTGTCAAAACGTAAAATACTTACGTTTTCTCGTGAGATCAGGCTGGAAAAACAGTCAAGCAGAATCTGCCTTTGACTTGATTTGCTCATCAAATTTTCTGCATTGCCGGGTGACAGTATTCACATTTAAACAAAATCTGATTAGGTTACACCATTTAATTTTTTGAATATTATATTTTTATTTTCTTGAAGCAACACAGAGCAAAACAAAAAGCAACAAAAATTATAAGCAACTGACAAAAGACAGAAAATAAATATTTTAAAACCATTATTACATCACTTCCTCCAGTATTATACACAGGTCAACAATGTTACACATATCTATATCTAGGCCAGTGGGCGCAGGCAATCGGGTGATCTTGTAGACGATGACAGGGTAAAGCTGCGGTCACATTGGGCTTTTCCTCCCATAGACTTCCATTCATACACACGCTAATGCGTCAGACTGGAAACGCAAGGTCATGCGTCAAGTTTCGAAAGTTGCTGCGGTGCAAAGTTCAAGCTTCGTGAACTCTGACCTGCAAAATCGCATCACTTGACTGTGTGAGACCAATTGAGGATCAAAACATGACCTCTCTGGACAGAATTTTAAAGCATGGAGCAATCGCTCACTTTTTTAATGTCTAATCATCTTGTTTAATCCCGCCCCTTTTCGCAGCGCCGCAAGACAGAATTTTGCACACACAAAGCCCGTTGTGACCGTAGCTTTATACCTTTAAACCGCTATCCTGGGTATTTGACAAATAATCAAAAAAGGGTTTCCAGGTGGTTTCGAAGCCGGCAAAGTTATCAGAAAGATTGTGTCTTAGCCTCTCTAAATGGAAAGTGGTAGAGAATTCTGAAAGCCCGGATTTAAAAAGTGGTTTTGATGACTTTTTCCATAAACAAAGAATATTTTTTTTTATCTAACACCATTCCATATTGGACAGCTTTTTTAATTTGATGACTAAACCAACAATGTGAGACAGACCAACCAAAAACAGCGATTGCTGGATCAGGGGCGAGGCCACAAGAATAAGCCTCAGAGTAGAAGTTGAAAATTTAGCTCAAAATGTTTTGGTCATGAGCAAAAAAGATGTCCTAAAGAGCCCTCCGCAGATTCACATTTGTTACATTTAGAGTACATAGAGCGGTAGAATTTATTAAGCTTAACCCTAGAATAATGAAGCCGATGATCTACTTTATATTGGATTATTTGATGTCTGGAGTTAATAGAACATGTATTTATGACCTTGATAGACTTTTTCCAGTCCTCATTGGTAATTTGAATGCCTAATTTTTTTCCCTAGGAATCTTTCAAATACAAGGTAGATATGTCAAGCTGATCATTAAAAACTTACACCATTTAATTGAAACATTCTCCCTCTCTTATTAGAATGCATGGTGGGCCAAATCAAAGGTTATCGTGGGCCATTTTTGGCCAGCGGGCCCTAGTTTGGGCATCTCTGATATAGACCATTTCAATGTGGGGATGTCATTGCTCCATGAACATTTCCTGCTTGTTGTCAAACTATTTCATAACTGTAACAAGAGGTAATTCAATCATAACCAAATGATGAAGCTGTCATAAGATTAATTATCAATATGCGGCTCTTTTTGGATACTCTGAAGCTATAGAAATTAAAAATGTAAACCAGGAAATACTTTGGGACCATTGTTTTTATTTACATCCCTCAAAATGGTCTACTATATATATAGTATAATATGCTTTACTATAGTATGGTTCGATAACACTAAAATAAGTCACTATAGTATTGTTTTTTTCATGTGATATACTTTTTTGTAATCCACCCCTTTAGGCTTTAAATGGTTGGTTCTTTTCAAAATGACACATACTGAATTTTAGTACAATAAAATATCTAAACAAAAACATGAACAGAAACATAACTTCATGTTTATACAGTTATACAATCAGAATTATTCACCTACTCTTCAGCGAAAATTATTCAGATTGTATGCAACTGTTTCTGTTCTGCGGACACAATCTCTTCTTCACACTGAATCTTTATTTGCTTACTGTTTTGTTGAGCTTTTCCTTCATGTGTAGCCTCTTCAACATTTTGATAAATGGTGTCTATCTCCATGATGTCCTCGTAAGACGGTGTTCACAGATGAGATGATCTTCAGAATGAGGAGTGAATAGCGTTTTAAAATAGTGGAAGTGACAAACCACATCCGAATTCAATGCCCAACCTGATTTCAAAATCATAGAATAAGGTAACAAATGACGTGCTCATAAGATGTTTCAGAGTCAACATTTTCTTTCTTCTTTGAACTAAAACAATGGACTACAAATAATGTTATAGAAGTAATCACCCTCGTCTTTAGAAAACATTAAACTTTTATTACAAGAAAAGACTTATAAATATTACGTCAGTGGCAAAAAAAACCTAATTTTACCCTTTTTAATCTTCCCCACCATTGCAAATCCATCAGATGTTTGTGTCATTATGGCCAAAAATATAGCTATATTTAATTTTACATCCATACATTCTAATTTTAGCTAGTTTTTACCTATATATATATATATATATATATATATATATATATATATGTATGAATGTGTGTGTGTGTGTGTGTAAAATATTTTTAATACATTTTTGCCCTTGTTTTTGTTATGGAATATATATTAAATGTATTTAAAACCATTTAAAAATATGTTTGCCTGAGTATCTTCCAATAAAACTTCATTAATCTATGATTGGAGGAATATCTTTATGTAATAATGCCAAAAACATCTTAAGTTGTTTTCCTGTTAGTTGTAGCTCGTTTTCCGATAAACTGTTCAATGTGTATGAACAATCCGATATTTTCTGAAATCAAAAGTGCTTCTCATTTCCTAATCTGTGCTTCCTCATTTCGTTTCCTTACTACAGAAATCGTAAATAGGAAATAAAGCCTCGTGAGCTTGTGCAACTCTGAAACTTCAGGTTTCTGCTGATTGTAGTTGGAAAATATATTTTTTTAATTGATAAGAGCGCCATCTGCTGGAGCATTTGTGTCTACTGAAAAGCAGACTAAGCATTTATTTATTTATTTAGGATATTTAAACTCGAAATGTCCCCAAATACTTTTTGCTTCCTGAAGCCATTCTTCTAGCCATGGATATCTGCTGAGCTCGTTAAGTCAGCTTTATTTCAGTAGCACTTTTTTACAGTGTAGGTTCAGGTTGCATCGAAGCATCATTTTTACAGATGGAAAAAAATGCAGTGGACTTGTTGTTGTTATTTGATAAGTTGATAGGAAATATCTGCCCCAGATTCTTGACTGAAGATGATGACTTAACTGAACATAAAAGTTTTTTTTTTCTTTTTTGTCCAATAAGCACAAAAACGATTTATTTTAGTATTAAAATGTTACTTGTCATTAGGGCCAGACATTTGTTGCTATTTCTGCTGAGAATTTTGTAAAAAAAAAATACAAATAAATCTGCGCATTCATGCGAAATGATTTTAGGAGTATCATTACTAAAAACTTTATATATGAAATAAAAAATTATACATTTTTAACTTTGATTTAATGTTTACAACGCAACTCCAATTAGATCCACTTATTTGGTAAACAAAGCAAGTCTCTCATATAAAATATCTACCAAAAGACAGAACATATTACTTTACAAATTGCATTGTAAATAAATCATGATCATTTTAAAATTACTATTGTTATATCACAATAATATTAGTAAAATTAATTAAAAAACTAATTAAATATAAATTTACACATGTAAATACACACACTATAAATCTGCGGTTAAAAATCTGCGAATTTCTGCATGCACAGATTCCGTGTGGGCCTACTTGTCATCCAATTTTAATAATAGCTAGACAATTTATTTGTATAATTATTAATTGCATAATTTCCTCATTACTCATTAACTTGTTCCAAACCTGTTTGAGTTATTTTCTTCTGTTGAACACAAAGGAAAATATTCTGAAGAATGCTGGAAAAAACAGCCATTAACGTCTATAGTGTTTTTGTTTCTACTAAGGATGTCAACAGCTACTGGATGTCAATGGCTGCTTTGTTTCTAGCATTCTGTATCTTGTTTTGTGTTCGAGAGAATAAATGAACTCCTAAAAGTGTCAAACCACTTGTGTGAGAAAACAGTTATTGTGTGAACTATCCATTTAAAGCCTTACACAAATATCCATGTATGTGTATCCCACTCAAACAATTGAGTATTAACTATTGTTTTTTTTGATATGTAATTGGGAGTTTCTGATTTTATTTTTTTATTTGTTAGAATATATGTATTTATATTTTTTATTTTCTTACCTTACTTGATGCACAACATTTGATCATGTAAAATAAATTATAGATGTATATTTTTATATTTAGAAGTTTATTTCTAAAAACCGGAATTGAGGTCAAGGGTGACTGACGTCACTTGCACGCCAGCTTGTGGTGAAGACAGGAGAGAAACGTTTTGGCTGTCTTCTAACTTAATCCATCCTGCCAATTCTTCATAAAATTCGTGCCCCAAATAGCAACCTCCCGCTCTCCCTCGGGAAGCCAATACGGAAGTAGCTGAAACTGCAATTCATCAAAATTCCGCTAGTCCTGGCTCCATAATAGAGCAAAGTGCAATTGAGCCCACTGTTAGAATGGCCAACTTTACAGCAGAAAAAAGGGTGTTTACAGCCTGGTACAAAGAACGATTTTGGTTCATTTAGCTATTATTACCCTCCATGACAACTGTGAGGGGGGTGAATTTTTTTATAACTCATCCATTTCCTTTAAATTAGGTTATATTGAGTTTGCATAATTAAGGGCGTGGCCACTTGAGTGACAGCTAGGTCTCGCTGGTCACCGTCACTTCACCTCAGCTGAATCCGGCAGATTAGCCGCTGATCTCGCCATATTCATCGTATTTTTGTGTTGTTTTATGTGGCTTTACACAGTCAGCTGCCTTTTGGGATTATTTCTTACAATCATCAGATGATATGGTATGCTGTGTGCATTTAATTGTGCTCACAAACCATTCATGTGGCCTTGTTTCCCATGTGAGTAAAGTTATATACTTGTACACCATCTCTATAAATGTATTTGTTTTATTTAAGATCATTTATCATTAATATTTTTCTTTAGACCCGTAAAGCACTCCAGAATGTGACAGATTGATTAGCTGTAGGCTCTTGAACAGTCATCTGAAGCGTTGTCATACAGTGTCATGCTGGATTTCATCAATAGTCTTGCGTTTACTAACACACACTATATCTGAAGTGTTTGGAAGTAATTCGCGTTTTCCTCCTAAAGAAAAACGTCATAAGAACAATGTTTAGTGGCTCACTGTTTTACTACAGTGTTTTTAAAAGTCTAAACACTTTATTGATATAGTGTACAGCCAAGCACATGTGGTCAGAACACAAACAAGTCGCAGGTAATAAAGTATCAAGCGTTTCTCCCAAAGTAAAGTCTGTCTGCCAGGTCTAAGCAAAGTGCCAGCAGGTGTCTGTAGCTCCGTTCACTCTCCGCCTCTTTGCCCTTGTTTGGTATCCCGCCGTGGGTGCGATGACGCGCGAACAAAATGGCGACGGTTGGCTGCGCCTACTTGTAGCTTCTTTTGCAGTGTTCAGAAAGCTATGGGTGACATCACGGATGCTACGTCCATATATTTTACAGTCTATGGTATATGCCGAAGCATGCTAATAGGACTTTGATTTTGCCAGTAACCTGGGTTAAGCACTTCCGGTCAACTGTATGCCAATGCAAAAATCGGCGCATTTAAGGGCAGTTTTCTTTAAAAATCAGCGATCTCCACTGGCTGAATGATATCTGATATAAAGTGGGTCTCAGATTGTACAAGAAGCACTGCATTAAATTACATTTCCCCCACCATGTCTTTATAATATGAGCATTTTTTTTACCCTGTTACATTCAATGGAGCTTCTGCGCTAGCCTGTCGATTCTGATGGGCGCATGCGAATAAACGGCTTTTTGTCTCGTTTTACGCTTGAGCGACTGAATGAATGCCAAAGTTTATTTAACTGAATGCATTTTAATTACATTACAACATCAATGCTGTAAAAGGAACCGTATAAAATGGAAAAAAAATTACAATAGCAGGTCACCGGAAGATTATCAGTATGGGAAAAACACTAGCTCGACATATACACTATTGTTTTGCTGCATTAGCTTACTGACACTGGACTGTTCCATTGCGCCGCGGCCGCATTGGACTCGTACAGGCAAGGGGAGAGACTCGTTGCATTCACTCTCTGAGGATTCCTGCCAATTTTGGATGGATGCATGTCACCATTCAATCGTCGAGGATTTTCGTAGGAACACATACACTGATTCACATTCATTTAACTACATTTACATTACATTCAAGACTACATTACATTACATTCAAGACTTTGAAGTTTTTTTTCATATTGAAATTGGGACATTTAGACTGTTAAAACTGTATTTCCTCCTTCTGTATAGTTATTTTTTTTTTCTCAAAAAGCTGAATTGCTGTGAACATCATATTGTATTTTATTTATTTATTTTTGTTTGTTTTAAACACCTGAGTACATTTTCATCAGGGCTGAAAAACAGTTCTGATACGGAACAGAAAATTGCAATACAGCAAACGCAAAAGTATTATATTGTGTATGGGTATTTATTTTTATTTGAGCAGTTGGAGATTATAATATGAATAATATGCAAATTTAGCCACAGCATTTATAAATATCTTGTTTTGTGGGTGTGAGATAAATTGTGTTGTAATTTCATATATATTTTGGAAAGCTCAGACCCAGTAGATATTTTTCCCCTTTTCAGTTAAATCAACTTGATAGGTGGGTTATATATGCAAATCACTCGTTTTGTTAAAAAAAAAAAATTATACATTTCCAATGTTTCCTATTTAGATTTTAGTATATGTAAGGTTTCTCATATTAAGGTGAGCATGTGCTAAATGACAGAAACAAGTGCACTGGATTTTGAGTTTCTCTTCCTCTCTGTTTCCTTCAGTCAGATAAAGCTGCTCTCTACTGCCTCCTGCTGGCTGGTGGAAAACTCTCATAGACGTCCATCAAGTGCATCAAATCAAAACTTTATTATGATGATGATAAGCAGTTAAACTCAAAAACAGCCTCACACACTCGATATACAACAGTACAATGAAAAATATGTTAGGGTATCACTGCAAAGAGAAAATAATGACAGCTAAGTGTTTTTTTTATCTGAATATCCATTGCTGCAAATGATGCGGCAAATAAAAGTACATTTAAAGGCATGATTGATATTATGAAAGCAGGTTATGTCAAAGATGCAAACGGTTTTAAAGACAGGAAACTCAAACTACAAATTATTTAAAAACAAGACTGAATGAACCCGATTTCTCACAAATGCCTTTTTTCTCTCTTGAGCACTGTTCGTCATTCCAGTTGTTCAGGATGGGTTTTGTAGGCGTCATTTCAATACAGTCTTCATTTACAACTGCATTATTCGGCTCACCACGGGACCAGAACCTGAATAACATGTGTCAGATTTATGTATCAGTCAAATCACAGTGAAAAGGCTCTGGTATACTTCAAACTAGGGCTGGGCGATTTGGCCTAAAATCAAAATCTCGGTTAATTGAACATTTTAACTCGATTTCGATTATTGAACGATTATTTTATTTATTTATTTAACAAGTTTTGTAGCCTACAGTAAATAAGCTCATATTACAAGTGAGAGATTTTTGAATTAAGGGTGCATTACTTGATTTTTTAAAAAATAATTGAAGGAAACACATACTATGTGCTATGTAAATAATGAACATCAGCGTTGAACAACTGAAATTAAATCACGCATTGGCTAAAACCAACAGTAATTTTTTTCTTATTAAAAAGTGAAAGTAAATAACTTGCACTTTTGTAAACAAAATACATTATTTTCAATGTTTTTCATATTAAAAGTAGAAAATAAGCAGTATCTCTTCTAAATAAAATAACTCTTGTACATCCTGTAAATAATATTTTAAACAGTGCATTTCTTGCATCTTCTGTACACAAATATTTGAATGTAAATAACAATTTTATTGTAATGGAAAATATGCTGTGTCTGGCACAGCTTCCAATCTGTAGTGCAAACTTGAGAAGTGTAGCTACATTTTTTTGAAAGATACAAGGCTATGTGCATGAAGGCTGCATCGGACCATACCGCCTGCGTTCGACGCAGAAGTATAAAGTAGCCTTAACAGAGCGGAACCACACGCGGTAGAGAAAATAATAAATAATATTAACCTGGAAAAATTAGATTGATTATAGGTTCGGAATGTCGATTTCGATTATTTTTTGATGAATTGCCCAGCCCTACTTCAAACAAAGTATTTTTTTAGTTATTTGTTAAAGACTAAAAAGGGTGAGTGGCACTATACTGTTTTTGAACACTCAGACACCCCCACGATGTAGTAGGTGGGGTTGTAAATGTGTCATGCCAGCCTGATCTCACAATTACACGTAAGTATTTTATGTTTTGTCAATGTAGTGGCTAATTCGTACGAGTTCAGTCGTACGAAATTGTACAATTTTAAAAAGGAGGCGTGGCACCTAACTCCACCCCTTAACCCAACCGTCATTGGGGGATGAGCAAATCGTACTAAATTGTACGAATTAGATCGTACGAATTTATACGAATTAGCTACAAAATCAAAAGTTACGAATTGCCGTGAGATTGTGTTGGTCATGCTTGTAATGTGCCCAACAATGATGGCGGCTGAGAGAGACCAGTGTTTTAGCCTTTTTTTGTGTACTTTAGTTTAAATATGACTTGTTTGTGTTGTGTTGTGTTTTGTCAAAATGTTGGTTGTGATTGTGAACGCTGTATAGGTGTGGTAAATGGGGAGGCAGTAAGCCGAAAGAATGGAAATTTGTCAGACACAATTTTTGACCACTTTATAAATTTCTTGTTTTTGGATCAGAATTTCACTCATTAATTTTCCTTTGGCTTAGTCCCTTTATTAATCAGGGGTCGCCACAGCGGAATGAACCACCAACTATTCCAGCATACGTTTTACACAGCGGATGCCCTTCCAGCTGCAACCCAGTACTAGGAAACACTCATTCACACACACACACACACTGCGGTCAATTTTAGTTTAATAAATTCCCCTATAGCGCATGTTTTTGGACTGTGGGGGAAACCGAAGCACCCGCATCAACACGGGGAGAACATGCAAACTCCACACAGAAATGTCAGCTGACCCAGCCGGGGCTCGAACCCTCGCTGGAACAAATTTTATTTTATATATTTTATATCTTAATTTTGTTGTATAAAATAAACAAGAAAATCGAATAAATGTGAGTGTAGCGAAGTGCATCTGAAGCACAGCCCGCTACCATGCTTCCGTGATCAGATCAAAAGGCCAAAACAGTTTTATAAACATCCAGCAGACAACAACATTTGTACATTGTTTTCTGTTTGCCGTGGACAGACACCAAATGCCGCCACTGGAATAAGTACTCTCAGAAAAGATGTTGCAGGACTAGGTGGGCTTCTTTTCCAGTGTGTGAGCGATCGTACAGGTGCGGATACATCTGCACCAGCTCTGCTACTCCACTTTCCACTGTATTTTATAGTAGATGTGGCCTGTGTTAATCTGCTGGATATTTTTCTCCTGCCTGACCACCGTGGAATGAGAAACGAATCAAGACTAAGAAATCACATGTCAGAGAAGGTGGGTTTCCTCCAGGCGCTGTGGGTTCCCCCATAGTCCAAAGACATGCACTATAGGTGACTTGATGAAAGTAAGTTGGTCGTAGTGTATGAGTGTGTGTATGGATGTTTTCCAGTACTAGTTTGCAGCTGGAAGGGCATCCGCTGGATAAGCTTTCAGTTCATTCCACTTTGGCAACCCCTTATAAATAAAGGGACTAAGCTGAAGGAAAATGAATGAATCAATGTCAAAGAAGGCCGAGTTCATAATCATCATAGACCAATGGCAGCTTAAAGTTTTTTATGAACCTTAATCATCTCCTATAAAAGTTGAGTTTGGTGAGCTGTTTGAACTACCCAAATTATATCAAAAATAACTTTGTTTTGGCCAGATTTTATCCATAATGTCATTTCAGTTTGTTCTTCAATTTAAAGAGCCACCATTTTTTTTGAAAATGAGCTTCACGCAATGTAACACATCTCTAAGTGAATGAAAACATCCAGCTGAGGGTTAAATCTGAAAGTGCAGCATATTTAAAACTATTGATTCTTTAGCGAAATATTTGACTCAGAATCTAATAAACGAATCGAGTTGGGTTCGGATCTTTCCTTGATTGCTTTGACGCCGATACGGTACATCACCAAATATGTACTTCCAGATTTGATAAAATGTGAACGCGCTTTCACATCAGACACTAGTGGAGGTGCGGGGGATCACAGGACTGATCATGACGAGAAGATGACGATCACTGACATATGGAGATTCGGCTGTGGGGAATAAAGGGTTAAAGTTCAATTTCACAACAATAGCACAGTATAGCCAACCGTGTGCTGTGTTTGTTCCTGCACAGGATTCGCCAGCCATTTGCTATTAAAGGAGCAGCAGAGACTATGGGAATTTGTCAGACTTTGACAGGGACTTTGTCAGTAACTGTTACAGTACATATGGACCAGTTTCTTCTTCCTCCAGATCATAGCATGTAAGTGTCATTAAAATTGTTGCCTCGTTTTGTGTAGTTTGCTAAATATATGTTTATTTGCGTGTTATAAGTTGTAATCACTCTGCATGGCTTGAAATCACGTATCGATTATAGATCAGTGCTTGTACTGTATCTCTCAGGCTAAATCTGTATGTGGCTGTTCGCATATCGTGTCCAAAACCATGCTAAAAACGTGACGCGTGCTTCTTCCTTCACCAATTCAATGGATTTCTGAACTGGTGATCCTCTGCTGTTTGTTGCTATGGCCACCATCAGCTGTTCCTGCACACACGTGCGGCGCGGTCACTTTTCAAAATAGTTCAACTTTTACCACTGTGTGCATTAATACTGAATGTGTGTCGTTATTATAACTCTGGGTTAGGTTTAAGAGTAGAGTTATATGCTGGTGTTTAACATCATATACTTTCTGCTACTTCATACTGTAGCCATGGTTGGCATATCTTTCTGTCTCGCGCTGAACCCAGTTGGCCAATCACAACAGACTGAGTCTTCGTTCCAATCAACGCAGATTAGCTTTGTGCTAAGGAGGGTTTTGGGAACAAATGAATCGCTGAACGATTCATATGGGAGTCGCTGGGATAATTAGATAAAAAAAATGCAGATTATAAGACAATGAGTGTTTTTTGACCTTGCATGCAGATCAGCCTGTTGTCAGCCCCCCAAAACCAAAATATGACCTGTTATAATGCAAAATAGGGGCCCTTTAATTTAACATATACCGTGGCCTTAACATGCACTTAAATATGAAGCTCAATATTGTAAACATGTTTAATGATGACTACACTGGCAAATAAGTGCACTTTGTGGTTGTTGACTTACCCTTGATTCAGTGGTGAATTATCCACCCACTTCATGGTGCCCTCAGTCTCTTTGTCAGACAAACCGATCCATGTGTCCTCCTTGACTAATGAGGAAATCAACCTCTGTGTGTGAATAACAGCAGGATAAGTGTGATTCTTCTCAATCATTAACAAACACCCGATTAACAAACTCACCTGCTTCTCTTCACTCTTAATAATGACCAGATCAGCTCCACGATTCTTACAGAACTGCCTGCTCTCAGACCAGCTCATCGCCTCAGTGAACATGAACAAAACTAAACAACACACATTCATTTCCTTTTCAAAACATGCAAATGATAAAGTAACTATTATATCAGATTAGCACTGACCATATTGAGAATAAGCCTTCTTCAGTTCAGCACTCATTGACGTGACTCTGGTCTCCAGCTGCAGTTTCTCCAGACTCAGAGAGTTCACGTTGTTCTGTAACTGGCTCTTCTGAGCATTGAGATCACTGACTCTGGTCTCCAGCTGGTGTTTCTCCAGACTCAGAGAGTTGTATTTGTCCTCCAGCTGGTGTTTGTCAGTCTTCAGATCAGAGTTGCTGTGCTGTAAGCTGCTGATGGTGTGATTGAGCTATTCAACTGTGTTCTTGTAAGTCTTTAACAGGTCTCTCTCTGCTGTGATGCTGATGTGCTGCAGTGTGATGAAGAGCAGCAGAAGAGCACAAATGAACCCCAGGATCACCAACACCGACATCACACACCTGCATTTTCCTGACAAACACACAAACAAACACACAGATATCAGTGGAAAACATTTAGAAATTCAGTTTCAGGCTTTGTTGGTGGTATTTTTTCTTAGGTTCTGTAGCTAAAGTTTTTATATATGCTAACAATGTTGCCATATGAAAATCCAAACAAGAGCATGACGACAACGCAAATACAACACTAATCCTGCGATAATACATTTAACATAAGTTTAGTTCTAAATTTCTCATTTCCTCATCTGCAACACCGTTTCTGTTCAGAGTTCATTTCTACTTACTGCGTTTTCGGTCGTTTTCTTTATCCTGGTTGTGATTCTGTGTTTGAGGTCCAGTCGAGTCCTGAACATCTCTGCACTGAACATTTTCAGAAATATCCTCTGAATCCATCATTTTCTTGTATGTCGTGGTCTTGGATCACAGATGCCGTCAATGTAGTTGTGTTGAACGGCAGATGCTTTTCTTAAACTCTGCAAACTCGAACAAGGAAGTTTAATTTCACACTCGCCAACCAATAACATTAGTCTTAACCCACCCCCTCTGCAGACCCATGTTACGGATTATGTATTGTACAATCAATTTATTATCAGCTTCAAAAGTCAACAGGAAGATTCTTTGACACTTAAACAGGTTCTGTCACAAATCCTTCAGGCTTATTTGAAAACTACTATAAAGTGTGCAGCAGCAGACCTGGAAATAAACTCCGGCTCAAGAGCTGAAAATGGCTGTTACAGCGTGAATGAGGAAGTCATCATAGTGTGAAGTTTCCAACAGAAGTAGTAAAACCACTTCTATTAAGTTTAAACTTTAACTACATTTAAGTTGAGATATCTTATCTAAAACATTGCTGCATACATGTCTGAACAAAATGCACATTTTCCATGTTGATCATTCAGAGAATTAAATGGAGGAGCTTGAACTCGAGCAGTTTTCATTTCCTGATGCATCTGCTGGTGAGTACTTCTTTTCACTACAGACTTGCTGACTGCAAAAATATATATTTATAGTGCTATTTCAACTCAGAATGTCCCAAAATGGCATGTAGAATAGAATGTAACTTGTTTTAAAAGCTCGTGTATTAATAAATTAAAAAAAATGTTTTGACAATAGTCAAGCCTTTTAAAAAGTGTGTGCTTATACACTATATACTGCAATGAAACAGAAATGCATGACTAAAATATTATACAAAAATACTACAATTCACCAATTCATTAAAACAGAAAGCAATTAAAATCAGAAGCAGTTTCACAGGACGTCAACATCAGCATTAAAGGTTAAATTAACTCAAACTGAGAGACGTCAGACTTCTGCAGTTTACTGACCTCAACACTCCATACAGCTAAGGCAAATAATAACAGATTACAGTCCTATTGATGTAAATCTGCTCGTGCTGGAGAAAAACAAGTTCCCAGATCACCCCTTTATATGAAAATATTGTATATTTAATGAAACAGAGTTTAAAAGACTGGAACTTTTAAAATGAATTACACAATCATGTTAAGATTTGATAGGATAAATACAAATAAAAGCTTGACAAGGCTGGATGAAGCTTATTTCTCACAAATCCCTTTTCTTCTGTCCGAGCATCATTCCGGTTATTCGGGATGAAATTCTCACTTCAACACAGTCCTCGTCCTGACTCAGGTAGTTATTCGGCTCACCTCTAGCCCAAAACCTAAAGAAAATGTGACAAGACTTAAAATTTTCAAAGTGAAAATCAAAGTTTTACTTAAATGGGAATTTATAAGTCAATCACACTCAGTTTCACAATGTCAACGAACAAAAGTGACCGTAGAGAAGCAAAAGAGAGAGGAGAATGCATAGTAAATGTCTTTAAGAGGCCGTTTATACAACATTTTGAGTCAAAACTGGTAAACTTTTTAGGCATTTTTACTTTTTTTTTTTTTTTACTAGCATTTGGGGAATTGAAAACTAGTTTTAAAGTGGAAGTTTTGTAAAATACAGCCTTCATTATGTTACTGTAGGTGTGAACACCCAATATGGCAACCTTTGAAAAGGATGAGGTCATATGTAGTAAACATGCCCAGTATGTGCTGATTTAAAGTGAAGTTTACTTATAAACTAATTTCGAGAGGATTGCATGCTTATGATTGTTCTCAGCTGGTCCCACATCAGCTCACGCTTGATTATCCAATCAGATGATTCCTAACTCCCTATAAATACCCAGAGTTTTCCTATCTCAATATCTTCGTCTTGAAGAATCCAGTTAAAGTCCCTTCTAAAACCAGTTGACATTTCCCCGGTTTCCTCCCACAGTCCAAAAACCACACAACCTAAGTAAATTGAACATACTAAATTGATATCAAAGCCAAGCTCTTAGCGAGTACACCTCTCTTCAGCTATCCTATACCTGTCATTAGCCAGAAATAAGTCACTTCATCAAGATCTACCTGAGCTCAAACTCTCTGCTAACGGGAGGGAGCCCTGGGCTCGAGGATCTCAAAGCTCAGGGCTCTCTCCCGGGTCAGCATGCCAAACAAGCTTTATTATCAATCATCAGCTAAGTGTGAACTCTTGAAAGACAAGAAGTAAAAACATACACAACAATGGTGCAATACTTGCTAGTGTTGTTGCTGCTCAAGAGTTTGCTAACTCTTTTTCAGCACAGTGTGGATTTACTTCACCAATATTACAACCAACAGCGAATTATAGACACATGGCAAATTCTAAATACACACCAGCACTGATCTGTCTGTGACAAGTCATTAGTTCTCCACAGATATTGTTTAATAACAAGGTGACAGCATCAAATACTGCCCTTCCAGCTGCAACCCATCACTGGGAAACATCCATACACACTCATTCACACACATACACTACGGACAATTTTAGCTTACCCAATTCACATATACTTTGGACTGTGCAGGAAATCGGAGCACTCGCCAACACAGGGAGAACATGCAAACTCGACACAGAAATGCCAACTTACCCTGCCGAGGCTTGAACCAGCGAACTTCTTGCTGTGAGGCGATTGTGCTACCCACTGCGCAGCCATGATGCACCCTGATTTTCACTGTGCATTGGGACTTTTGAGGGTGTAAATATTTCAGTGTGCTGGAAGAATCCGTTACAGCACTTAACATGGCTGACATCCCGATCAGTGCACTGACTACAAAACAAGATTAGCCCTCAAGATCTCATCTTCTTCTGCATGATTATTTAAGTCAGATAAAACTGCTCTCTGCTGCTTCCTGGAGGAAAATTCACCATATATAATGCAATGAAGCAGAAATGCATGAATGAATTATAAACAAAACAAAAATACTTAAATTCACCAATTTATTAAAATAGAAAGCAATTAAAATCAGAAGCAGTTTCACGGGATTTCAACATCACACTTCAGATGTATGTTTTACTGACCTCAACACTTCAGATCAAAACAGCTGGATTAATATAATGTATTAATATACATATTAATATAAATCTGCTTGTGCTGGAGAAAAACAAGTTTCCAGATAAACCCTTTATATGAAAATATTGTATAATTATTATTACCAATAATTTATTTTTAACAGTTAAAAGGACAGGAATCTTCCAAATTAATTACACAATCATGTTATGATTTGATAATACAAATAAAAGCTTGACAAGGCTTATTTCTCACAAATCCCTCTTCTTTGAATTGAGCATGGGATATCATTCCAGTTATTCAGAGGTTCTTGTGAATTTAGCACTTCAACACAGTCCTCGTCCATACCTTTATAGTTATTGGGCTCACCTTTAAGCCAAAACCTAAAAAAAAAGGTCAGATTTTCAATTATTCAAGTCACAAAATTAAAGTTTCAAACAATCAAAAAGCAATTCATGAGTCAGTGTAACCCCGCCAGTCTTACACCACCAATCCCGCTCCGAGCTGGTATCAGACTGGCGACCTTCTGCATGGGAGTTGGTTGCTCTACCAAGGAGGCTAAACACCATAACCTCTAGTGTCTGTCGCTAGAGCACCTTTAGAGGTCAGAGGAATGAGGTTTTACCTGCACAGCACTTCACTAGCTGGCCTCCGTTATATCAACAATACTCATTTTCACAATGCAACAAACAAAAGTGACCAGAGAAGTGAAAGGGAAAAATAATTCATAGGAAATGTGTTTGGTGGCCAGTTTCTGGTACAGTTTGGTACGCTTTTATGTCTGTTTTCAGTGTCAAAAGGTATCAAAAAGTGAACCGTGCTTTACCACTTTTTGGGTACCCTTTACAAAGGGGGTACCTAGCACAACAAAAGGGTATCAAAAGGTAGAGATAGATGCTCAGATGAATGCTATTAGTTTACAGAGATATGTCACTAGCGTGTGCAACAAGCCTGGAGAATGAAAACAAACGAAGCCCCATTTTTAAATACACAGCCGAGACATTACACTGTAATAATATATATATATATATATATATACACATACACACACACAGTATATAAGTTTACATACACTCTGAAAAAAGGAATATAACCGTTTTTTTTTTAATGTCTGATGGTATATCATAATAAACGTTTACTATTTATGGTGTAACTGTTTACTATTTATGGTGTAACTGTTTACTATTTATGGTGTAACTGAGTCAGATTTGTAGGTTCTCTTGCTCGCACAAGCTTTTTCAACTCTGCCCACAAATTTTCTATAGGATTGAGTTCAGGGCTTTGTGATAGCCACTCCAAAACATTTACTCTGTTGTCCTTAAAGCACATTTTAACTCATTTGGCAGTATGCTCAGGGTCATGGTCCATTCGGAAGACCCATTTGTGGCCAAGTTTTAATTTTCTGGCTGATGTCTTGAGATGTTGCTTCAGTATTTCTACATAATGTTCTTTCTTCATGATGCCATCTATGCTGTGAAGTGGACCAGTCCCTCCTGCAGCAAAATAGCCCCACAACATGATGCTGCCGCTCCCATACTTCACAGTTGGGATGGTGTTCCTAGGCTTGTAAGCTTTCCCCTTTGTCCTCCAAATATATAACACTGGTCATCATGGCCAAACAGTTCAATCTTAGTTCCATCAGACCACAGGGCATGTCTCCAGAAATGAGTAATCTGGGTTTATTGTTGATTCTGGCTTGTTGATTTTCCCATGTTGTCACACAAGGAAGCAGCGTGTTTGAGCTTTTCCTTAAATACTACTCTACAGTTGTTCCTCTAATTAGCTCAAATGTTGTCAATTAGCCAATCAGAAACTTCCAAAACCTTGACATCATCATCTGAGCTTTTTCAGAGGCGTAATAATCTTATTGTATGTAAACCTTTGACTTTCAAGAAAAGTTATAACAATTTCTCAAAAATATATCGCTATTAAGCA
The DNA here is from genome assembly GCF_903798145.1 of Danio aesculapii. NCBI lineage: Eukaryota > Metazoa > Chordata > Actinopteri > Cypriniformes > Danionidae > Danio > Danio aesculapii. The sequence goes on along the minus strand of NC_079435.1, from coordinate 4,423,688 downwards.
GAACAGAAACAGATTTGATCATTCTAACTTACCTAAAAGAGAAAACGTTTAGTCACATTAACATCTGACGTTTTTAAATGGTTATGTGCCTTTTTATACAGTGTATGTAAACTTCTGGTTTCAACTGTATAATAACCAGCCATGGTCGACCCTAGCTTAAACAAACTTTGTCGACGTCTTAGTGAACAGCAACAAAGCCAAGAAGAGGAGCAGAATCTGCTGTGTGTCCTGTCGTTGTTGGAGAGGCCGTCTAAAAGTGTGAGCGCTTTCACTTCTCTAGAGAGCTCTTTTTGCTTGAGCTCGCCGCGCGTCTATATTTGAAATAACAAACTTGAGCTCATGATAATAACGTTCACGTGATTATTGAAGTGCTTCTGAAATCATGAAACGAGCATAAAAAAACTGGAAAACATATCTTAAGCACTTACTGAGTGTTTTCTGACTCGTGATTCAGTATTGAATTATCCACCCACTTCATGGTGCCCTCAGTCTCGATGTCAGTCAAGCCAATCCACACTCTCTCTTTCACAAATGAAGATATGAACCTCTGTGTGTGAATAAAAGCAGAATAAGTGTGATTTATATCATTCAGTAACAAACACTCAATAAACAAACTCACCTGCTTCTCTTCACTCTTAATAATGACCAGATCAGCTCCACGATCCCTGCAGAACTGCCTGCTCTCAGACCAGCTCTTCGCCTCAGTGGACATGAAAAACACACCTAAACAACACACATTTTCATACACTGTTTACAAAATATAAAGAAACTATATAATCAGATTAGCACTGACCTGGTTTAGAATAAGCCTCCTTCAGTTCAGCAGTCAAGCTGTTGATGGTGTTCTTTAACAGGTCTCTCTCTGCTGTGATGCTGATGTGCTGCAGTGTGATGACTAGCAGCAGAGCACAAATGAGCCCCATGATCACCAACACCAACAACACACATCTGCTGCCTCCTGACAAACACACACAGATATCAATGAGAACACCTTGTTTTAAATCAACCTGTTTTTTTGTAATTGTCTTCACACAATAAACAAGGTAGATTATTTTAATTGAATAGCACAAACATCAATATATGGTTACAATTTTGATGTACAGTAAAGATCCAAACAAGAACATGCGGAGAAAAGCATGTTTATTCCTAGCAGTGGTGGAAAGAGTATTGAAAAATTATACTCTGAAGTCTGAAGGAGCTTGAACTCGAGCAGTGTTCACTTCTTGATGCAGCTCTAAATACAAGTCCTCTAAATACATTTTGTTCGTCACCTAAGCAGTGTTAAATTAAACAGGATGTGACTATTTGATACAAGCCTTCAGGCTGAATATAATCTTCTGGTTTTTAACTGCACCACCAAATGATATCGTCATTTACAAGAAAATGGTCATTACAAACAAAAGCCTGATACACTGCTCTTGTACAAGATCTTTTCTTAAAGCGCCCCTATTATGGGTTTTTTGAAAATGACCTTACATGTAGTGTGTCACACAGCTCTAAGTGAAGTGAAATATCCAGCTAAGGGTTAAATCTGTAAGTGTACAGTGTTTAAAACTATTGATTCATCTATAAAAGAGTCGACTCATAGTGCTTCAAATGAATCGTCTTGATAAGGAGTCTTTAACCGTTTCGGCGTTTCTACACACTTACAATGGGTGATTCGTCCAATAGTATCTGGATGCAGCCTTTATGATGCAAGCAGAGATTGCATCACTCAGCGATGCAATGTCAGACACAATGCACTCAATGGAATGTGTGACGGCACTGTGACGGGTTAGGGGTGGGGTTAGGTGAGCGCATTAAAAAGCATTGGATGCAGCTCAAATTGCACTGCACCATGTCTGCATCCAGACCCCTCTCGATTCGTCTGCCGTTTATTAAAGGAAGGATCAGATAACACTATTGATGTATGAGACTTCGACAGTTCGACAGGAACTTTACAGTTCTACCAGAAAGACTTTAGGAGGCAGATAAACGTTTTAACATCTACTGTGAATTGTTTGCATAAATGTAAGTTCATTGTGGTCCTTTTATAAAGTCCTTTGGCGTAAGCCCCGTCTATAGTGCAGAACTCTGGATGAGCTGGCAGATCCTGCCTGAAGATGAAGGCAGGGCAAAGCCAACCCCAAAAGACAAAACTTAGGCTTCAGTTTTGTAGCAATCCTAAAACAGAGAATGACATTAAATGAGATAGCTTACATTGTATATTCATGCAAATTGCGTAGGGCAAAATGGAGATTAAACAGTGCCCTAATGGGCAGAGAGGTATATAAGAGATCCAGCATGAAGATAAAAACGAAGCACACAATTACATTAACATTTAGTCATTTAGCAGACGCTTTTATCCAAAACGACTTACAAATGAGGACAAGGAAGCAATTTACACAACTATAAGAGCAGCAGTGAACAAGTGCTATAGACAAGTTTCAGGTGTGTAAAGTCTAAGAAGCAAAGCATTAGAAATTTTTTATTTTTTTGAGAGAGAGAGAGAGCACAGTTAGTGGTATAGCCAGAGAGGCAGTTACAGTTTAGGAAGGAAAGTGGAGACTAAACAGTTGCGTTTTTAGTCGTTTCTTGAAGACAGCAAGTGACTCTGCTGTTCTGATGTAGTTAGGGAGTTCATTCCACCAACTGGGCAGATTGAATGCGAGAGTTCGGGAAAGTGATTTCTTCCCTCTTTGGGATGGAACAACGAGGCGACGTTCATTCACAGAACGCAAGTTTCTGAAGGGCAAATACATCTGCAGAAGTGAGAGCAGATATGAAGGAACCAAGCTAACGGTCACTTTGTAAGCAAACATCAGAGCTTTGAATTTGATGCGGGCAGCAACTGGCAGCCAGTGCAAACGGGTGAGTAGCGGAGTGAGGAGAGAGAGAGTGCCCTGACGGGCAGAGAAGAGAGTGCCCCGACGGGCAGAGGAGAGAGAGAGTGACCCGACGGGCAGAGAAGAGAGAGAGTGCCCCGACGGGCAAAGGAGAGAGAGTGTGCCCCGACGGGGCAGAGGAGAGAGAGTGTGCCCTAATGGGTAGAGGAGATTAAGAGTGTGCCCCGACGGGCCGAAGACATTCAGAGTGTGCCCCGACAGGCGAAAGAGATTGAGAGCGTGCCCCGACGGGCTGAAGAAATTGAGAACATGCCCAGATGGGCAGAGGACAGACAGAGCGTGCCCCGATGTGTATAGGAAATTGAGAGTGTGCCCTGATGGTTCGAAGAGATTGAGAGTTTGCCCCGATGGGCTGAAGACATTGAGAGTGTGCTCCGACGGGTCAAAGAGATTGAGAGCGTGCCCCGATGGGCTGAAGACATTGAGAGTGTGCTCCGACGGGTCAAAGAGATTGAGAGCGTGCCCCTATGGGTCGAAGAGCTGGAGAGTGTGCCCAGACGGGTCGAAGAGATTGAGAGTGTGCCCCGATGGGCCAAAGACATTGAGAGTGTGCTCCAACGGGTCGAAGAGATTTAAAGCATGCCCCGACGAGCCGAAGACATTGACATTGCTTGTGCGAGACGGAGCCCCGTCGGGCTTGCTTGTGCAAGACGGAGCCCTGGGGAGCTTGCTGTGTGAGGCGGAGCCCCTTTTTGGGCTTGTTGTGCGAGACGGAGCCCTGGCAAACTTGCTGTGCGAGACGTGGCCCTGTTAGGCTTGCTGTGCGAGATGGAGCCCTGTTGGGCTTGCTGTGCTAGACGGAGCGCTGGCAGGCTTGCTATGCGAGATGGAGCCCCGGCGGGTGGCGGCCTTGCTGAGCGAGACAGAGCCCCGGCGGGCAGCTAGGCTAGATCAGAGTTACCCTGTATGAAACCCATGAAAATGGACAATGCGTTGTGATTTATGACAATTAATGTCTAGCTGTTTAGAAAACCGGAGTAAACATTGAATACTAAATTATGATTGGGTCCTGTCTGAGGATGACCCCCCCAAAAAAACAGTTAAGATTTTCCCTGTTGGAATTTTTTATATAGTCGATAAGTAGTAGCGCAGGCCTGTCCATGTGATGACTAGGTTTTACTGAACATTGTTCTAATGCTAATATTCTTTGTAATGCTTCCGGTATCCTAGAAATGTGATGTCAACACCAGTTAGCTTGGCTTATCTGCTCTGCAGTCACATTCTACATGCTGTTGTGTATGAGAGAGCAGAGACAGCAGTGCGTTGAGCTAAACAGAATTTGGGGATTCAGGTGGATGAAAGTTTCAGTATGGTATAGTTCATTATGAGACCTCAAGATTTATCTGTATGTGAATGTGACCACAAGAGCAGCGAACCTCTTGAAAACATATAGCAAGTACAGCACCTGTAGCCTACCTTCATTCTTGTTAAAAGGGGATTAAAGAGCTTAGGTGCATGCATACACAGATCAAGATCAATTACAGTGATTAAGCGCTTAATCACATTATATATGATGTTACATAGATTAATCAAATTATGTTTATGTAAGGTAAAGTTAAATTGTGATGATACCAAAATTGCATTATCGAACAGTTATGTCCATGTAAATGTGCTACTATAAAGTGTCACATTAAGTGCAGATGAAAGGCAACGATAAGCCACGATTAAATAGACCTAGCTATATGGAAGAAACCTATGAACCATAGAAAGTGGTAAGCCAAGATGTCATGTAACGCGAAGTGCTATAAAATTAAACTGGACCACCAGTAGCTGCAAAGACAGCATAGGATGATTATTACATGAAATGAAAGGAACCGTTTGAAACTTAAAATGTATGTAGTGGGCTCACATGTTAGGCTGACTATGTACATGTATCAGCTTGATATTTGATGATATTAATTTGATATTATTGTGGATATAGGGTGCATTGACCCTGCAGAACTGCCTGCTCTCAGACCAGCTCTTCGCCTCAGTGGACATGAAAAACCAACCTAAACAACACACATATTCATACACTTTATAAAACTATTAGCAAAGTATAAATAAACTAATAGAATTAGATCAGCACTGACCTTGTTTAATATAAGCCTTCTTCAGTTCATCATTCAATGATGTGATATTGTTTTCTAACTCCAGTTTCTCCAGACTCAGAGAGCTGAAGTTGTTCTGTAACTGACTCTTCTGAGCATTGAGATCACTGACTCTGGTCTCCAGCTGGTGTTTCTCCAAGCTCAGAGAGTTGTATTTGTCCTCCAGCTGGTGTTTTTCAGTCTTCAGATCAGTGTTGTTGTGCTGTAAGCTGCTGATGGTGTGATTGAGCTCTTCAACTGTGTTCTTGTAAGTCTTTAACAGGTCTCTCTCTGCTGTGATGCTGATGTGCTGCAGTGTGATGAAGAGCAGCAGAAGAGCACAAATGATCCCCATAATCGCTAACACCAACAACACACATCTGCTGCCTCCTGACAAACACACACAGATATCAATGAAAAACACTTAGAAATTCAGTTGTAAATCTGTCTTGTTTGATATTCGTTCTTAGGTTTCTATATGCAGATACAGCAATAATTCTATGATAATACATTTAACATAAGTGTAGTTCTTCATTTCTCATTTCCGGCACCATTTCTGGTTTACAGTTTATTTCTACTTACTGTGTTTTCGAGCTTTTCCTTCATCGTGGTTGTGATTCTGTGTTTGAGGTCTAGTCGAGTCCTGAATATCTCTGCTCTGAACATTTGCATAAATGTCCTCTGAATCCATCTTTATTTGTATGTCAGACAGTGCGTCTTCACCAATGTTTTGGTTTTGAATGACAGATGCTTTTCTTAAATAGTAGCAACTCTAAACAGGAAGTTTCATTTCACACAGCATTTTCTCAACAATAATGGTGACATTTTGACCAAGACAAAGCACTCTGCAGACACATGTTAGGCTTATTGTTGTGTACTGTAATTTCATATATATATATGAATATAAATTCAATATATAGACTTCAAAAAGACTAAATAGGCCAAATTTTACTTTACCCTTTTACCCTACATTGATAACACAGGAAACAGCGGTGTAGTACAGTACAGAAACTGCATTAGTGAAAATAACCAACGATTTACTCTTAGCTGCTGACCAAGGGTGCATCTCGCTATTAGTTCTACTCGATCTTAGTGCGGCATTTGACACCATTGACCATGGTATCCTTATTAATCGCTTAAAGTCTACAGGTGTCCAGGGACAGGCCCTACAATGGTTTAAGTCATACTTATCTGACCGTTACCAGTTTGTAAATATAAATGGACAGCCTTCACAAATCAGCCCAGTAAAATACGGGGTGCCTCAAGGATCAGTTTTAGGCCCTTTACTGTTTACAATATACATGCTACCCCTGGGAGACATTATTAGAAGACATGGGATCAGCTTTCACTGCTATGCAGATGATACTCAATTATATATTTCAACTAAACCTGACGAGACGTCTAATCTGCCCAAGCTAACTGAGTGTATTAAAGATGTTAAAGACTGGATGACCAACAATTATCTTCTCTTAAACTCAGACAAAACAGAATTATTACTTATTGGGCCTAAATACTGTACACAGCAGATCTCACAACTCGATCTACAATTAGAGGGATACAAAGTTAGCGTTAGTTCTACTATAAAAGATCTGGGTGTCATATTAGACAGCAATTTAACTTTTAAAAATCATATTTCCCATGTCACAAAAACTGCTTTCTTTCATCTGAGAAATATAGCTAAGTTACGAAGTATGCTATCCATCTCAGATGCAGAAAAGCTTGTCCATGCTTTTATGACTTCTAGGCTGGACTACTGTAATGCTCTGTTTGCTGGCTGCCCAGCATCCTCTATTAACAAACTTCAGCTAGTACAAAATGCAGCTGCCAGAGTTCTAACCAGGTCTAGAAAATTTGATCACATCACCCCAATTTTATCCTCCTTACACTGGCTGCCTGTTAAGTTTCGTATTGAATTTAAAATATTGCTTCTTACATATAAAGCTCTAAATAATCTAGCTCCTGTTTATCTAACCAATCTTCTGTCTCGCTACAATCCAACTCGCTCTTTAAGATCTCAAAACTCAGGGCTTCTGGTAGTACCTAGAATAGCAAAGTCGAGTAAAGGAGGTCGAGCCTTCTCATTTATAGCTCCTAAACTCTGGAATAGCCTTCCTGATAACGTCCGAGGCTCAGACACACTCTCCCAATTCAAAACTAGATTAAAGACCTATCTGTTCAGTAAAGCATACACTTAGTGCACCACTTAGGGGGCTTCCACACAGGTTATGCATCTTGCTGATATACACTGTGAACATCAGCTACGCTAATTATTTTCTTTATTCTCCATTTCCACCTGGGGATACTCTTCCCGAGGCCCTCAGACTATGCAGAGTCACTGATTCGATCCAAGACCAACGACGAGATGATCCCAAGGTTTCCATATCCTGGACCTGGCCGAATCCTGAACAACTACTGCGATGGTCATGGAAGAGTGGAGAACATGAGACTGTTTCCTGTGACGCTCCAGAGACAGACGAGTCTTCGCTGAGGCCAGCTTCCAGCCTCCGCCACTGAGACTGCAGCTCTGCACAAGACGTTTGGCCAGCGGAGAAATTAAAATGGTCGTGCCCAACTGAGCCTGGTTTCTCTCAAGGTTTTTTTTCTTCACTTCCGCCTTTAGTGAAGTTTTTTTTCCCTCTCCGCTGTCACCACTGGCTTGCATGGTTCAGGATCTGTAGAGCTGCGCATCGTTGGATTTGCTCTTCAATATTTGGACTCTCAGTAGTGATTATTAAACCACACTGAACTGAGCTAAACTGAACTGAACTTAAACACTACAAACTGAACTACACTGTTCCTATTTACTGTGACCTTTTATGTGAAGCTGCTTTGACACAATCTACATTGTATAAGCGCTATACAAATAAAGGTGAATTGAATTGAAAAAAAAGTGTAGCTTGACTGAGGAAGTGGACATTATTAGGAGTCAGCAACATTTGATTCATAGTAAAACCATTTATTTTAAGTTTAAAATTGAACTAAAGTATAAAGAGCATTTAGAGAATTAAAGGAGGAACTAGAACTGAAACTTTTTATCTCCTGATGCAGCTCGATCTGCTTCATATTCTGCCTTTCTTATCTGGCTTTTTCATCTGTGGACGTGGTTATCTGCTGGCCTTTTGTATATTAAACAAATTGTCTGTGTTTAAGCAGATTGGGTTCGTCAAAATAAAGAGCATCTGCTTTTTTAAGCCTTTCATGAACAGCTCTGTTTGCAAATCACGCAACAATTTGTCATATAAGATTCATATATTTTTAAAGGGGTGGTCTAGAGTGTAATTTTAAGGCTTGGTTGTGTAAGATGCAAAGCAATGTGTGTTCATGCTTCATTTGAAGAAAATCTGGTTATTTTGCATATATCTTTGATTATATACAGCTACTCTGCTAACATGGAAACGACTATATTTCCTAGTTCCTCTGAAAAGCCCGCCCTCAAGAGGCTCTGATTGGTCAGCTAACATAATGTGCTGTGATTGCGTAATGTGCTGCCTGAATCAGACAGAAAATAACACAGAGGACACAGCTTTGTCTTGTCTTTCACATATATTCGGAATAAGCATGTGTAAGTAATATAAAATGTTCATCTTTTGTGAGTTTGTTATTTGAGATGTAGAACACACGGAAAGCATCCGCATAGAGAGACACTGCAGCGCTGTTGAAGATGGAAGATGAAGATTGAAGATGTGGGTGTTTACAGCAGTTTGATGAATAAATATGTATTTGTAGCTAAACTGTTAACGGTGCTAGCATTTCCTGTTGTTTACGTCTTTGCTACAACATACCAATAACACTAGAAACTGTGCATATAGTTGATCGATTTTAACAAATAAAAATACTTACAGGTCGCGGCTCACAATCCACAGCTTCGGCTATAATGGTCGGAGGAGTTTTTAGCCCAATCCAGCACTGAACTGAGAGAGATTCTCGAAGCTGTCCTTTGTCAAATGCTAGAGCTATAGCTTTTTTGATAATTCTCTGTAACATAATTAAATTAAACTGTAGGCACTTCTCTCTTTGTGTCGTGTCCTTTGGAAGCCCAAATACAGAAACAGAAGAAGCTCTGTGGAAATAGCAGCGTTTGGATGGCATTTTAGCTTTCTCTGCTATAACATTACAGCGCCTCTGTGGCCACACCCCTTCACTGCGTGGGGTATATGCGCGTGGTGACTGCGTGTAACCTGAAGCATTTATGATCTCACTAGCCTGGATGTATTTGTTTGTTGTCCCCAAATTCGTTCGCTGTAGGCTTTGCTAAGCTAACTCTGTAAAAACCAATATCTCCCTTTGCATTGAACTTTGAGCGTCTTCCATTCAGAGATGTTGTTTATGTCCACACAGCTGCATTACACATCAACTAAAGTTTAAAATATCATTAAAATAAAAGTTTAAAATATCTTTAATGTTCATAAATAAGAGTTTACTATATGTATGGTATCTCATATTAGAGTGAGCACACACATAATGCCAGAAACAAGTGCACTTGATTTTGAGTTTGTCTTCCTCTTGGTTTCCTTCAGTCAGATTAATCTGCTCTCTACTGCATCCTGCTGGCTGGAGGAAAACTCTCATAGACATTCATCAAGTGCATCAAATCAAAATTTTATTATGATGATGATAAGCAGCTAAACTCAAAAGCAGTCTCATCACAAGCTAACGGAGTATTATGAATTAGATGTTAGGCTTATTACAGAAAAGAGAAAATAATAACAGCTCATTTTTTATCTGAATGTCCACCCCTGATGTGGTGAATTACAGAGAAAATATAAAACATAAACAAAGTGCCATGAAAGCAGGATATATTAAAGCAAAGTTTCAAACTATTATATGACCACAGCAAGATTAATACAACAGATAAACCATAAGACAGACTGAATGAACCCTATTTCTCACAAATAAATCTTCTCTTTTTTGAGCACAGCTCATCATTCCAGTTGTTCAGGACAGGATTTGTAGATTGAAGTTCAACACAGTCTTCATGTTCATCTGGATCATTCGGCTCACCGCTGGACCAAAACCTGAATATGTGTATTTGAATCAGTCAAATCACAGTGTAAACATGTTTAATGATGCTTCAATGAGCTTTTCTCAAATGAAAGAAGTGCTTCCCAGACCAATAATTTTAAGACTTCAAGACTAAAGCTCTAGTAAGTACTACAACTCCTGCAAACGGCTCTTTATTCACACTCTTCAGGTGATAGCACTAAAGACTGAGGACTGTTACTGCCCCCTTATGGAAAGACAGAGTATGTTCTGGTTTAACAACTTTATTAATCCCACCAGGGGCAATTAGATTAGGGTAATAGCTTTTCATGAATCAACAAACACACACAAATCACTTACAAACAGTGTTAAAAAAACAAAAACAATCCAGAATGCTTCATGTATAACTTCATAAATAGTTGAAAAAAAAAACACCTTGGAGAAACACCTGTATTAGAAATGTAAATTTAAAACTTGCTAAAATGTAATGTTGTAAAGCCTTACTGCCTCTGGAAAAAATGTAAATTTATATCTGTTGGAAGAGCATTTAATGCTTCTTAACCTTCTTCCAGAGGGCAACAGAACAAAAAAAGGCTTCAGAGGATGGGAGTCATCTCTTATCACACTTTGAGTTTTCCTTAATACTTGCTGTTCATGTAACTCCGCTAGACTCCTCAGAGGTAGACCAATAATCTTGGAGCAAGTCTTGACTAAATTTTGCAGTCGATTTTTCTCTCTAACGGAAAGTGAAGATAACCAGCATAAAAAGGAAAAGCTTAATAAACTCTCGATATAAGTGGTATAAAAAGTTCTCAGTATACGTTTTTCTACACAGAAAGAGTTCAGTTTTCTAACATACATTCTCTGATGCACTTTCTTAGCAACAGCTTCTGAATTCTGCTGGAACTTTAATGTGGTATCAAATATTGTACCAAGATACTTATATTCCTGAATGTGCTTGTATGTGTATGTGCTTGTGATTCTAAATGTGCTTGTAAGTCTGTTATAAGAATCATAGGTTTGTATTAATCTCCAGAGCAATGGAGACTTACCTGTCAACATTGGCATGTGAAAATACACCCCCCCCCCCCCACCCACATTGTAAATAAACTGCTGAAACGGTCAGTAATACGTTTTTTTATTATTTTCAAAGGATATAATAATTAGTTTACATTAAAAAAGAACTGCAAATGAATTAGCAAACAGTTCAGCTCAATAAAATGATTAGCTATTATAAAGAAATTGAATCAAGTTATCAAATCTCATTCATCTTTTCTTCACTGTATAATTTAAACATTCTGTATACATTAACAGAGGTGTCCCTTTAAAATAGTACAGATCTATAATGAAAGCATTTGATTGCTTTCCTAACTGTTTATGCTCATTTAAGACAAAAACCCAACAAGATCGACATGTCTAGATGTTGTTATTATTATTATTCGTTCATTCATTTTCTTTTAAGCTTAGTTCTTTTATTAATCTGGGGTCACCACAGCGGAATGAACCGCCATTATTATTATTATCATTATCATTATGATGATGACGTGTATGTCTGTTCAAACACGCACACAAAACCCAGTGTCCACTTGAGCTTCGCATCGAATCGCGTACGTACAGAATCCGCTAGGGAAACAGTGATAGTGATTTATTTATCACTATGGAGCGCAGCGACGCAGTGGTGCTGTGGTAGTGCTGTTCCCTCACAGCAAGAAGGCCGCTGGGTCGCTGGTTCGAGCCTCGGCTCAGTTGGCGTTTCTATGTGGAGTTTGCATGTTCTCCCTGCGTTCTCCCCCAAAGACATGCGGTACAGGTGAATTGCATAGGCTAAATTGTTCGTAGTGTATGAGTGTATGTGTGAATGAGTGTGTGTGGATGTTTCCCAGAGACGGGTTGCGGCTGGAAGGGCATCCGCTGCGTAAAAACTTGCTGGATAAGTTGGCGCAGTGTTTCCCAACCCTTTTCCTGGAGGCACACCAACAGTACATATTTTGGACGTCTCCCTTACCTGACTAATTAACTTCAGGTTTTGGAGTCTCTTCTTATGTTCTAATTAGGTGATTCAGGTGTGTTTGATTAGGGAGAGGTTGAAAATGTGTACTCTTGGTGTGCCTTCAGGAACAGGGTTGGGAAACACTGAGTTGACGGTTCATTCCGCTGTGGCGACCCGGGTTAATAAAGGGACTATGCCAAAAAAGAAAATGAATGAATGAATGACTATGGAGTGCATCAGACAGACTGTTTTGAGGATTACATAGGGGCAATGGCGCCTGTAATGAAAAGGAAATGAATCGTGCCGTTTTTATGTTTATTTCAAAGTGTTTTTATGCCTAAATGAAATGAAAGCACAGAACAGATTCACATTTAAGAGCAAGGGGCGGCCCCTGGTGGTTCGGTGGTATGGGTTGCAAATAGGGAGGATTGGCTCTTCACAGAAAGATAAAAAAAATACGGGAGAAATACAGAAAAATACCTTTACAGGATGACAGCGGGATAGAACTGTAAAATACGAGAGAATCCCGGGAAAAACAGGAGGGTTGACAGGTATGAATGGAGCACATGAGAGATTTCCTCTTAGTGGTGTTCATTGTCTATGTGCATCTAAACAAAAGTTTCTTGATCATATTTACATATCTGTAAATCTGTATATACCTGTATCAAATATCATATCACTGTAATACGTTTAGTTGAATTATTTAATTTAGCTGTACGGTCATTCTAATGACTTATATATATTGCCTAATTCCACGATTAACATCGGTAATATAGTTTATCCTTATTGTTTGTATCAAGCAGAAGTATATTTGCCTTTCATTAGTTACAGATTATGATACGATTTAATGACGTTGCTGTATATGTTAATCATGCTAACGCATGCGCTATATTGAGTAATGTCATTAAAGCACGTGGCCATGGGTGTAACGAGGAGACTGACACGGAGGGATCCATTATGCAGTATTTATTAGTCACAGTCAAACATCCCAATACGCACTAAAGTGTGAACACACATCAACAGTAATTAATAATGGTCTTGGGGCTGGCGGCTGAAAGACACAGAGTGATTTACCAGGCATAGATCAGTGGCAGGCGGAGTGGTTCAGAATCCGTTAGACAGGCTTGGGTCGAGGGCAGGCAGCGTGGTTCAGAGTCCGTGTATAAAGCAAAGGTCGTGGGCAGGCAGAAGGCAACTCAGAGTCAGAAACAGTCCGGGGTTATTCTCAGAAGATCAGACAGGAAAGACCGCTCAGTAATGCTGGCCGGGGCTAAACAAGACTTCACAATGAACTGGTGTTTGAGTGTGGCTTATATAGGAAGCGTGGGTTGTTAACTAGATTCAGTTCAGGTGTGTGCACAATCAGTTTAGATGGATGATGTAATGCTTAAAAGTCCGGGGATGGTGACCTCTGCTGGCCAGTGAGGGGAATGACTGGGGCCGAGTCGGTAACAGTGGGTTTTATCTGTGTTCGGGTTTTGTCTGGCCAAAGTTGAGTATCTGATATATAAGGTATTAAAAGTGAAGATCACACTTCTGGTTATCATCTAATGTCTTTCCAACTATTAGTAGGCTACTGTAATTGTCAGCTATTGTTTATTGTATTGTTAAACTGTGATGAATGTTAATTACTGATATCTACTATTGTTTCTACTTGTTTGTAGAACCACACACCACCAACACCCATATATTTCCAAATGGAAATAATACCATGTGAGAGGATAAAGCATTGAGGTTTTATCAGACGTGACACTGTGATTATTTCAACTTGAACCAGATTAGACAGCAACAACAGCAAATAAGTGCAGTTTCTGAGTGTTTTCTGACTTACCCTTGATTCAGTGTTGAATTATCCACCCACTTCATGGTGCCCCCAGTCTCGATGTCAGACAAACCGATCCACACTTTCTCCTTGACTAATGAAGATATGAACCTCTGTGTGTGAATAAAAGCAGGATAAGTGTGATTCCTCTCATTCAATAACAAACACTCAATAGACAAACTCACCTGCTTCTCTTCACTCTTAATAATGACCAGATCAGCTCCACGATCCCTGCAGAACTGCCTGCTCTCAGACCAGCTCATCGCCTCAGTGAGAATGAACAACACACCTGAACAACACACATCTTCATACACTTTTCAAAACTGTATGCAAATGATAAAGTAGATATTATAAGAGATTAGCACTGACCATGTTTAGAATACGCCTTTTTCAGTTCAGCACTCATTGACGTGATATTGTTTTCGAACTCCAGTTTCGTCTGATTCAAAGAGTTAAAGTTGTTCTGTAACTGGTTTTTCTCAACATCAAGATCAGTGACTTTAGTCTCCAGTTCCAGTTTCTCCAGACTCAGAGAGTTGACGTTGTTCTGTAACTGGTTTTTCTCAGCATTGAGATCACTGACTCTGGTCTCCAGCTGCAGTTTCTCCAGACTCAGAGAGTTGTATTTGTCCTCCAGCTGGTGTTTCTCCAGACTCAGAGAGTTGTATTTGTCCTCCAGCTGGTGTTTCTCCAGACTCAGAGAGTTGTATTTGTCCTCCAGCTGGTGTTTGTCAGTCTTCAGATCAGTGTTGCTGTGCTGTAAGGTGTGATTGAGCTCTTCAACTGTGTTCTTGTAAGTCTTTAGCAGGTCTCTCTCTGCTGTGATGCTTTTGTGCCACAGTGTGATAAAGAGCAACAGAAGAGCACAAATAAACCCCACAATCGCTAACACCACATATCTGCATCTTCCTGCCAACCAGAAACAAAACACAGTTATTTAAGATCAAGGTCAACTTTTTTTAATTCATTTTTAACAACATGAATGGTGATCAAAAGATCCAAGTGTTAGGAACAGCAAATAATATCTTGACTTCTAGTTGCTCGTTTGGTATCAGAAGAGGCTTACATGAAAGGCAAATGCCCCTAGATTACGTTTATTTTACCAAAATAAAATACGATCATGCCTTGATTTTTAATGATTTAATTAGGACAGTAAGGTCTGAATTTGTTTAGACAAAAGTCTTGTCAAAAGTCTTATCTTTGAGTAAATGATGTTGTTTATTTATTTCCGAATTGACTTTTATTGTTTGATTCTGTAATTAACAGGGTGACACGGTGGCTCAGTGGTTAGCACTGTCACCTCACAGTAAGACGGTTCCTGGTTCTAGTCCTGGGCCAGTTGGCATTTCTGTTTGGAGTTTGCATGTTCTCCCCTTGTTGGTGTGGGTTTCCTCCGGCTGCTCCGGTTTCCCCCCACAGTCCAAACACGTGCACTATAGGGGAATTGAATGAGCTAAATTGGCCTTAATGTATGAATGTGTGAATGTCAGAGTGCATGGGTGTTTCCCAGTACTGGGTTGTGGCGTAAAACATATGCCGTAATAGCTGGCAGTTAATTCCATTGTGGCAATCCCGGATAAATAAGGGACTAAGCTGAAAGAAAATGAATGAAATGTAATTGGCACCATACACTTGTATCTGCAAAGTAAAAGTGTTAAGTTTTGATTCAGTCTGGATTCTCCTGAAATCTTTTATATCTAGTTAGAATATGTGAAGTCTGCTCTACCGCTATGCTGTCACAAGATTCTGTAGATTTTAAGGCTCATTTGACTGTACGGAGCAAGAGACATGGCAGCATGAAGACCTTTTAATTAGTTTAATCACTGATATTAGCAAGTTGCGTGGAAATGACTAAATTAAGTTTATTTATAAACTAGTGTTGAGAGGATCACGTGCTGATTGTTCACGTCTGGTACCGCATTAGCCTGCGATTGATTCTCCAATCAGACAATTCCTAACTATTAATAACCAGAGATTTTTATCTCAGTCTTTATCTTTGTCTTGAAGAACTCCCCACCACCGCTACTCCCCCTCCTTTCTAGATGGGTCAGACGGTAGCCCAGTGATAAGCACAGTTGCCTCGCAGCAAAAATGTCTCTGGTTAAAGTCTCCACCCAACCAGTTAATATTTCTGTGCAGAGTTTGCTTGTTCTCCCTGTGTTCGCGTGGGTTTCCCACAAGTTCTCCGGTTCCTCCTACAGTCCAAAAAACCCGCAACCTAAGTATATTGAACATACCAAATTGGCATCATAGTCAAGCTCTTAGCAAGCCGTATATCTCTTCTAAACATCCCTATATCTGTCAGAAATAAGTCGGGGGAGTTTATCAAGATCTACTTGCTCTTAAAATCCCATCTCGCCCTGCTAATGAGAGGGAGCCGAGGGCTCGAGGATCTTATACTTTCAGGGCTCTCTCGAGATAGCATGCCAAACAAGCTTATTACCAATCATCAGCTAAGTGTGAATTTTTTAACTACACTTTTAGTACGAGTGATCAGGAGGCAACCGGACTGATTGGATATTAATTAACCCTGTATCCTCTGACTAACTTCAGAATGCTGAGATTTCCGTGAGAATAGATGCAAACCCAGGGCATGAAACTCTAAGCGGCGTTTGGTCCCTATTAAACGTATAATAGAGAGTACGTGATCAGATATAAATCAAAAACTCTAAACTGATTCATGAATGATAAATGTGATCCATTGCTATAATTAGAAATACAGTCTAAATCTAATGGTCACTTCAAATTGGAGCCAGATTCAATTTGGAGCTGGAAACAAATATAAATAAATCTTAATAAATAAGAGAATACTTTTCAGAAGCGCTAGAAAAGGCTTAAGTGCATTTAACCTTCGACCATTCATTGGATTCTGTTGTTGGGCTGACGCAAGCTTTTATATTTAGTAGCAATGATTCTATAATCAAAATCCAAACAAGACGACGAGGAAACACAAATGAAACTATAATTTAATACACTTAACATAAAAGCAGCTCTTAGAAAAAAAATATTTGAAACTCTTTGTGACGTTCCTCATTTCCTCATCCGAGACACCATTTGAGATCAATTTCTACTCACTGCGTTTTCGATCGTTTCCTTCATCCTGGTTTTCATTCTGTGCTTGAGGTTCAGTTGAGTCCTGAAAATCTCTACATTGAACATTTTCATAAATATTCTCTGAATCCATGATTTCGCTAAAGTATATATAAGACAGTGTGTCTTTACATACACTTATGGTCTTGACTGACAGGAGCTTTTCTTATATTGTTCTTACCCTAAACAGGAAGTTTCATTTCACACCTGCTGATAAATATAAATTCACCAACACAAAGATCCCTCCACAGAGCCATTTTGGGCTTATGATTCTGGACTGTACATTTGACATATTATCAGCCAACAAAAAAAGCCAACAAGAAGGATCTTTGACACTCAAAAAAGCTTTGCAGGTCCTGTCAGGTCCAGTCCCTCAGGCTCATTTGAAAACTACAGTAAAGTGTGCTGCAGCAGGGCTGGAAATAAATAAGAGCCATATTTGACACCTCTGGTAGGTACATGGTAATTGAGGAAGTGACCATAGTGTGAAGTTTCCAACAATAGCAGTAAATTTCTATTAAGTTCAAACTTTAACTACAGTTTAGTTGAGAAATCTGATTTATAATGTTGCTGCATCATGTGTGTCTGAATAAAATGCTGATCATTCAGAGATTTAAAGACTGGAGGAGCTTGAACTCGAGCAGTTTTCTGCACTTTCTGCCTCTTCATTCATCATCTCTGAGGTCCAGTTGTGTTCTTAAAATATATGCATCTATGCTTACTATACAAGTCCTCTAAATACTCGATTGTTTTTATTACCTTTATCACCGCTAAATTAAAGCAGGAAGTTCAATTCAATTCAATTCACCTTTATTTGTATAGCGCTTATACAATGTAGATTGTGTCAAAGCAGCTTCACATAAAAGGTCACAGTAAATAGGAACAGTGTAGTTCAGTTTGTAGTGTTTAAGTTCAGTTCAGTTGAGCTCAGTTCAGTGTGGTTTAATAATCACTACTGGGAGTCCAAATATTGAAGAGCAAATCCAACGATGCGCAGCTCTACAGATCCTGAACCATGCAAGCCAGTGGCGACAGCGGAGAGGGAAAAAAAAAAACTTCACTAAAGGCGGAAGTGAAGAAAAAAAACCTTGAGAGAAACCAGGCTCAGTTGGGCACGACCATTTTAATTTCTCCGCTGGCCAAACGTCTTGTGCAGAGCTGCAGTCTCAGTGGCGGAGGCTGGAAGCTGGCCTCAGCGAAGACTCGTCTGTCTCTGGAGCGTCATAGGAAACAGTCTCATGTTCTCCACTCCACAAATAGTGACTATTTGATGCGGCCTTCAGGCTGAAAATAATCTTCCGCTCGTCACCCTCCTCACGCTGCTGTTTTTAACCGCACCACCGTGACGCTAAGATTATGATACATTCATTTCTACAATGAAAATGTTGATTAGAAAAAATGTCTAATACAGTGCTGTTGACCTTTTCTGTAATTTTTATACAATACTTTGATTCCAGACAAACTACATTCAATACAAATCTGAGAGATAAACAGGTTTATCAAGCTTTATTTCTCCAGTTTCTGCAGGTGTATACCTGTTCTCTTATAAACAGTTCATTGTGAATTAATCTCAGTGTGTGTGTGATTATTAACTCCTTTTAGTGTATAAATATGCTTTTACCTTCTGACCTTTCTCACTACCTAAACTGAGTTTCCTCATTTCATTTCTTGCACTCTGAACTCTGAACTCTGAAACTCTACACTGTAAAACCCAATAAGTTAAGGTAACTCAAACCATTTGAGAAAACCGATTGCAACAAAGCATTTAAGTTAAAAAACTAATCTTAATGAGTACTGTGAACTTAATCTATTTTAGTAAACGAAGCAATTTGAGCATAGTAAACCCCAGTAAATGAAGAGAACTCAAACCAACCGAGTACTGTAAAACCCAATAAGTTAAGGCAACTCAAACTGTTTTAGAAAACCAATTGCAGCAAACCATTTAAGTTAAAAAACTAATCCTAATGAGTACTGTGAACTTAATCTATTTGAGTAAACGAAGCAATTTGAGCACAGTAAAACCCAGTAAATGAAGAGAACTCAAACCAACGGAGTACTGTAAAACCCAATAAGTTAAGGCAACTCAACCCATTTGAGGAAACCGATTGCTACAAGCCATTTCAGTTAAAAATCTAATCTATATGAGTACCTTGAACTTACTCTATTTCAGTTGAAGTAATGATGTATTTAATTAACTCATTAACTTCAACGCTGAGTTCAAAACTCTTTTCAAATGAGTAGAATTAACGTTCAGTCAATTTTGAGTTAACTACACTCATTTCATTTGATAAAGTTGACCGTTGGGTCTGACAGCGTACACATCTCTGCTCATTGTCATAGGAAAATATTTTAATCATAGACAAGAATCTTCACCCCGGAACGAAACAATAATGGGGAGACAGAAGCAGAGAGATGGACATTGCCTTGTTATTATTTACAGTGGCTTTAATTTTTCAGATGTTCTTCATTTCAACCACTCCGAACTATGAGCTAAATGATAAGCTATTGCCTTTTTTAAGGGTGAGGTGCTTTGAATGTCCTGCCAAGTTTACATTTCAGTTTAAATGCTCACACAATGAGCAAAATAGTGCATTTCAAGGCAGTTCAGGGAATCTTAAGTACACTCAACTAACACATTTAAAGGACATGATGTCTAGCATTTAGTTTTTTTCCCCTGCTGCATTATGCCGAGTACAAACTGCACAACATTAGCCCCGATTTTAACTTGCCGACAGGTTTTGAGAAATCATTGACAAATGCCTAAAATCACAGGCAAATCGGTGCTCGTTCACGTGAGTAACAATCGCACAGTGTGAACTATCAATAACGCCATCTGAGAGAATCGCCGATGAGCCACCGGCAACCGTGAGATATTTGGCATGATAAATATCTGGAGCTGTCGGCGATTCAAATCATGCCGTGTGAAATGTGTTCTGATTGAAAATAACATCGGCCAAGAAATGGAGGAGAAACTAGTGGAAATTTGGCAGGAGCACCCGTGTCTGATGTGTTTATATTATGCTGTAATATAAATCAACAAATTGTAGTACATCCTATAATATAGGCTACTTCAGTTTACTCAGGTGTTGTGTTGCGTGCGTGCTTTGTTTCCGTCACTTCTCATGCGTGTTTGGTTGTGAGATATAATTTGTGGATCGAGACAAAGTTGTCGGCGATTCCTATTAATTTGAAATTTCCTATTTGAACGTCACGCAGTGTGAAACCCCTTGTTGCCAAGCCATCTTGCAGTGTAAACAAAGCATCGACAAAACGCTTGCCCCAATAGTCATGCAGTGTGAAAACATCTGGGACACTTTGAAAATCATGCAGTCTGAACTCGGCAGTGACAAAATACATACAGCTGCTGGCTACACTAATGATATGACAGAAAAACTATTTTAATTTAATATTATTTAGTTAGATTGTTACTATGTCAGGTTAGAAAGTGTGAGTAAACAGTGAGGACATTTTAATTTCTGTAAAGCCTTTCACGAATGTTGATGCATGCATATCACACAATGACTGTCCAAACAGAAGAATATATATATTTTCAAAGTTTCCTATTTAGAGTTTAGCACATATTAACGTGAGCATGTGCTAAATGACAGAAACAAGTACACTTGATTTTGAATTTGTCTTCCTCTCTGTTTCCTTCAGTCAGATAAAGCTGCTCTCTACTCCCTCCTGCTGGCTGGAGGAAAACTCTCATAGACATCCATCAAGTGCAACACAATAAAACCTTTATTATGATGATGATAATAAGCAATTCAACTCAAAAGCAGTCTCACATAGTACAAAACAGAATAATAAATCAGACTGTAAAAAGGGTGCCAGTTTCATAACAGCATAGAAAAAAACAATGACAGCTCAATAATTCGATTTTCATCTGAATTTGATGTGGGATTTTACAGAAAATGTATACAACATAAACATGATACCATGAAAGCATATAACCGGCAAACTGTTTTAAAGACAGGAAACTCTATTATAAAGTATTTAAACAATACAAGAGTAACACAATGACATTAAAAGATGAGATGAACCCTATTTTTCACAAATCCCTTTTGACAACTGTGAGCACGGCATATCATTCCAGTTATTCAGGACGGGTCGTGTGGGCAACAGTTCAATACAGTCTTCATTTCCATTTAAATCATTTGGCTCACCGCTGAACCAGTAGCTGTAAACATGTTTTAGAGCTGAATCAAACAACAGTGTAAACACATTTAATCACTTTAATGAGGGAAGAACTCTTTTCAAATGGACAAAGTCCTTCTCGGATATTTTATAGGGTTAGTTCACTCAAAAATGATACTCAGCCCGTTTTTTACTCAGTCGTACTCAGCCTATCTCTCAGTCGAGTATTATTTGAGTCTGATTTCACATAAAACTACCTATTAATAAACTATTAATTTTAGTTTATTGTAATAATGCTGTAAAAAATGTGAAAATAAGAAAGTCTATAATATGTATTTTAATGTACGCGAATAAGCCCAACTACCCCTGAGAGAGTTTTACTTTCCATAATCTAACCGACAGAGGAGCATCTACAGGCGGCAGGGATTTAAATCTTTCAGAATGCCTGTGATAACTAATTATAAATGAATTAATTAAATAATTAATTAATTGATTAATTAGTTAATTAATTTACTTTTTATTAAAATTTATTTTTAATTTATAAAGTGTGAAGGTACTTTGAAATTGTAAAAAATAATACAAAAATAGTAAGACTCGAGTAGTGCCAGCTTGTGTCATCATATAACGTCATTCAACAAAATAACTCATAAGACTATGATTTATTCATGCATTCATTTTCTTTTCGGCTTAGCCCCTTTATTAATCTAGGGTCGCCACAGCAGAATGAACCGGCAACTTATCCAGCATATGTTTTACGCAGCGGATGCCCTTCCAGCCGCAACCCATCACTGGGAAACATTCATACACACTCATTCACACACATACACTCTGGACAATTTAGCGTACCCAATTCGCCTGTACTGCATGTCTTTGGACTTGCAAATTAAGATTTGACTATGTAAATCCAGATTCAGGGACATTCCTATATATATACACTGGCGATCAAAATTAGAGAACAATTTATAAATAATTGAACAATTCTGAAATAACGTCATCTTCACTGCTCAACAGTTGAAGGAGTTTTTGTCCCGTCTATACCATGCTACCAGAACACTTTTTCCACAAAAAAACTAAGGCATTTCAACAAAAAACATTATTTTGCAGAAAACACACTGATCAAAATTAGAGAACACTTTCAGATACCTCCCAGTTATTGATGTTAATCTGGCACCTGGTGCTAATTTCCCCGATTATCTGTCAACCCCTATTTACCTGGCAGCCTAACTTTCAGTTTCACTGACTCTGCAAGATGGTGGGCCATTCTAAAGTGACTGAAAGCCTCCGGCAGCAGGTTGTCCAGATGAGAGCCAAAGGGATGACCCTATCAGCCATAGCAAGACAAGCTGGTCGATCCAAATCTGTTATTTCAAGAATATTGAATCTTTACATCATCACAAACTCATTCAAGTCCCCCAAGAAGGCTGGTCGTCCACGGAAGACAAATACAAAAGAGGACAGGATACTGCAGAGGATCTCAATGGCCAATCGTTTCCACACTGCAGCTGGAATTGCTCACCAGTTCAGCGCTGAACAGGGTAAAGATCTATCTCGTCATACAGTGTCTCGACGTTTAAGAGCATTTGGACTGAAAGCCCACTCTGCAGTGACCAAACCTCTCATTAGCAGGAAGAATCAAAAGGCTAGACTAAGCTTTGCTGAGGAGCATGTTGTGTGGACAGAGGAGAACTGGTCCAAAGTTCACTTCAGTGATGAAAGCAAGTTTAATTTATTTGGGTCCGATGGGAAACATTATGTTCGGCGAAAAACTGGAGAAAGACTGAACCCAAAGTGTGTAAAGAAGTCAGTAAAAAGTGGAGGAGGGAGTGTCATGGTTTGGGTTTGTTTTCTGCAGCAGGAGTTGGGCCTCTTATACAGCTACATGGCAGAGTGAATGCAAATGTTTATCAGAACCTTCTTCAACAACATATGGTTCCTTCCCTGCGTTCATCACCCAATCAGCCCGCAGTATTCATGCAGGACAATGCTCCATGTAACACAGCAAAATGGGTAAAGCAATTCCTTGAAACTGAAAACATTGAAATAATGACATGGCCTGCCCAGAGTCCTGAACTCAACCCAATAGAAAACCTCTGGAAAATCCTTGGCGACAAAGTTATGGCCAAGAAACCCACTACAGTCACTGAACTGTGGAAGAGACTGGAAGAAGAGTGGACCAAAATCACACCAGAGCAGTGTGAGAGACTAGTGCTGTCCTGTGGCCGCAGATGTGCTGAAGTCATTCAGAGCAGAGGCCTGTACACTTCCTACTAATTGCTGACTGTTGTAACCTTCAGAAAAAATTGCTGTAATCTTTTTCCATGCTACAGTCATTGTTGTTCTCTAATTTTGATCAGTGTGTTTTCTGCAAAATAATGTTTTTTGTCGAAATGCCTTAGTTTTTTTTGTGGAAAAAGTGTTCTGGTAGCATGGTATAGACGGGACAAAAACTCCTTCAACTGTTGAGCAGTGAAGATGACGTTATTTCAGAATTGTTCAATTATTTATAAATTGTTCTCTAATTTTGATCGCCAGTGTATATATATATATATATATATATATATATATATATATATATATATATATATATATATATATATATATATATATATATATATATATATATATATATATATATATATATATATATATATATATGTATATATATATATATATATATATATATGTGTGTGTGACTGTGTAGGTGCTGGGATGCTGAAGAATGGGTCACTCAAGCTCCTTTTATTGTCCTGAGACAAACACAACACCATAGATTTAGTTCGTTTGCAGCTCTGATGATATTAGTGTCAGCAGAGAGGCGTCTTGGGACTGCTGGTGAACTACATGTTCTCTTATCTTATACATTGTGA
This sequence comes from Danio aesculapii, assembly GCF_903798145.1. Classification (NCBI taxonomy): domain Eukaryota; kingdom Metazoa; phylum Chordata; class Actinopteri; order Cypriniformes; family Danionidae; genus Danio; species Danio aesculapii. The sequence goes on along the minus strand of NC_079435.1, from coordinate 4,399,848 downwards.
TGTATATTGGTTATAAATGTAAATAAAACATACATGAAAATAAAACTGCCTCATTTCATTTCTGATCAAAATCACATTATTTCAACACCACAGTAAACTCAAGTGACCAATAATTAGCATTTTTTTGGAAAAGGAATGACAGAGCAGGATAAATACTACTCAAAAACAACAAAACACATAATTCAGCATGTGCAATATGTAGCATATGTGCTACTGCTAACACAGAACATCACAAAGTAATTATACATACCTGAGACAAACACAGCACCATAGATTTAGTTTGTTTGCAGCTCTGGTGATATTAGTGTATTAAAGTGAAATAAACAGAGTTTCAAAGTTCATAAATGCCTATGTTAAATAATAATTTATAAGACGAGCGATCACCAAAGCAGTTTACCATCAGAGAGGCTTCTCGGGACTGCTGATAAATTATGTAGATGTGATGGACACGATTGCAGGTAATGCAAAAACCAATGGTGAGTGTTCCCAGTTGAACCAAGAATTTAACCATTATTTTAACTCTGTTACATATATATATATATATATATATATATATATATATATATATATATATATATATATATATATATATATATATAAATCTAGATTAATCTCGGAATTAATCGAGATTAAAATGGCTCATTTGAATTCTGCCGAAGGCATTCAGAATCTGTGTGCTACCCAAATAATAAGTCTTTGAGAACGGGTTTCTCGAGCCAGGTGGTGCATTAGACCAGGGGCTCATCTCCTGTTTCTGCAGCTAAAGTCTCCCAAAATTACAGGAAACTCTTACATGAAAGCACTTCACGTAAACACCTTAATTATATTATTGTCTGATAAGGCAAAATAACTAGATTACTGATGTCCATGTAAGCATAGTCAGTAGTGTCTTCTAAGTAAGTAAAAGATCCAAAAGGGCATCCTGCTGATTTGATTCAGAAAGGCACTTTTTTGTCAGACGGCTCACCGGTTTGACTTTCATTCACCGTCATTCATTTTAAAAGCATCTGGTCCATTTTATTTGTATATGTTTTACTGTAACGCATAAACTCTACAGGTGCCTGATGGTTAGAGGTGGAGCTAACGTTAATCAGATTCACTCTAGTGAGCTGCATCTATGTTAATACGTCATGTTTGATGTGGTAATTTTTACAGTAGGAATACACACAGGTTAGAAGACATGTTCTAGACTACAGTGCAATTCGGCCAGGTATACATCCGCACTTAAATATCAAGGTAAAAGTCATCATATCTTTCGTAGAATAGACCCAGCTCCCAACCCAACTTTGAGAATAGATTAACGGCGATATTTTTTTATCACTCGACAAGTCTCGCGTTAACGCAACACATTAACGCCGATAACGGCCCACCACTAATATATATATATATATATATATATAATTTATAAGACGAGCTATCACCAAAGCGAGAGAGGCTTCTCGGGACTGCTGGTAAATTTTTATATATATATATTGGATTTGAATGTCATATGATGTAAGATGTTGATCATTTCTTAAATTTCATTTTTGGCAGAACTAACCCTTTAAGGCCTCAAGACTTAACGTCTAGTAAACACAATGACTACAATAGCAAATAATTGCAGTTTCTGTGTGTTTTATGACTTACCCTTGAATTAGTGGTGAATTATCCACCCACTTCATGGTGCCCTCGATCATGATATCATTCAGACCAATCCATGCTCTCTCATTGACTAATGAAGATACGAATCTCTGTGTGTAAATAAAAAGAGGAAAAAGTGTGATTCCTCATTCAATAACAAACACTCACACAAACAAAATCAAACTCACCTGCTTCACTTCATTGTTAATAATGACCAGATCAGCTCCATGATCCCTGCAGAACTGCCTGCTGTCAGACCAGCTCATCGCCGCGGTGAAAAACCAAACTAATCAACACACATTTTCATACACTTTTTAAAAAATACACTTGTTTACAAAGTATTAAGAAACTAACAGAATCAGATTAGCACTGACCTTGTTTAGAATAAGCCTTCATCAGTTCAGCACTCAATAATCTGACTGTGGTCTCCAGATCAGTGTTGTTGTGGTGTAAGCTGCTGATAGTGTGATTGAGCTCTTCAACTGTGTTCTTTAACAGGTCTCTCTCTGCTGTGATGCTGATGTGCTGCAGTGTGATGAAGAGCAGCAGAAGAGCACAAATGATCCCCATGATAACCAACAACAAGAACAACACACATCTGCAGCCTCCTGACAAACAGGAAGAAACACATGTAAATCAGATATGTACAATTCAATGCAAACAGTGTTTTACATCAGGGTTTTTACGCTGGGTTCTGCAAAATGCGGAATAAATATAATTGCGTAAGGAAGTTACATGCAAATAGTTGTGAATTATGAGAGGGAATGTGTGATGCATTTGCTACGAATTTACGGAAATCACCAAAATCACGTCTAACAATCAAGTTGAAATGCTGGGTTCATGCTAACTCTTTTAAAAAATGCTGGGTTCCAAACAATTGCTTCATGTTGTCCCAACACAAGTCGATTATCATTCATTCATTTATTTTCTTTTTGGCTTAGTCCCTTTATTAATCTGGGGTCGCCACAGCGGAATGAACTGCCAACTTATCTAGCACATGTTTTACACAGAGGATGCCTTTCTAGCCGCAACCCATCGCTGGGAAACACCCACAAGTTGATTAAGTTAACCTAATAGGTTTTTTAACAAATGTAAGTGGATTGAACATAAAATAATTAAGTTGTCCCATAAAAAACTCAAAAATTGTGTTGATTCAGCTCATTTTAAATAAGTAGTTTAATAATTTCTTGGGTAAAACGCTGAGCACCATGGTACACCATCTAGTTTACTTTTGGAATGTTTTTTGCTCAAGTAAATAATTTTAACTAGCCCAGTAGACATGATTGAAGCAAATTTTGCATGTTTGCAGCATGCAGCGCAATAATTTTCCTATATTTGCTTTTTGTAAGTAATTTACTCATGAAAATGCTTCATTTCACGTTTGGTGTAAACCCACCATCATAATTCAGCTGAAGTGAAAATTCTTTAATGTTGACAAAGACGTGTATGGCGCAATTTGTTGCTAATTTTCACGTTTTGCGCCACATTGTTTAAATAGCAAATCAATTTACGCCACTTTGTGGACTCATGGGTGTGCCGGTCTGAAAAGGAAGTATGTTAAAGCATAGAACAGGATGTGTGTTTGGATTTAACTCAGTTTTTTAACCACACTTGTTATTATTGTTCATTTATTCGTTTGCTGGAAATTAGAACTGAATTTAGAAATAGTTTTAAAACAAATCTTTGTGCTTAACAAACCTAAATTAAATATGTCGGCTAATGGATGTCTTCAGTGGAGTGAGTTTCCACTGTTTCCTGACTCCACCAAAGTAAAGGCGTAAAGTAAAAAGAAAGTAAAGAGGCCGAATGGAGGAGGCTCATTCTTTATCCTCGTGCTGCAGATGCTCTGTTTTCTCGCCAGTGAAGCGTTCAGTTTTTCCACTCACAAAGTCCACCATGTAAATGCGCCATGGCGCGACACAACTGACTCTTAAAGGGAATGTGAGATGAGACTCTGATTGGTTTAATGCAAATTATGCTCAAAACACACCCAGAACTCATTAAGTGAATAAGCACAACATTGTTAGACTGTGCGCCAGGGCGTATTTTTTTCGTCCTTAAAATAGAAAACGTGGATTTGGTCAGGGGCTCTATTGAATGATCTAGGCGCAAAGTCTAAAGTGCATGGCACAAAAACATTAAGGGTGTGTCCGAATCTACTTTTGCTATTTTAAAGATGGAAAAATATGCTCTGCGCCCCGGTGCATGATCTAACAATCAGAGTCTCATCTCCTATTCCCTTTAAGAGTCAGTTGCATCATGTCATGGCACATTCGCTATTTACATGGCGGACTTTGTAAATGGAAAAAAACTTCACTGCAGAGAAAACGGTTAAACAGAGCATCTGCAGCGTGAAGATAAAGAACAAACCTCCTCCATTCAGCCTCTTTATTTTCTCTTTACTTTTACTCTTTACTTTGCTCCTTTACTTTGGTGGAGTAAGGAAACGGTGGAAGCTCACTCCACTGAACACATCCTTTAGCCGACATATTTAATTTAGTTTATTAAGCGCAAAGTGTAGTTTCAAAACTATTTCTAAATTCAATTCTAATTTCCAGCAAACAAATAAATGAACAATGATAATGATGTGTGGTCAAAAAACTGATTTATATCCAAACACACGTCCTTTTCTTATGCCCCATATGGTCCCAAACCCCACAGGTGGACAAATCTAAACTTGTTTTTATTAAAACAAATATAAATATGCATATAATAAATTATACTGCTAATAATAATAACATTATACAGATGCAGATTGTCATGAATAAACTGAAAAAGCCCCTCGAGATGAAGAAGGCATGAAGGTGGTGGTTTTTATATTAATGTAGAAAATAATATTTTTTGTAATATTTTAATCTTTTAATTATTTTTTCATCTGTAAAGATACTTGTGTATTGCTCTACATCCTGCGTGTATTAGGCAATGTGTACGCTTTTAAGGCGTCTGTGCTGGAATTTAGAGCAGCTTTCAGCTGGTCTATTGAACAGTCTATTTCAGTTCTACAAAATAGCAATGTGCCAACAATGCGACTTAACACACCTCTTTTCTAGACCGGAACACCCATGAGTCCACAAAGTACTGCAAATGGGTTTACTAAATAAACAATGTGGTGCAAAAACTGGAAAATTAGGGTTGTGCTGGTCTAAAAATAGCAAAAATTATGCCAAACAGGTCTTGCGCTGGGTGTATGAAAAGGCCCTACCATCTTTAAAATAGAGCCCTCAAAACTTTTCGACCTTCCGTTCACACTGAGATGGCATTTTTAGGAAACGAAAACATAACTTTTTGAAAACGCTGTCCTAAGTGGATAAATTTGTAGATGATGCAGTCTCAGAAATAAAGGTACAAGAGTCGTCACTGAGGTGGTACCTTTTTCAGAGGTATATATTTGTACTTAAAGGGTCCTTATTAATACCTCAAGGGTATATATTAGTACCTAAGAAGTACAAAAGAGTACCTCTTAAATGTTTTAGGTACTAATATATACCTTTGAGGTACCAATATATTCCCTTTAAGTACAAATATGTATCTTTCGAAAAGGTACCACCCCAGTGACAGCTCTTGTGCCTTTATTTCTGAGAGTGTGGAAAGTAAATAAATGGCAGACACATTATGACACAGGTAAAAGCATCTTACGTCATTTGCCATTTTTCACAGTTGTTCAAAACTCAGAATACTTGTTTCAAGCTCATTTAACTCTTTGTAAGTTTTGCTCTGACAATAGCCATGCTTTTAAAAAAGTGTGTTTTACTTGGTAACATTGACTTTACTTAATAACCCATTAACCATCATAGTGATTTGTGGTTATAAACCATATAATAATACTTAAATATAATGTTGGACCTAACCTAACACAGAGACCTCAATGCTTGCTGTACAATACATTCCAGATGTCATAAGTAGGCCCACACGAAATCTGCGCTCACAGAAATCCACAGATTTTTAGCCCATCATTGGTTCTGATTATTTACTTGAGTAAATGTGTGTACATTTATATTTGTTTAGTTTTTTTTTATTAATTTAAGGATAATTAATTAATAATTAATTAATATTAAGTATTAATTAATAATTAAGTATAATGATAGACTAATATGAAAATATTCATATGATTTCTTTACAATACAGTTTGTAAAGTAATATTTTTTGTAATTTTTGTCAAATAAGGGGATCTAATTGGATTTGCATTGTAAACATGAAATAAAAGTCAAAAAGGTTTTTTATTTTTTTTATATCATATATTAAGGTTTTAGTTACGATACTTCTAAAATCATTCTGCATAAATTTGCAGATTTTTAACAAAAGTCTCAGCAGAAGTAACAAAAATGTCTGCAGAGTCTGTCTGGCCCTAGTCATAACTGTAAAACAGAGTAAATACAACTGAAAACGCCCCAGTGCAGTGATGCCAACACAAGTATCATAAAGTTAAGAAGGTTTTATTGAATCTCATTACCTTGATATTGCTTCAAATTAAAACATAAACAATTCCAAGTATAAAAGACCTGTAAATTTGACATTTAATTTCTAAAAATTGAATTGAGTACTAATTTATATGTATATATATTGCATGAACAAAATTGCTTCATGAAGAGTTTATATTTTTTCTGTGAAGTTTACTTTATCACATTATAATTTTATTAGTCATGGTTATAAGGAAATAGAAAACAATGCACTTAATATAAAACAGAAAAATCTTATGTAACATTTTCAGCCTCTCATATTGATTAAAGTTTTTGCTTACCGCATTTTTGAGCCTTCCTTTCATCCTGAACTTGATTCGATATTTGAAGTCCAAGTGTGTCCGTACTGCTGTGTATATTTTCATAAATGGTCGATATCTCCATTGTTTTCTGCAGTATCCAACAGTCTTTGCAGATTTGCTGTGTTCAGAATGAGTAACGTCTTTAAACAGTCTAAACATACAGAGGAAGTGGCCTCATTTCCTAATGTATAAGTTCCTATTGTTTAAATGGTCATTTTTTTTTACTTCATTTACATTTATTTTTGACAATCAGCATTTGACAATTAGTTCCTATTGCAGGTCAGAAACAAAGAGCATCAGTCTCTTAAAGGGTTATATCACCCAATACTCAAAATTAGTGTGTGTATGCTGCAAACTTTGTAATGGCATTTGTGTGTGACTCATCGTTGCAGAAAACTGCTTCGTTTGCCTGAATAAACTCTACCACAAATATGTCAAATGAACTGTTAGGACTGCGTTGTTTTGGTTTGTGTGTTCATATGTTTTTGTCTGTTGTAGGTTGGGACGTGACTTCAACGCACCTGATGCTCGTCATGGCCCTTGTTTAAACCCAGTGCGAGAGTTCGTCTGGGCTGCTGTTTCTTCATTGTTTGGGCAGTTGGCTTCAACTTGGGCTTTATGTTTGGTTTTTCCTCCAAGCACTAGCAATGACAACACTTACCGCATCCATTTATTCGCCTTTCACGCTGATTGAACCTATTGATACTGATGTCAGTAGCTACGCAAGCTTAACTGGAGCAGTGTTCGTGCCGCCCTTTCGTGGTGTAAAAAAAGCAAGATGCCGCCCTGGGTGACGCCTACACTGCCCATGCCTAAATACACCACTGCTTAATGTTACATCTTTGAGCCAGGTGTAACATAAACATACTTGCTATATTTGACTAGAATAAACACATAAAATGAACCTGTAATCCATAAACTGAATCCTATATCTGCTTTATCCCTGTTAGTCTGTCTGACGTTATTTAATAGCATAGGGGTTTCCAATCTGTGGGGCACGCCCCACCAGGGGGTGCCAACACCTATTAAGGACTAGACTAGGTGCACTAGAGTAAATTATGATGACGATTTTTATGCGTTCACTATAGTGAATCTGATTAATGTTACTTCCACAGCTAACTATCAAGCACCTGTAGAGTTAATGCGTTCCAGTAAAATATACACAAATAAAATGGACCGGCTGCTTTTTAAAATGAATGACGAAAGGAAAGTCTGACAAAAAAAGTGCCCTTCTGAATCAAATCAGCAGGATGTGCTTCTGGATCTTTCCAGCCTGATCTCACAAGAAAACGTAAGTATTTTACGTTTTGTCAGTTTAGTGGCTAATTCGTACGAATTCGTAGGAGTTCAGTCGTACGAAATTGTACGATTTTAAAAAGGAGGCGTGGCACCTAACCCCACCCCTAAACCCAACCGCCATTGGGAGATGAGCAAATCGTACGAAAATGTACGAATTAGATTGTACGAATTCATACGAATTATACACTAAATCAAAAAGTTACGAATTGCCGTGAGATTGTGTTGGATCTTTCACCTACTGTGAAGACACCACTGACTACGTTTATATGGACATCTGTAATCTAGTTATTTGCCTTAATCTGAGTAAGACAATAATATAATGAAGGGGTTTATGTGAAGTGCATTGCTATCCATGTTTCCTGTAGCGTCTCATGTAATTTTGGGTGTTTCATCTTTAATTCTTTGTCTTTAACTGCAGTTTCACTTTCACTCCAGAACATTTCATTCATGCCCCGTGACAAACTGGGGTAGACATGAGTATGGTAAGGACTGGTGGAGGGGTGTTGTTTTAATGGAATTTGATAATGCACACCCAATGCAAAGAAAAAAAACTTCCGCATTTTGAGATATGTGTGTGTGTGTGTGTGCGGTCCTTTACTGACAGCCGTGTGTGTGGAACTTGTCGCAAAGTCCTACAAGACGGTGTTTACTTCATTAATGCCACTAATATATGCATACTCCACGTCTTAATTCCATTTCTGTTTAGTTCAATTATGACTTTAGTCGAATTAAGGTAATCAAAAATCACTTATTACATGGTAGACTCTTAATCAGAGTATTGTCGTATTAAAATCAGAGAATTGGTGTCCATGTAAACATACTCAATGTTCGACACTGTCACCACACTGTCACCACACTGTCAGGGCTCTGTGAACTTGTCTTTGCGAAGCAGCAGTTTCTGTATGTATGTACATCAAAAGCAAGTAGGCTATGGCTCACGCTTATTGACAGTGGAAGATTACGGTTAGTCGCGTCAGGAATCCAACCACGGATTAGCATGTTGTCCTCACAGAAACAGCCTCAACCATCACACCAAATCAGGTAAGTTAGATATTTGTTTTTCAATGTAATTATTAAACACAGCAAGTAATATGTGAATGATGTTTGCACATGCAATATATTTTTGGCTCGTGGGACGGCTGGTGTGGGGGCACGAGTGAAATAGCAGGTGAGGAGAACCAGCTCACTTGCATTTAAAGGCACATGCTAGAAAGACAGCTACACTGTCATCTATAAATGACAGTATAAAATGGGCATATTCAGGAGGGTATAATAAATGATCTGATGGGTATTTTGAGCTGAAACTTTACAGACACATTCTGGAGACACCCAAAACGTATCTTAAATCTTGTAAAAGAGGTAAAATAGGAGCTCTTTAATTTCAGGATATTTTTACAGAGATATTTTCCCCTATTTTAAAACAATTGCATATCTGAAACAGCTGTTTAAGAGCTGCATATACTACTTTCATGTGAAATGTTTGGTCTTAATAGGACATTGATAAGTGGAATTTATTTATAAACTAATTTCGAGAGGAGCACGTGCTTATGATTGATAGCAGCTGATCCTGGTTAGCTAACACACAATCCACCAATCAGATGATTTCTAAATCACTATAAATAACCAAAGCATCTTACCTGAAGGTGCGGTCACACTTGACTTTTCCTTCCATAGACACGCACGCGAATGCGTCAGACCGGAAACGCGGGGTCATGCGTTAAGTTTCGCAGGCTGCTGCGGTGCAAAGTTCAAGCTTGGTGAACTCTGACCTGCGAAATTGCATCACTTGACTGTGTGAGATCAATCGAGCATCAAAACAGGACCTCTCTGGACAGAAATTTAAAACATGGAGCAATCGCTCGCTTTATTAATGTCTAATCATCTTGTTTAATCCCGCCCCTTTTCACAGCGCCACACGACAGAATTTCGCACACACAAAGCCCGGTGTGACCGTAGCTTTAGCCATCTTTGTCTTGAAGAATCCCCCCTTCCACCCCTACTCCTCCCCTTTCCTTATCAGGGCAGCATGGAGGCTCAATGATTAGAATCATTGCCTCACAGCAAGAACGTCACTGGCTCAGACCTTACCTGGCCAGGTCGGCATTTCTGTGCGGAGTTTGCATGTTCTCCCCAAGTTTGCATGGGTTTCCCCAGCCTCTCCAGTTTCCTCCCACAGACCAAAACATGTAACATAAATAAATTGACAAATTAAATCGTCATTATAGGTAAGCAATGATTTCAGCATACAATCTTCATATCCAATTCAAAACCAAGCAGAGGAGTTCTCGAGACCTACCTGAGCTCAGACTCCCCTCTTGCCCTGCAACAGAAGGGAGCCCCGGGATCGAGGATCTCAAGAGCTCAGGGCTCTCCGCCGGGACAGCATGCCAAACACACTTTATAATCAATCATCGGCAAGGGCGAACTCTTGAAAGGTTTAAATATCAGAAGCTGTTGAACATATCCTGCAATGCAGAAGTCTGCTCTTTTCTGCTATTGTTTCAGGACTTCTGATTTATTTGCCTATAGGGGAAATGACTAAGAGTTACAGCAGTAAATGCCAAACTAATTGTTCTATAAACAAGAGTGCTTAGGACACTATATAAAAATATAAATAGTAGATTAAGAAAAAAAATAGTTTGCAACATTAAGCAGCATAACCAGTTGCTTTTTATCGCTAAAAATCAATGGAAGTGAATAAGAGCGGAAGTCTCTACAGTGCAATGGGAGTTCATTCATTCATTCATTTTCCTAGAGCTTACTCCTTTATTTATCAGGTGTAGCCACAGTGGGATGAACTATTTCGCCATTTGTTTTTTTTGCAGTGGATGCCCTTCTGGCTGCAACCCAGTACTGGGAAACACCCATACACTCCCACATTCTCACACACACTCATACACTATAGCTAATTTAGTTCATTCAATTCCCCTATAGCGCATGTGTTTGGACTGTTGGGGAAACCGGAGCACCTGGAGAAAACCCATGCCAATACGGGGAGAACATGCAAACTCCACACAGCTGGAACGCCAAAGCAGCTTAACATAGAAGATTATAGTAAACTGAAACTGTGTCAGTCCAGTGTTCAGAGTTGAACTTCAGTTTAGCTCAGTTCAGTGTGGTTTAATTTTCACTGCTGAAAGTCCAAACACTGAAGAGCGAATCCATCGATACGCATGGATTCCACAAGTCCCAAACCAAGCAAGCCAGTGGCGAGGAACAAACTTCACCACTTCTCAACCTCAAGCAAAATCAGGCTCAGTTGGGCATGACTATTTCTCCTCTGGCCAAACGTCTTGTGGACAGCTGCAGTCTAGGCGCCGGAGGCTGAAGAACGCTGGATGTCCATTCTTGAGAAGCTGCAGATGGGAGTAGGTCACCGGCTGGTGTACAGGCTATCCCTTCAGGATCAATGCGAGGACTCGTCTGTCACTGGGATCTTACAGGAATCTTCTTATGCTCTCCACTCATCCATGACCACCACAGCAGCTGCTTAGGATACGGCCTGGTCCAGGATTATGGAAACCTCGGGAATAATAAAAACAGACTAACATAAGTGCATATGCCGCTCAAACTATAATGTCTTTTGGGAAGTGTTCCATGCTCCGGTTGCCCTAAATAATGCAAACTAACAATCCTTTATAACAGTGGTTCTCAAACTATGGTGGTAAACTATGAAAGTATGACTATGAAATAAACAATTAACACTTTTAATCCTTTGATGCGTACTATAACATTGGTGTGATCAGCATTGGCAGTTCCCTGAAGCGTACGATCACAACGCTGTGCGAAGTTTAAGAATTGATTCTGAAGCAGTTCATTTGACTAATGTGAAAAGTGGCCAGTCACAGTCGACCTTGTCTAGTTTTTCGTGAAACATAAGGGCTGGGCAAATGCCTTTCTGTGTTGCAGAGACAGAAAAACAACTTAAAAACAAATATTTTATTGGAATAATGCTTCTCGGATGTTTTCACTATAGAGATGTCGATGTTATTAGCAAGAGTAATTAAACCGCGGACATATTTCCTGCCATTTCAACGATCTACATACACGTTTCGCTCTCTTCTCTCTGACAGCGAGTTGACTCGCCTCTGACCTGTCACTCCTCTAAATACAGTCTAATGGCTCGTTTCCACTAACTGGTACGGTACGGTACGGTTCGGTTTGGTACGGGTCACCTTTATCAGGCTTGCGTTTCCACCAACAAGGGTACCCTTTTGGTGGACGTGGTGTATAACAGAAAGTTTCAGTCGACGTCATTCTCGCTCGAGGAAATGTCTACAATAAAGCTGTACGGGTCACTTACATATCACATGAGAAGCTCTTCTCACAAAACAAATGCTTCATACACATAAATACTTGTGTAGAAATGTTTATTACTAACTTTTCTATGAACATGAGTTGATTATAACTGCAGATCAATGACAGTGCGAAACAGCCTACTGTAACGTCTGTAATTATATTAAATAAATAAATAAATAAATAAATGAACATATATAAACACATACAGCCCCTTACAGTCTCCGAAATGTTACCAACTACAGAAGAACTACACACAGCAGACATTTCGTCCGTATTTAGGTTCAAAACAAAACAAAATATAGCCTACAGTCAGTGAAAACCTCTCATCTGTGTCTGTAATCTTCAGCAGCACATGTAGCCTCTGTTAGACAGTAATTCAGTCATTCCCAGTTCATATTAGTCCAAAATGTGAAGATAATAAGTTAGTTAATCATGGCATTTTGTTCATGTTTGATGAAAAATAATGTGCTCCTTTTTTCCGGCTTCTCCTTTGTTTCTTCGCGCTTCACTCTCGCGTTTGTCAGTGTCTGACAGGATCTGGTTTCAAAAGCACGTCAATAATCAAGCGCAGGTTATTATCATCAGCTCAAGAAGTTTGTTATTTCAGATATAATGTTAGATGCGCGCGAGCGCTAGCAAGAAAGCGAAACCGCTCGCGCCTCAGACTGGCTCGTAAAAAACTACGGGGCACAGGGTAAATCTGCTCTTCTTCTTGGATTTGTGGCTGTTCATCAAGACGACGACAAGGTTTGTTTGAGCCCAGATCGACCATGGCTTGTTATTATATGTATATATCATTCCGCTGTAATGTCTCGGCTCGTCGGCTGTGTATTTCAAACATGGCGGGTTTTTTGTTTTCATTCTGGCTTGTTGCGTAAGTGAATGACGTATCTAGCGCATCTAGCTCCCCCTTTTGGTACCCTTTCTTGTGTTTCGTACCCTTTCGAAAGGGTGCCGAAAAAGTGGTACGGTTCGGTTCGGTACGCTTTTTGACAGTGGAAACGGCCATAAAAGCATATCAAACCGAACCATACCGTACCGTACCACTCAGTGGAAACGGGCCATTAATGTCGGCGCGGGAATGCAGGTATTGCGCAATTACTCATTTCTGCAAATGTCACGAGTGCTTTATTTTAACATGAGAGCGCAGTCATGTACGTTAATCGCTAAAACAGATATGCGAGCTCTTAAATAGGCTTTTTCAAATGAACTGCAAGTCCTCTCATCATCGCGTCTGTGCTCAGACTATACAATCACGATCTCTGCGCTATTAAAGAAGACATTATTTATCTTTGCTCTTTGACTAAATTTAGTCAAAAACTATCAAGTATTTAGAATTAGATCAATGCATGATCGATGACAATGCTAACAGACTTATTTGGCTGTATCATGAAGTGAAACTTACTTTTAGCAAAGGTGGAACTTTTACATTTTTTTTCGACAAAATAATTACGCAGGAAATGTTTCTGTTTGAGGTATGTCACGGATTGGTCAGGCTCTCACGATCCCCACTCACGAAGATCACCATCACCTGACTTCTAATGAGCACACAGCTGCATCACATTCACGAGCACCAGATAAAAGCACAGCACTCCAGTCGCTCATTGTCCGGGCTCGTCTCGACGAAAGCGGACAACTGAGCGACCACTCAGCGTAGTCATCCTCAGCTAAAACAAACGCTTTACTTACCTGTTCTCTTTGTATTCCTCCTAGTCTTCCTGGTCCACCCGAATCGTCCTGTCTTCCAGTCCTTCCAAGTCTGTGTCATCCTCTGTCAGCTGTATCTGGTGTGTGCTGTCCATCCTCGTGTATTCCTGTTACCCAGCCACGGAGGAAAAGACCCCAACATCATTCCTGATCCTCCTGGCTATCCTTCATGTGCTCCTTGTTGTCATTTAATAAACACCCTAACGTTTCCTTACCTCTGTCTCCTGTCCGCTTCATAACAGAAGCCCGGACCAATAACGACGACAACATGAGCACCCCCGATCACTTTCAAGAGCTGGTGGACCAGTTGAAGCGGATTCTACAGCCACCAGCTCCACTTTCCAACGCACCACCAGCACCGAGCACTTCCGCCTCCACAGTTTCTTCTTCGGCCCTTCCTTCCAGTCCCATGGCCCGACCAGCGCCCTACTCAGGCGGAGCGGGGGAGTGCAATGGTTTTCTGTTACAATGTTCCCTCATATTCGAAATGCAACCTTCTCTATATCCCACAGATAAGTCAAAGATCGCCTACATCGTATCACTACTCTCTGGGCCTGCACTTAAATGGGCTGAGACGATCTGGAACCAAGCCGGGCCGGTCATGAATTCCATCACTACCTTCACGGAGTATTTCAAAGAGGTGTTTGGACGTTCTGATGGGGAAGTAGCCGCTGGAGAGCAGCTGTATCATCTAAAGCAAGGTACTCTATCTACACAGGAATATGCTCTCCGGTTTCGCACTCTAGCAGCTGCAAGTGGATGGAATGAGAGATCGTTGTTGACCACGTACCGGCTCGGCTTGGAACCCACTCTCCGAATCCAGCTGGCCACATTAGATGATACTATGGGTCTGGAGAGATTCATCCAACATTCTCTCCGATGTTCCGATCGTCTCCGTTCCTATCAACAGGACACCATCACCCCCTCGTCTGCACTCCTCCAATCGCCTGAGTCAACAGCCTCTCCAGAACCAGAACCCATGATAATAGAGTCTGGAAGACTGACATCAGCGGAACGACAGAGGAGGCTGACCCGGGGTCTGTGTCTATACTGCGGTGTCAGTGGACACACCCGTATGGAGTGTCCCCTTCGTCCCATTCGGACTTCAGTGAGTGTATTCAGTACGAATATTGAACAATGTAAACCACTTACTACCACCGTACAAATAACTACTGCCTCTATTTCTCTCCTTGTCACAGCCCTCATCGACTCCGGGTCAGCAGGGAACTTCATCTCCCAATCCCTCTGTCGTCAACTCCACCTACGTACTGAGGCGTCCTCGCATATATACCAGATACAACCGATAACCCAGTGCACTCGATCTTCGACCCGTATCCATCGACAATGCGAAGACATCCTTCTTCAAGTGGGGTTGTTACATCAAGAGAGGATTCAATTTCTGGTTCTGGAGGGTGCAAATATGGACATCATTCTAGGGCGCCCGTGGCTGGTGAAGCACGATCCCATCATCTCTTGGGGCACAGGAGAGATAAAGAAATGGGGATCTGGATGTACACCTACCTGTTTTCCAAATCTCCCTCTTCAAGGTCGGAACCCCATTTCTTTGTTTACAACATCGGTCGAGAGTCCTCCTGAGAAGCAGTCTATCCACATTCCTAAGGAGTACAGCTCCTTTCATGATGTCTTCTGCCCCAAGAGAGCTTCCCAGCTACCGCCGCATCGGCCATGGGACTGCGCGATCGACCTAGTTCCAGATGCCCAGTTGCCAAGAGGTAGGATCTACCCGCTCTCGCTTCCAGAGAATCAGGCAATGGAAGATTACATAAGGGAGGCTCTGAGTCAGGGGTACATACGTCACTCAAAATCACCAGCCGCCTCAAGCTTCTTCTTTGTGGCCAAGAAGGACGGAGGGCTGCGTCCATGCATCGACTACAGGGTCCTAAATAACGGTACAGTAAAATACCGATATCCCCTTCCTCTGGTACCAGCCGCTTTGGAACAGCTCCGAGAAGCTAAAGTCTTCACTAAATTGGACCTCCGCAGCGCGTATAATCTGATAAGAATACGTGAGGGGGACCAATGGAAGACAGCATTCGTGACCCCTACTGGCCACTATGAATATGAGGTCATGCCTTACGGTCTGGTCAACGCCCCCTCCGTATTCCAAAACTTCATTCATGAAGTCCTCCGGGAGTTTCTTCACCACTTTGTAATAGTGTACATAGATGACATCCTCATTTACTCCCGGAGTGAGGTCGAACATCGCCAACACGTTGCGGAGGTCCTACACACATTGAGAGAACATCACCTCTACCTCAAAGCGGAGAAATGCTCATTCCACCAGAAGTCGATTCATTTCTTGGGATACATCATTGACCAAACCGGTATACGTATGGATGGGAAGAAAATTGAGGCTGTTCTATCCTGGTCAGAACCCACTTCCATTAAGGAGCTCCAGAGGTTTCTTGGGTTTGCTAACTTTTATAGACGGTTTATCAAGGACTACAGCAGGATTACATCACCTCTCACTAATCTCCTCAAGGGTAAACCCAAAGGACTGGAGTGGACCAAAGAAGCAGCCGCAGCCTTCCGCCTTCTTAAGAAGGAGTTCACAAGGGCCCCACTCCTGACTCATCCTGACCCAAATCTTCCTTTCGTGGTGGAAGTGGACGCATCCACCACCGGCGTCGGGGCAGTATTATCCCAACATCATGATACACCGCCCCGACTGCATCCCTGTGCCTATTTCTCTCGGAAGTTGAGCCCGGCGGAGCAGAATTACAGCATAGGAGACAGGGAGCTTCTAGCAATCAAGCTAGCCTTGGAGGAGTGGCGTCACTGGTTGGAGGGAGCCAAACATCCGTTCCAGGTGATCACAGATCACAAAAACCTCCAATATATCAAAGAGGCCAAGAGACTATGTCCACGTCAAGCCAGATGGTCACTTTTCTTCTCACGTTTTGATTTCTCCATTTCCTATCGTCCAGGACCCAAGAATCTAAGAGCAGACGCTCTCTCTCGTTTACACGAGCATCACGATCATGAAGAACTCCCAACGAAGATTCTTCCCGAACACATCTCCATTTGTCCGATCACCTGGAACGCTCCTCCAGTCGTTGCCACTCCGGAAGCCCCTGCTCCGCCGGGATGCCCTCCTCATCGGCAGTTCATACCACCTGAACACCGGGTAGATCTGATCCACTCCTTACATACCTCGCTAGGCACTGGACATCCAGGGATCAACAATACTCTCTCGCTAGTATCCCAACGATTCTGGTGGCCAAACATGGCAAGGGATGTGAGGCAATATGTTCAGGGCTGTAAGGACTGTGCCCAATCCAAGAGCCCACGTCATCTACCCGCTGGAAAGCTCCATCCCTTGCCGATTCCGAACCGTCCCTGGTCACACCTAGGAGTGGACTTTATCACTGACCTCCCCTCGTCAGAAGGTAATACCTGTATTCTAGTCATCGTAGATAGATTCTCAAAGTTTGTCAAACTAATCCCTCTGAAAGGTCTTCCCACAGCCTTTGAAACAGCCGACAATATCTTTAATCAAGTCTTCAGGTCATTTGGTATTCCAGAAGATATTGTGTCGGACAGAGGTCCACAGTTCATCTCACGTCTATGGAAAGCCTTCTTCAAGCTCCTAGGTGTGGCCGTCAGCCTCTCTTCTGGATATCATCCCCAAACCAACGGGCAGACAGAGAGGAAGATTCAGGAGGTGGGACGGTTCCTGAGGACCTTCTGCAGTGGTCACCAGAGCTCCTGGAGCCAGTATTTGGGCTGGGCAGAATATGCCCAAAATTCACTGCGGCAACCCTCCACCGGACTCACGCCATTCCAGTGCGTCCTGGGCTTCCAACCACCGCTCTTTCCCTGGGATGGCGAACCATCTGATGTCCCCGCAGTGGATCACTGGTTCCGGGAGAGCGAGAGAGTCTGGGACGAGGCTCATCAACATCTGCAGAGGGCAGTCCGTCGAAGCAAGGTAACCGCCGATAGAAGAAGGTCTGAAGAACCCAGATACACACCCGGACAAAAGGTGTGGCTATCCACCCGGGACATACGCATGCGACTGCCCTCTCGCAAGTTAAGTCCCCGATTTGTTGGTCCCTTCACCATCGTGGAACAGGTTAACCCCGTCACCTACAAACTACAATTACCCTCTCACTACCGTATTCACCCTACATTCCACGTATCACTCCTGAAACCCTATCACGATCCTGTTCTTCCCTCCACAGAGCCTGACCACGAAGAGGAACCCCCTCCTCCACTGCTCCTAGAAGAAGGAGCCGTCTACGCAGTGAAGGAGATCTTGCGTTCCCGACGTCGTGGTGGCCAGTTGGAGTACCTGGTGGACTGGGAAGGGTACGGCCCCGAAGAAAGGACATGGGTTCCCAGAGCTGATATTCTCGATCCTAGTCTCATGGTGGAGTTTCATGAGAGCCACCCTGAGTTCCCAGCGCCTAGAGGCAGAGGGAGACCACCACGGCGTCGGAGGTGTCGGCCCTCAGGAGCGGGCCCTGGGGAGGGGGGTACTGTCACGGATTGGTCAGGCTCTCACGATCCCCACTCACGAAGATCACCATCACCTGACTTCTAATGAGCACACAGCTGCATCACATTCACGAGCACCAGATAAAAGCACAGCACTCCAGTCGCTCATTGTCCGGGCTCGTCTCGACGAAAGCGGACAACTGAGCGACCACTCAGCGTAGTCATCCTCAGCTAAAACAAACGCTTTACTTACCTGTTCTCTTTGTATTCCTCCTAGTCTTCCTGGTCCACCCGAATCGTCCTGTCTTCCAGTCCTTCCAAGTCTGTGTCATCCTCTGTCAGCTGTATCTGGTGTGTGCTGTCCATCCTCGTGTATTCCTGTTACCCAGCCACGGAGGAAAAGACCCCAACATCATTCCTGATCCTCCTGGCTATCCTTCATGTGCTCCTTGTTGTCATTTAATAAACACCCTAACGTTTCCTTACCTCTGTCTCCTGTCCGCTTCATAACAAGGTATTTGTGTGATTTATACATAATATCTGTATTCTGAAAGCAATTCAGATGTTACATGTCAAAGCAGTCTGTTGTTACTTATTGTTTATTTATCAAAATAAGCAATAAGGCTCTTTAAACACTGCTTTGATAAATGTAGTGTTGTCATATTTCAAATACCACCACACAGTGCCACAACAACATCAGCAACTCAACAGCACAAACATGTTTGATGATGATTCACTGAGTGATGAAGTTTTTCACAGATCAGTCATTAAAAGCTTCAATGCTGAAGTTCTAGTACAGCGGTTCATAACCTGGGGGTTGCAAAGACATAGTAAAGGGGTTGCGAGGAATTTTTTTATTTTGAATGAAAAATGCGCGCCTAATACCTAGGGCCAGACGAAATCTGCGGACGTTTTTTTGCTATTTCTGCTGAGAATTTTGGTAAAAATCTGCGGATTTCTGCGGAATTATTTAGGGAGTGTCATAACTAAAACCTTAATATGTGAAATAAAAAATATTATCTTTTAAAATGTTTAAAATGCAAATCCAATTAGATTCACTTTATTTGGTAAACAAAGCAAGTCTCTCATATAATATCTCTACTAAAAGACAGAAAATATCACTGTACAAACTGCATTGTACATAAATCAGATAAACATTTTCATATTAGTCAATAATATTACTGTAACTAATTTAAAAACTGAATAAATATAAATTTACACACATTTACTCAAGTAAATAAACAGAATCAATGATTGGGCTAAAAATCTGCGGAAATTCCGTGTGGGCCTACTAATACCTACTGGTGACAAAATCTTAGGTCAAACTGCCGATTGGAACTCACATGGGACTACTGAGTAGACACTGATAGACATTTTGGTTGGTGTTCCTTCTAGTGGTACGTGGAGAAATACTGACTAATAAAAGAAAAAAACACACTTTTAACCCTTTGAAGGGAATGATTAGACTGATGTGATCAGCACCGGCTGTTTCCTAAAGGGTACGATCAAATCGGTGTGCTTGGAATGTTTACTTTAGTTCATCGTCATCAGATACTAAAAATCAACCCGCTTTGGCGCAGAGCCAGAGAAAGAGGCGCGGCACTTGCGGAGCAGATACACACCAGAGAAGCGCTTGTGCAGACCAGTGCTGTTGTGTTGGCATTTCAGTTACCGCAAACTCAGCAATCTCCCCATGCTGCATCATTGGTAAAATAATCATCACAAATGTGCTAAATGTATGTTCATAGTTGTCTAAAATAATGCGTGTTTCTGATATATAAAGTTATTTATTTTGTAAAGCAGCATGGCTTTCGATTAATATGTTACCTCAGATTTAGGCTAATTTATCTGGATGTGATTCAAATGTCACGGGACAGATCTACACTCAAGCAACTTTGCCTTGCTTGGAGCTAAAATATAGCCTGATTAAAGTTAGTCTCTGTGTGCGGTTAACACAAACTCCACTGATCTCGAATCACGGAAATACCGCACGTATGATTGGATAAATCACGTATGAATTGGCCAAGCAGTGTATTTATGCATCTAACGACTCACTTTTCTGACACACGTACTGTAAAGGACCAGCAGTAAGCAGATCTAATTTCTCATTTAAATTTGTAATTCCAAATCATTTATATTTAAAATACAAGTTAATATTTAGATTTCAAAGATATACAAATATGTCACGTGTACATACAACATGTTTCAAATATTATCAAAAATGGTTTACATATATGATGACATATAGCCATATCTATAAGGTCCAAGCTACATTTCCAGGTTTTCATGAATAGGTTACTATTTGTTAATACTTTACATGTAAGTACAGCAGTTTTCTTTTTTAGTTTAAGAACAGTAGCCTACCATCTTTAATTAACTTTTAAAAGCACATTTAATACATTGACTTTTTATTTTGTTTTTGTTTGTGTGTTTTTTTACCTATAAGCACAGTACAGTGTTAATGTTCAAACTATTTATAATGTTTAAAGTGGCTGACAATAACATTCTTAATAATAGGAATTAATCTGCCTCGTAGTTATGGTGGTACTTGGAGAGACCTTTTTTTTCTGAGGTGGTACTTGATGAAAAACGTTTGAGAACCACTGGTCTACATGAACAACTTTAACAATGAAACAATTCTGATTTATTCACAGTAGGGAATTTACAAAACTATCTTCATGTAACATTATTGTTGTTTAGATTTTGTCATGAAATAAAAATTTCTGTATTATTTCTATAAAAATGTTAGCAACCCCATCGATGCTTCAAGTTAAACTTACATCGATTTCCGTCTTCATCTTTGCGGCGACTCTGTGTTTGAGCTCCCGATGTCTGGTTAATATCACTGCGTTGAACGTAAAAGTTACCTGATGACATTATTTTCTCTTACTTATAGTCTTACTGTAAAGTACAGTATGTGAGCACAGATGAGCTGTTTTATTTAAATAACGTGTACCGTGTCTTTAAATAGTACCAGCCCTACACAGGAAGTGGTTTCATTAGCTCAGAATCTAGATTTTCTTTCCCACTTTGAAATTCTCCTGCTTTGATTGAAGGTTTATTATACATTTAATCTGACATTGTCAAAGCAATTTAAGTCAGCCACACTTTAACAGGCTTAAATACTGTAGATGTTTATATTCATGACAGATAAATAGAAAGGAAAATAGACAGGTTGGTGACAGTAGGCAATACAGACTGTTAGATGATTTCCTGTTTATCGCTATTAAACAAGATGGCATCAGATTATTCTCGCTATCTCCTCACACTACTGTTAGTGGCCTACAAACCCCAAGAAACTAGTTTACTGTGAATCTATTTGTTGGGCACAATGCAGAGATTAGCTGTTGTACATTATAAAATGGTTATTTCTTCGACTTTTACAAAATTTAGACTAAAGTTAGATTAAATCACACCTATTTGACCCCTTTTTCCAGATTTAATTTAAGTCTTTTGTGTCTCCAGAATGTGTGTGTAAAGTTTCAGCCCAAAACTCCCATCAGTTTATTTATTATATTATATCTGAACACACTGTAGCTGTTTTTGTGGCCTGTGCCTTTAATGCTGGTTCTCCCCACCCACCGTTCCCATGTACCTGTCAGAGTGTGCCTCAATCTCTGCTTCGGCTGCGTCAGATAAACAGCACAGTGACAGACATGAAGGACGCAGATCTCACATAATATTTGTGAGAAATACTACAGTAAGAACTTTACAATGATTATTTGATGTATTTGTTGTGGAATTGCAACGATGAGTCACACACAATGTTGTTCACACACACACACACACACGCGCACACACACACACACACACACACACACACCCACACACACACACACAGAGCGCAGAATTTAGCTTTGCACTGTTTTTGCACAGCAAATGTGACAGGAGACATGTTAAAATCCACTGCTGTATGGATATTCATTATGTTAATCAAGTTTTAGATTAAAGACACATATCAATTTGAAATGAATATAGATCTGCATGTGATAAAGGAGTTTAGGGCCCAGATCTAGAGCAAAGCTAATTAAAAATCACAAGAAACTGATCATTTTAGTTACCAATTTTTTTTATTGGTATTTATAACCATTAGCACACTTGAAAAATAATCATTAATATATCTTGAATACTCCTGATTTTGTACAATATGAAAAAAGTTACAGTATATAATGAGAATTGAAGACAGAAACATTTACAAGTTGATTCTGTAAAATTATAAAGGTCAGAGATGAACGTTATTTCTCACAAATCGCTTTTCTCTTTTGTGAGCACGGCAGATCGTTCCAGTTGTTCAGGGCAGAAAAACCATGGGAACCCATTATTTCAACACAGTCTTCAATTCCATGTTCATCATTTGGCTCACCTTTACGCCAGAACCTAAAATAACACACTTCAGATTTTCAGTCTACTCCAAATGTTCTCATTCATGGACAACAAAATACACAGACTCTTTCATTCAAGTGAGAATCGTCAGTTTATTATCACAGCAGCAAAAAAATGGCTGGTCAACCGCTGGAATCATTCTCATACCATGGACAGATGAACCTAGACCAGGGATGGGCAAACTCGATCCTGGAGGGACGGTGTCCTGCATAGTTTTGCACCAACCCTAATCAAACACACCTGCTCGTAGCTTTCTAGTGATCTTGAAGACACTAATTAGGGTGTTCAGGTGTGTTTGATTAGTGTTGGAGCAAAACTCTGCAGGGACACCGGCCCTCGAGGATCGAGTTTGCCCATGCCTGACCTAGACTGTGTATTTGTTGGACATTCTCTCAGTGGAACTCTCAACTTTTTGTATGCATGGTGCTAATGTGAAAACTGTCAGTATATGGCATTCAGCTTTTGATGTTGTGTTGTTTTTAAAGTCTTTGTAGAATTATTTGATTGGTTTATTTATTCATTTATTTATTTATCTATTTATTTATTTATTTATTTATAATTATTTTAAATTTTTTTATTCATCTTTTGGGATGGGCGGGAGTAGGTTTTAAATTGGCATTATTTTTTTTTTCGTTTTATATTGTTTCCTGAAAAACTTAATAAACAATTGTTAAAAAAAGAGATAGAATCATCAGTTTATTATAAACTGCAACATTCACTGCATCACAACAGCAATTTTTAAGAAGATTTACAGAAGTGAAAATGCAGAGAAAAAAGAGAGAAGTAATTCAAAGAATGTATTTAAAGGGAGTTCCTAAAATTGTGACTGTTGTGTGTTTTCTGAAAGTCGAAAGGGTCTCATTTTTATATTGACAAAAGGCTAAATACATCAAGTTTTCTGTCTTACCCTTGATTCAGTGTTGAATTATCCACCCATGTTAAATTGCCCTCGCTCTCGATGTCAGACAAACCGATCCACACTCTCTCATTGACTAATAATGATACAATTTTCTGTGTGTGAATAAAAGCAGAATAAGTGTAATTCCTCTCATTCATTAACAAACACTCAATAAACAAACTCACCTGCTTCTTTTCACTCTTAATAATGACCAGATCAGCTCCACGATCCCTGCAGAACTGCCTGCTCTGAGACCAGCTCTTCGCCTCATCAGAGAAAAACAATCGATCCAGACCACACAGAGTTTCTAATAGAAAGACAGACTTTTTAAATATATACATATAAGATCAAGAAAATTAAGAAAGATAATAAGGATTGGACCTGACCGTTTTTAGAAGCCTCTATCAGTTCATCATTCAATGACGTGACTCTGTTTTCTAGCTCCAGTTTCTTCTGATTTAGAGAGTTGAAGTTGTTCTGTAACTGTTTTTTCTGAGCACTGAGATCATTGATTTTGTCCTCCAGTTGGTGTTTGTCAGTCTTCAGATCAGTGTTGTTGTGCTGTAAGCTGCTGATGGTGTGATTGAGCTCTTCAACTGTGTTCTTGTAAGTCTTTAACAGGTCTCTCTCTGCTGTGATGCTGATGTGCTGCAGTGTGATGAAGAGCAGCAGAAGAGCACAAATGAACCCCAGGATCACCAACACCAACAACACACATCTGCTGCCTCCTGACAAACACACACAACACGGAGATATCAGTTTCATATTAAAGACATGTGGAATTACATATTTTTCTTATTGGAGTACGCTTTATATAACATTCATGTAAATTATGTAACATTTTCAATTTCCTCAAACTCCATTTCTGCTTTTTACTTACTGAGCTTCTCAAGTTTTCCTTCGCCTCTGCAGTGACTTTGTGTTCGAGGTCCAGATACTTCAGAATCATAATCATCACTATTGTAAATGGCCTCTAATTCCATTATGTGTTCTTGTGTCTTGCAGGACGTCTTGAATCAGATGAAACGAATGAGATGTGGTCTCTAAAAAGAGGACGGCTTTTAATAATTCATTCATTAGTCATGCCAAAACTACACAGGAAACGATTGCATTTGCCAGTGGTGTTTAAGAGAAATAGACTTCCAGTTTGAAACTTCCCTGATGGTAAATTTAAACTCATGTGAAGTACAACAAAACCAACTTCAAAAACCAACGAGAAATCTCCACATTTGTAAACTCTGACTAAAACTATTCATTATGCCAGTGTTTCCCAACCCTGTTCCTGAAGGCACACCAACAGTACACATTTCAAGCTCTCCCTAATCCAACACACCTGAATCAACTCACCAGAACATTAGAAGAGACTCCAAAACCTGAAGTGAATGGGTGAGATAAGGGAGACATCCAAAATATGTTCTGTTGGTGTGCCTCCAGGAACAGGGTTGGGAAACACTGCATTATGCTACTATATAGGGCTGTGTAATAAGCAGGGCTTGACATTAACTTTTTTTGATCACCAGCCACTGTGGCTAGTAGTTTTCCAACATTACTAGCCACTCTGCATTTTTACTAGCCAAAATTTTGTTGTTAGGAAAATATGCATATATCTTATATGCATAAATATGACTTTGATATGCTAAAATACTTAATTTAGATTGTATGTCCACATGCCGCCTCATTCATTTAACTTTTTGTGTGTCGTGTATGAGCTTGCTCATAGCGTGAGCATGAGCAAATAGGTCATGGTTTTATAGAGTCGCATTGCAATTAGTTTTTATTTCACATGACTTCTCAGAGGTCAAAATTAAGGATTTACCAAATTTATATCTAACCACACCAAACATAATTCAATTTGATTAATCTTCATTTGTATAGCGCTTTTACAATGTAGAATGTGTCAAAGCAGCTTCACATAGAAGACATGAATAAATAATTATTTCTTAGCCACAAATGTTAAATCAAAACAAGCAAAATATAGCTGTATACTTTACTTTTTATTTAACAAAACATTTCTTAAATACAAAAAAATAATAATAATAATTGACATATAAATTAATTCTTGTCATGTGTAAAATAATTTGCGCAGTAGTCTGTCCTGTCTAATCGTCTCAGATCACCCATTAACTACACATAATGGGCAGTTAATCTTCCATTAAAGCAGTGTTATTCTAAAAAAAAAAATAATTAAACCATATTAACAAAAATAACTGTAAACAAAGAAAAGCAGGTGACAAACATACCATGTATGATAATGAAAGTATAATCACGCAGTCACGGTTAACTTTAGACCTATTAATAATCTGTTCAAAGAATGATTAAAACGAAAGCAACCTGTGCTGCTTACAAAAATACTAATCTGGTGCTGTTGAAAGCAGCAAGACTGTGGGCACATGAGCATCACTTGTCTAGTCTATTTGAAAGAGAACCGATCACATCAGTTGCGTTTCTAGGCACGGTTGCTTCACGCAAGGAAACGGGAGCGCGCACGCATTTGAAACCGTCGTGCGCATCACATCACATTCAATATTCACCTGCTTTCTTTTGCTCGCACAAACACAATTAGTTTTGTCAGTCGTGTTGCTTCTCGATTCTAAGATCACATTTGCACGCATATTCGCCCATCCTTATTGTCGAACCCTGCTTTAAAGAAATCTACAATTTAAAAAATATTTTCAACCAGCCAGGCCCAGATTAAGAATTCAAAGGCCCCTGGGCACAATGTCTTGTAGGCCCCCTACCAGGCCGCACCCCTATGGTTGAATTAAAAAATAAGATTAATATCATATTTGTTAAATAAAATTAATCTACAGTATAATGTATTGCCCGGATTTTTAAAATAAATGATATACAGTAGATATATTTCTAATCTGCAAAGATTTAACTTATTTTTAAAGCATTTAAAGCACAATTTGAAAAAGAAATACTAACACAACTAGTGAAAATGAATGGATTTTAATATACTTGTTCAAGTTCACAGAAGCAGTACTAAAATATATATTTAAGGGTGTTTTTAATGTATAACTCCTATAAACTTATAATGCATATGATTTGGATATAACACCTCTCCAATCCAGATCTATGAATCTGAGTCTTCCATAATACACACACTTATTAATGATTCTTACTTGTCTTCCTCATGATGAACAGTAGACAAAATCTGATATGTAGTGGGGGGAAAAAGAAGAACGTATTCATTGGACGCTGGATTCGAACCGGGTTTATGATTGATTGCGTCAAAACATGTTGCCATGCACTTTACAAGCTATGCCACTCCCGCCACTGTCAGGTGCGCTCTTTAGTTAGGTTGTCTCTGTCAATCAAACGGTGATGGCCGTGAATTACTCAACCAACGAGGTGTGCTTTTTGCACAGCCTAAATAGACACTCCAAAATCGGCATTTTTTTCCACCCTCGCAGGGGACCTAAGTGCGCACGGGCCCCTGGGCCTGTGCCCATAATGACCATTGAGTAATCCGGCCCTGCAACCAGCCAAAGTGACTAGTAAAGGTGGCTGTCTAACCTGCCACAGTCGAAATCTACCTGCATTTGGCAGGTTTGCGGGTGTTAATGTCAAGCCCTGGTAATAAGTATGAAAATTTAACGACAGGTTTCTACATTACAGTGACTTTAAGTGTGGAAACCAGAGTATAAGCAGAATAATGCACTCCGGGCCATTGAATTATTAGAAAATAATGCACACAGGTGATTAAACGGCCACGACACAAAACAAAGTAGCTGTTACACCTCGGGTGTGCATTATTCTGCTTATATTCTGGTTATAGCACACTTAAAACCACTGTTCAGATGTTGTATTTCAAACATTTGTGAAGTTTTTGTCCTCAAACTGCTCCTGTGTGTAGAACGTTTCTTAGGTCATGTTTACACTGTCAGGTCTTGATGCCCAATTCTGATGTGTTGCCTATATCTGATTTGTTTGCTTGTCCATTTACACGTTCTTTTAATAGTGACCCATATCAGATTCACGTGTTTACACTTGCCATACAATTTACGATGTCGCACATGTGTAAAGGCGGGTTCTAACATCTGCGCCACACTAGCTACGATGTAAGAAATTGTCTTGCTTTTAGCTCGGCGAAATATACAAAGTTTGCCCAACTTTAAAATATTTTGAGGTGGAGGAGGAGGGAAAAGGCCGTCATGGCAGCTTGCGCCTTTGGTTTATAAATATGGTGTGGTGTCCTCCACCATTCAGAGGAATTTGTGGGTATGAGAGATCTCAGGTCTGGTGGGAGCAAATGTTTCCTCTTGTTTACCGCATCAGCGTCTCCACACATGCTCTTCCTTCTACGTCATTAAACCGCAGAGAAGCACCACATTGTCACAAGTTTAATGACGTACAAAATGGAATGCCTTAATAAATCTGATCTGCCTGTTAACATGATAGTCACATTGTCACATATCAGATTTATTAGGCCTGAAACCGACCTCTGAATTTCCGAATGCATGCGTTTTTTCGTGTTTACACGGTCATAGAACAGATCTGATCTGTGTCACATATGTCACATTTAACTGGCAGTGTAAACAGGGCCTTACACATCTGCTCCAAAGCCTTATGTTGCGTATTGATGTGATTTTTGACTGTCGTAGCTGTAAAATTGCATGATACATTATTGGGTAACACTTTACTTGAAGGGGTGTTCATAAGACTGTCATGAAACCTTTATAATCATGACCTGACACATGTTATGAATGAGAATGTTTGCGTTTATGTCAACTGCTATTAAGTGCCATTCGCTCAGTTATGACATTTTCAATGCAAATATGACACTGACATATTTATGACATTGACAACTCGACATAAACAAATACATCACAACCTGTTTTTGTCTTTGTCATGACAAATCGACATTAAGACAGCAAAACGTGTCATAAATCTGTCATAAACATAAATGTCATCAAGCCATTCCTACATTCATATTCCTTCGGCTTAGACCCTTTATTCACAGCGGAATGAACCGCCATCTTATCCAGCATATGTTTTACACAGCTGATGCCCTTCCAGCTGCAACCCACAACTGGAAAACATCCATACACTATGGCCAATTTAGTTTGTCAAAAGCGCATGTGTTTGGACTGTGGGGGAAACCAAAGCACCCAGAGGAAACCCACGCCAACAAGGGGAGAACATGCAAACTCCACACAGAAACGCCAACTGACCCACAGATGGTGCTGGAACCAGCGACCTTCTTGCTGTGAGGCCACAGCGCTAACCTCTGAGCCACTGTGCCGCCTCAAGAAGTATTACAGAATTGAAAACCCAGAGAAATAAAAGAGAGTATTTCAAAGAATGTATTTAAAGGCTGTTGTTGTGACTGTATTTTCTAAAAGTTGTAAAGGTCTCGTTTTTATTATGGCAACAGGTTAAATCCATGTCTTACATACACCCACTTTCTGGCGTCTTTTTTCATCTGTGCGTGTGGTTATCTGCCAGCCTTATAAATGTTAAATTAATTGCATGTCTATGTTTAAGCAGATTAATTTAATAAAAA
Source organism: Danio aesculapii (assembly GCF_903798145.1). Taxonomy (NCBI): domain Eukaryota; kingdom Metazoa; phylum Chordata; class Actinopteri; order Cypriniformes; family Danionidae; genus Danio; species Danio aesculapii. The sequence goes on along the minus strand of NC_079435.1, from coordinate 4,370,913 downwards.
CATCTGCCATTTTAAGTCTTTCATAAACAGTTATGTTTGCAAATTACACAATGATTTATCCGTCCAGAAGTAATTCGATGTTTTTAATGTTTTTAATATATGTATGAGCTCTCATATTAAGCACACATATAATGACAGAAATGAGTGCACTTGATTGTGCTCTCCCTCTCTGTTTGCTTCAGTCAGATAAAGCTGCTCTCTGCTGCATCCTGCTGGCTGGAGTAAAACTCTCATAAACATCCATCAAGTGCAACAGACAAAAACTTTATTGTGATGATGATAAACAGTTAAACTCAAAAGCATTTCACTTAATATCTGAATAAGACAACAGAGTAGAAAACAGAAAAATAAATCAGGTTGTAAGAAAAAGGATGTTGGGTTATTACAGCAGAGAATATTATGATAGCTCAGTATATATCTGATTAACCTGATATGGCATATTACAGGAAAAAAATAGAAATGAAATAATGAAAGCAGGTTATTTCAAATTAAAGTCGCAAACTGTTTTAATGGTTCACTATTCCTGGTCACACGTCACTTTCAGAATCATTAAAGAAAAATACAATGACAGTAAACCCACAACAAGATGCGAGGAATCTATTTCTCACAAACGCCTTTTCTATGCTCTGAGCATAACAGATCATTCCAGTTCAGGACAGGTTCTGTAGGCATCAGTTCAATACAGTCTTCATTTCCACCTTGATCATTCGGCTCACCTTTCATCCAAAACCTGAATAACGTATCAGATTTGTGTATCAAGGCAAGGCAAGGCAAGTTTATTTATATAGCACATTTCATACACAGTGGCAATTCAAAGAGCTTTACATAAACAAGAATAAAAAAAGACAAGTATAAGAAAATAAAAAGACAAACAGTAAAATGATTAAAAACAGATTAAAACAGATAAAAATGTGTTAAAGCAGGTTATAAAAGAATAAAAAAGAAAAGAAAGACATATTACTGCGATCTGTCGGACGTAGCACAGTGCTCATTCAGTAAAGGCACAGCTAAACAGATGTGTTTTCAGTCTGGATTTGAGTGTACTTAATGTTGGAGCACATCTGATCATTTCTGGAAGCTGATTCCAGCAGTGAGTGGTGCAGTAGCTGAAAGCCGATTCACCCTGCTTTGACTGAACTCTTGGAATTTCTAGTTTATTTGATACTAAAGATCTGAGTGATCTGTTATGTTTGTATTTAGTGAGCATATCTGTAATGTGTTGAGCTCCTAGGGCATTTAGTGATTTATAGACCAGTAATAATACTTTAAAATCTATTCTGAATGTAACTGGGAGCCAGTGTAAAGACCTGAGGACAGGTGTGATGTGCTCTGATTTTCTGGTTCTGGTCAGAATTCTGGCCGCAGCGTTCTGGATGAGCTGCAACTGTCTGACTGTCTTTTTGGGAAGGCCAGTGAGGAGGCCGTTACAGTAATCCACCCTGCTGCTGATAAAAGCATGAACAAGTTTCTCTAAGTACTCACTGGAGACAAAGCATCTAATTCTTGCAATGTTTTTGAGATGATAGTATGCTGATTTACTAACTGCTTAGACATGACTATTAAAACTCAGATCTGACGCCACAGTCACACCAAGATTCTTGACCTTATTTTTTGTTGTTTGACCCTTAGAGCCAAGGTACGCATTCACCTTGAGAACCTCATCTCTGTTCCCAAACGCAATCACTTCAGTTTTCTCTTTGTTTAATTAAAGAAAGTTTTGGCACATCCAATTGTTAATTTCATCCATGCATTGGCAGAGGGTGTCAATGGGGCTGTAGTCATTAGGCAGTAAGGCTAGGTAGATCTGAGTGTCATCAGCATAGCTGTGGTAGGAGATTTGGTTTTTTCTCATTACTTGGCTCAGAGGGAGCATATAAAGGTTGAACAGGTGAGGTGCCACCTTGTGGGACTCCACATGTCATGGGTGTCCTCCTTGACCTATGGTCACCTATACTGACATAGTACCCTCTCCCTTCAAGGTAAGATCTGAGCCAATTGAAGACCGTGCCAGACAGTCCAACCCAGTTTTCCAGCCTATCCAGAAGTATGCTATGATCGACAGTGTCAAATGCGGCACTGAGATCGAGCAGTACCAGTACTGTTAGTTTGCCTGAATCTGTATTTAGGCGGATATCATTAATTATCTTTATAAGGGCGCTCTCTGTACTGTGACGTGGTCTGAAACCAGATTGATAATTGTCTAAACACCCCTTGAAGTTTAAGGACTTGTTAACCTGGTTAAAAACAACTTTTTCAATGATTTTGCCAATGAAAGGGAGATTTGAGATGGGCCTGTAATTGCTCAATATGGTGTTATCCAGGTTGCTCTTTTTCAAGAGTGGTTAAACAACTGAAGTTTTAAGTGAGTTAGGAAAAATCCCTGAGAGAAGTGAAGCATTTACCACTTTTAGAAGATCCATTTCTAAACAGGTAGACACAGTTTTAAAGAAAGATGTGGGGAGCGTGTCAAGACTGCAGGTTGATGTTTTCATAATTTGCACGATCTCTTCTAAGATTTTACCATTAATTGCTATGAAATCGGACATAATGTCTGATTTCTTAAGTTGTGGTTGAGCTTGTTTGACGTCGACACAACTTGGCTGATTGGATGAGCTGATTGCCTTTCTGATATTATTGATCTTGTCAGTAAAGAAATGAGCAATCTCATTACATTTGCTGTTACAGAGTAGCTCACTGGGAATCCTACTGGGGGGGGGGGGGGGGGGGGTTGTGAGTCTTTCTACTGTTTTTTGGGTACCTGGATGGGAGACAACATAGGAAAGCTAGGTTGCTGCTGGAGAGGGTGTTAGTTAGGTCAGCAGGGGGCGCTCAACCTGTGGTCTGTGTGAGTCCTAAGGCCCTAGTACAGTACATATATGGGGTCTCTATACTGCTCGGATAAGACATTAAATTGAGGTCCTGACTCTCTGTGGATATTAAAAACCTAGGATGTCCTTCAAAAAAGAGTAGGGGTTTAACCCCAGCATACTGGCCAGATTTGCCCACTGGCCTCCTCTCCACCAAACAGCTGGTGTGTGGTATGCTGTCCAGAGGTGCGTTTCGCAAACAACGGCGTAACTCGCAGCTGAACTATCATGGTACGATGCATCGTTTGGGAAAAGAGCGATGTAGTGATGAATGTTTCCCAAAACGCATAGCTTCTCTGTCGCAGATCCATCATTTGAACCACATTAGTTATGACGTAAAACGCCCATAATGACGCTCTAAACAGGACAGAGTAACTACTTCTTTAGAGAAGAACCCCATAATTTCTTTGTGCAGATTATATTGTTTTGCACAAACATAAATTTAAAATAAAATCCAACAATAGATTTGGTAAAAACATGCACTGCTTTCCATATTAACTGAAATATATGGCACAAATAGAGCCTGTGTTTGCTTTACAAATAATATTGAGAATGACATATCATGTTCTAAAATATGAAATCACTTACAAAATCTAACACGTATTCTAATATCATAAATAAATCATATGAATAAATAAATAAATAATGAAGCGATTTATCAAGAAATGAAATTTAATAATTATTATGTATTAGAAATAAAAAAATCATACTTTAATAATAATTTTAATAATCATGATGATGATGATTATTATTAATATTATTATTATTATTATTAGTCTACTTTTACAATTTGACGCTTGTAAACCACAGCAGAAACTTCTAACCAGCAGGCCCATGTCATATACAGTACGGATACTTAATAAATAACCCACTATAAATTAAAAGAATTTTGTTTTCACAATCTTTGGAGATTCCAATTCCAACTTTGAATGTTAGAATGTTCTAAATTAATAGGGCATAGGGGGTATAAGTGGGAATAGAACACAGCCAGGAACTATGTTTCAATCTACAGCTCCAGAGGTAAAGTTGCGAGTGCTCAAGTTTGCGACGCAGTTTGCGAATGTTCGTTGAAGCGACGGATTTGGGAAACGGCAAATCAACAAACTATATTTGTAATGACAGAACTTGCGACCTTAGTTGGCTAACGATGGTTTTGGAAAACGCACCCCAGGTGGATGCTGCACATCAGTGGTAGATGGTAAGATTCCCCTCAATGTGTAAAGCGATTTGAGTGTCCAGAGAAGCGCTATATAAATGTAAGGAATTATTATTATTATTATTGTATTATTAGTAGATTATGTTAAGTCCATAACACCACAAGCGGCTACTCAAGTTAGTTGTAGAATAAAGCACGATCTGATGTTCTTAGAGCTCTGACTAACACATTGGCATTAGTCAAGTATACTTTGTAGGGTAGGTGTTTTTCTATTTAGAACAAGGTGTTGTGGGTGGGCCTTACCTCTAAATGTATAATATTATCAAAAATCATGATTATTATTATACAAGTTACTAATGGAACAGATAAATTGGTCTGCTTGATTCTATAATAATTCCCATAAAATGATCAGATCATGTATACGTTTATTTTGATTTAGCAAGTGCAGATCTATAGGGACTGCATAAAAATGTTTTAGAATAGTTCAGTAAGGTTCTACAATCTAGAATGATGGTTAATCGCCTCTGTCTATGAAATGTCTGTGATTAAGAGATTGTACACTCAGCCAGTACAAGACTGTTGTTGTGGGATGTTATGGGAATCCAATTGAACAAGTGTAATGTACAGAAACAAGATTATTTAAAATAATCAAACATTCATTATAATTAGACATTACATTAATCTTCTTAATGTTTTATGATTGGACTGACAAAGGTCCAGAATTTGTCCCCAAAATGAACTAATTAGTCCTCTTTTGACTGCTATGCAACCATAAATTGTAAAAACAACCCATTGAAGAGGGCTTTAAGACCAAGCGGAATCCTCTGTTGACAGTCGCTTCAGTTTTGGCCAATGCTAACAATTATTTTTTATTAGTCCACCTTCAATCTGTGCAAGAAAACACACATCAGATGTAAGTGAAGTCAGCTTTCACTACTGACCCACTGTATTGTTGTTAAATAGAGAAAACATTTTACAAGTAACTTGTATTATAAATCTTGGACCTCATTCTTGAAAGAAAAATTATCAATAAAAAGGTGTGAAGCCCATGTAAAAGTTTATAATTTGAAAACTAAATTAGGCTATTTTTATCCATAAATTTTCAAACCTAATTTTTTATAAGATAGGCTAATAATTACTTTAAAGCTTTACATTATTATTATTTATATACAATGAAGTTTTATCCACCTGTAGACACCTTCAATGGACCAACTGAGTGGACTTTACAGTTCGATAATCAGTCGACTACAGACCAGATTCACAAATTCAGATTCAACTATATAATGCAGATTCGGGGACATCCCTAATATATATATATATATATACTCAGATTGGATTTGACTGAAAAAGGAAAGTCATACACACTAAGGATGCCTTAAGGGTGAGTAAACCATGGTCTGATTTTCATTTTTAGCTGACCTAACCTTTAAGGCTTCAAGTTAAAAGTTCGAGAAAACACATAATGACTACAATAGCAAATAACTGCAGTTTCTGTGTGTTTTATGACTTACGGTTGATTCAGTGGTGAATTGTCCACCCACTTCATGGTGCCCTCGATCATGATATCATTCAGACCAATCCATACTCTCTCCTTGACTAATGAAGATATGAACCTCTGTGTGTGAATAATAAGAGGAAAAAGTGTGATTCCTCATTCAGTAACAAACTCCTAAACAAACAAAAACAAACTCACCTGCTTTTCTTCACTCTTAATAATGACCAGATCAGCTCCACGATCCCTGCAGTACTGCCTGCTGTCAGACCAGCTCATCAGCGCAGTGAAAAACAAAACTAAACAACACACATTTTCATACACTTGTAAAATTTTCAGAAAATGACAAAATAAACTACTACAATCAGATTAGCACTGACCTTGTTTAGAATTAGTTCCATTCAGTTCATCACTCAATGATCTGATTCTGATTTCTAACTCCAGATTCTTCTGGTTCAGAGAGTTGAAGTTGTTCTGCAACTGGTTTTTCTCAGCACTGAGATCCTTGACTCTGGTCTCCAGCTGCAGTTTCGCCTGATTCAAAGAGTTGGAGTTGTTCTGTAACTGGTTGTTCTGAGCATTGAGATCATTGACTTTGTTCTCCAACTGCAGTTTCATCAGATTCAGTGAGTTGGAGTTGTTCTTAAGCTGGTTGTTCTGAGCATTGAGGTCATTGACTCTGGTCTCTAGCTGCAGTTTCGTCAGATTCAGTGAGTTGGAGTTGTTCTGTAACTGGTTGATCTGACCATTGAGGTCATTGACTCTGGTCTCCAGCTGCAGTTTCATCTGATTCAGTGAGTTGGAGTTGTTCTTTAGCTGGTTGTTCTCAGCATTGAGGTCATTGACTCTGGTCTCCAGCTGAAGTTTCGCCTGATTCAAAGAGTTGGAGTTGTTCTGTAACTGGTTGTTCTGAGCATTGAGATCATTGACTTTGTTCTCCAACTGCAGTTTCATCAGATTCAGTGAGTTGGAGTTGTTCTTAAGCTGGTTGTTCTGAGCATTGAGGTCATTGACTCTGGTCTCTAGCTGCAGTTTCATCAGATTCAGTGAGTTGGAGTTGTTCTGTAACTGGTTGATCTGACCATTGAGGTCATTGACTCTGGTCTCCAGCTGCAGTTTCATCTGATTCAGTGAGTTGGAGTTGTTCTTTAGCTGGTTGTTCTCAGCATTGAGGTCATTGACTCTGGTCTCCAGCTGAAGTTTCGTCAGGTTCAGTGAGTTGGAGTTGTTCTGTAACTGGTTGATCTGACCATTAAGATCATTGACTCTGGTCTCCAGCTGCAGTTTCATCTGATTCAGTGAGTTGGAGTTGTTCTTTAGCTGGTTGTTCTGAGCATTGAGATCATTGACTCTGGTCTCCAGCTGCAGTTTCGTCTGATTAAGTGAGTTGGAGTTGCTCTGTAACTGGTTGATCTGACCATTGAGGTCATTGACTCTGGTCTCCAGCTGCAGTTTCATCTGATTCAGTGAGTTGGAGTTGTTCTTTAGCTGGTTGTTCTCAGCATTGAGGTCATTGACTCTGGTCTCCAGCTGAAGTTTCGTCTGATTCAGTGAGTTGGAGTTGTTCTTTAGCTGGTTGTTCTCAGCATTGAGGTCATTCACTCTGGTCTCCAGCTGCAGTTTCGTCTGATTCAGTGAGTTGGAGTTGTTCTGTAACTGGTTGATCTGACCATTGAGATCATTGACTCTGGTCTCCAGCTCCAGATTCTTCTGATTCAGAGAGTTGGAGTTGTTCTGTAACTGGCTGATCCGACCATTGAGATCATTGACAATGGTCTCCAGCTCCAGATTTTTCTGATTCAGTGAGTAGGAGGTGTTCTTTAACTGGTTGTTCTGACCATTAAGATCATTGACTCTGGGTTCCATCTGCAGTTTTGTCTGATTCAGAGAGTTGGTGTTGTTCTGTAACTGGTTTTTCTCACCATTGAGATCATTCACTTTGGTCTCCAGACTCAGGGAGTCTCTCTCTGCTGTGATGCTGATGTGCTGCAGTGTGATGAAGAGCAGCAGAAGAGCACAAACGAACCCCAGGATAATCAACACCAACAACATACATCTGGTGCCTCCTGACAAACAGGAAGAAACACATGAATATCAGTTGAGCACAATTCAACCAAATGTGAAATTAATTACATACAAAGTCTATGCAAACAAGGCAATAGTGGCATAATACAGTCACATGACGTGAATGACAAGTTATGCATGATGCTTTTGCAGCGAACATACGGACGTCGGCTCGATGTCATCTACCAAGCAATTCCAAATACTCAACTTAAATGTAAAATTGCCCCAAGATGAAAACATCCCGCAGATACACTAGAGCAGGGGTCACCAATCACGGTCCTGAAGGGCCAGTGTCCCTGCAGGTTTTAGCTCCAACTTGCCTCAACACACCTGGCTGGGTGTTTCAAGTATACCTAGTAAGACCTTGATTAGCTTGTTCAGGTGTGTTTGATTAGGGTTGGAGCTAAAATCTGCAGCACACCGGCCCTCCAGGAACAACTTTGGTGACCCCTGCACTAGAGTGAGTGATTCACTGCTCTGCCGTTTGTGTGAACCTCTAGAGCAGGGGTGCCCCAACTCGGTCCTGGAGGGCCTGTGTCCTGCATAGTTTAGTTCCAACCCCAATTAAACACACCTGAACCAGCTAATCAAGGTATTTATAGGTATACAAAAACTTCTAGGCAGGTGTGTTGAAGGAAGTTGGAGCTAAACTATGCAGGACATTGCCCTCTGCATGGGCGTCAAACTCAATTCCTGGAGGGCCGCAGCTCTGCACATTTTGTTCCGACCCTAATCAAACACAGCTGATCCAACTAAATAAGATGTTCAAGATTCTTTTGTTGACTAACTTTTAAAGCTGCGGTCAAACTGAACTTTTCTCCCCATAGACTTCCATCCATACACACGCAAATGCGTCAGACCTGAAACGCAAAGTCGTGCATCAAGTTTTGCAGTTCGCTGCGTTGCAAAGTTCAAGCTTGGTGAACTCTGACCTGCGAAATCATATCACTTGAGTGTGTAAGACCAATCGAGAATCCAAATATGACCTCTCTGGACAGAAAATTTAAATATGGACCAATCGCTCGCTTTTTTAAATGTCTAATCGTCTTGTTTAAGCACACCCCTTTTCACAGAATTTTGTATGCTCAAACTCTAGTGTGACCGCAGCTTTAAGATGACTAATCACACACTAAAGTAAAAGTCATGTATGAAATCATTTCAATCTAATGTGTTTACACTATATAAAACAAACATGGTTCATTTAGTATTGTGGAATGTTGAGATCTCAGGACCATGTGATCATTCTGATTGGATCCACCTGTAGACAGCGTATGATGAGACTCTAAAGGAGCTATGTGGGATAGAGACGCAAACTCTGAGGTGGTGGGTTGTGGGCTACGTTGGTTGTCTCTCAGGGGCAATATGCCCTCCGGAGGTGAAGATAGACAGTTAGACAGGGCTTTATATGTGGGACTGTCGAGTTGGGGGCGTAGCAGTGGGTAGCACGATTGCCTCACAGCAAGAAGGTCACTGGTTCGAGCCCAGGCTGGGCATTTCTGTGTGGAGTTTGCATGTTCTCCCTGTATACATGTGGATTTCCTCTGGGTGCTCCGGTTTCCCCCAACATGCCCAAAGACATTTGCTTTAGGTGAATTGGGTAAGCTAAATTGTTCGGTGTGAATGTGTATGAATGAGAGTATATGGGTGTTTCCCAGTGATGGGTTGCAGCTGGAAGGGCTTCCGCTGCGTAAAACACATGCTGGTTAAGTTGGCAGTTCATTCCGCTGTGGTGACCACTGATTAATAAAGGGACTAAGCCGTAAAGAAAATGAATGATTGATGATGATACTATAGTGGAACTTTTATTATGTAATCACTATAACTTTTATTATGTAATCACTATATAATGTTATGTTATCACTATATAATCTGCCACTATTAAAATATATATTACTATTAAAATACACTGTTAAAACTTATAGAAATACCTATATTCAAGTGATGCAGAAGAGACATACAAACATGCAGGGCCTTATAATTGAGGACCTTACAATTGAAGCACAGCAGGTCATGCGCCAAAGTGAGAACATTATGACAGAGCGTATGCAATACATTTAGACAATGTATATGTTGAACAAGACAAAAACAACCCTCGCCAAAATAGCATACATAAGGAGAATCATTTAGAAAGTATGGAAACAACATGATCATATGCAAACACATGATTGTAAGCACATGCTATGTGACCTTTAAGATATGTAAAAACAGAAAAACATACAGCCATTAATTAAAAAGCTAGGATCCTATTGGAGCCGGGAATAGGGTGATGTTAAATCATATCTCATGATACCTATGGATAAGAAACTGTATATAAACTGTGAGTTTTTGGACATTGAGTGGGAGAGAGCTCGATCGACCATCTCTGCTGTAACAATAAACTGCTTCAACTTGAGAACTTCGAAGACCTCAGCCTCTTTTTTGAAACCTAGAAGATGTTTGTCGAGATCCAGCGCAACTTTCCACTACAATACCTCGGACTAAGCCTCTCGACATACGGAGTCATTTGTTGGGGTGAATTGTGCAGTTTCTGCCCCGCCTTAATTTTGCAAAAATTACAAAAATTGTGGCTCGTCAAAATGGCGAGTGGCTAGAAAATGAATGAATGAATTTACAATAAATGACAATTCTAGGGCTTTTTCAAAAACATGGGAGCCATTTAGAATTGTTTTTCGGGCATGCGAGTACGTCTACAGAGTGCAGAGTGAATTTAATTAAGCATATTGTATAAGTATCTGTGGATTAAGTTCACAATTGTAGTTTGTCGATGTACATGTGTAATTTACACATGGGTTATTTCTAAATGTAAATGATAAAATATACACTAGTTTGGGGATCGTTTTTTCATGTTTTTTTAATGATTCTGTTCATCGATTCTGAAATGTTAAATTGTTAATTAATAATACTTATATAAATAATTAATACTTATTTATTAAATATTTCTTTATTACTTATTGTATGTAGTTTCAAATTAAATTATTAGTTCAGTCAATATTGATTTTATTACTATTACCATTAATAATAATAATAATATTAATAATAATAATAAAAAAATAATAATAATAATTAATGTTAGAGTTATTTCTGAAGGATCATGTGACTGAAGACTGGAGTAATGAAGATGAAAATTCATCATTAAAATCACTGGAATAAAGGATTAAATTAAATGATAAACTACTTTTGAACAGTTTTTTATAGTGCAATCACATTTCACAATTTTAAAATTTGTACTGGATTTTTGATTAAATAAATGCAGCTTTGGTGAGCAGGAGAAGCTTATTTTTAACATTAATACTGACCCCAAACTTTTGACTGGAAGTGTATATTATCTACATATTTGACACTAGCTGTCCTCTTTTAGTTGTTATTTTTTAAATGTATTTGCCAATTTTGTATTTTGTGTGTGTGTGTGTGTGTGCGTGTGTGTGTGTGTAATTATAATTTCATTTCATTTTGTTTATGGGAGAAGGGTTGGGAATAATGTTTGTTTAAATATTTCTGTAAAACTACTATCCTGCCATTTCTGTAAGTTCTGTAAGTCTGTTAATAAACAGATTAAAATAGTGAATGTCTAGCCCTGCTCAAGTATACAAGGAACAGGTAACCTAACACAACCCGGAGACCTCAATACTTGGCACACAATACACACTCCAGGTGTCATAACTGTAAAACAGAGTAAACACAACTGAAAATGCCCCAGTGCAGTGATGGCAACATACTGTATGTAGCTAAGAAGGTTTTATTTAATCTCATTACTTTGAAATTGCCTTAAACTGAAAAAAATAATAATAATTACAGTATTAAAGTATGAAACTTATAGAAAGTATAAAAATTTATTTATAATTAAAGTATAAAACGCCTGAAAATGTAATCATTCATTTTATGTCATTCACAAATGTATTCATTCATTCTACATAATCATGTAGATTAAATTAAATTGAGTACTAATATAGATTTTATTTGTATTCTTGCATAAACACAATTATTTAAATAGAGAATTTATGTACTTTTCCCCTGTAAGATTTACTTTATCACCTAATCCCATTATCTGGGCATGCTTGAAAGTAAATGGAAAATGTGTTAATACACTTAATATAAAATCTGAGATAGAAAACCATGCCTGGAGTTGTTTATAAAATCTGATTTTAAATGAAGGTTTTTTTCTTACTGCTTTGTTGAGCTTTTCTTTCATCCTGACTTTGATTCGGTATTTGAAGTCCAAGTGTGTCCTTACTGCTGTGCATATAATTATCATAAATGGCTGCTATCTCCATTTTGTTTGCCGTGTCCGACAGTCTTTGCAGATTTGCTGTGTCCAGAAAGTGAATTGTTTTTAAATAGTCCAAATAAACAGAAGGGGTGGCCCTATTTCTCTGCCAAATGACGCACAATATCATATGATGAAGGTGTGGTAAAGTTCCCAATAATGATTTAATGGCAAATTTAATTTAACATTGATTTGTTGATAATGGCTATTTAACAAAATTTGTACCTATTACGGGTCAGTGTCAGAAAAAGAGCATCAGACTCTTGTTAGTTTAACCAAAAGTGAAGATTAGGCAATGGTTAGACCTGTTTAGCAAAGCCTAACAAAAAAAACAAAGTCTTAAAATTGATTAAAGAGCATATTTAATGATGTTAGATGGTTAACTATCTTATAGATTATACTTGAAATGTTTGCAATGTGTTTGACAAAGCCATTTTTAATGCTTGAGCTCTGCTCTAGACTTTTGAAGTAGAAAATACAGCTGCAGTTTAACCCTTGTGTGCAGTTGGGGATTTTTCATCCACTCTGGGATGATTTTGAGGCTTAATTTAACCACAGCTTTATCTGTGTTTCAGCAGATGGGATGGTGGCAAATCTTATTTTGACACATAGTTTGGGAAAATGCTTTGAAAACTCAATAATACAGTACACTCTGGGCAAATTGACTACACTTTGATTATGTTGGGGGCTGTTTTTGCCCCATTGCCATTACCATTGTCAACAATGGGATGCGAAAATAAGGGATACCGGCCCCCTCCACTAAATATGTTAATCTAGAGCCGTTTCATTGTAAATAAACTGCTGAAACGGTCAGTAATACGTTTTTATTATTATTTACAAAAGATATAATAATTAGTTTACATTAGAAAAAGCTGCAAATAAATTAGCAAACAGTTCAGCTCATTAAAATGATTAGCTATTATAAAGAAATTGAATCAAGTTATCAAATCTCATTCATCTATTCTTCACTGTATAATTTAAACATTCTGTATACATTAACAGAGGTGTCACTTTAAAATGTACAGATCTATAATGAAAGCATTTGATTGCTTTCCTAACTTTTTAAGCTCATTTAAGACCAAATGTGTTGTGTTTAAGAGAAAACTCAACAAGATCGACATGTCTAGATGCTGTTATTCTTATTCATTCATACGTTTTCTTTTAAGCTTGGTCCCTTTATTAATCTGGGGTCGCCACAGTGGAATGAACCACCATTATTATTATTATTATTATTATTATTATTATTATTATTATTATTATTATTATGATGATGATGATGATGATGACGTGTATGTCTGTTCAAACACGCACCCAAAAGCTCAAGTGTCCACTTGAGCTCCGCATCAAACCGCGTGCGTACAGAACCCGCTTGGGAAACAGTGATAGTGATTTATTTATCACTACGAAGCACATCAGCTGACAGTCATGCATCCTTACATGAACTGACTGTTTTGAGGATTGCATGGGGGCCCTGTAATGAAAAGGAAATGAATCACGCCGTTTTTATGTTTATTTCAAAGTGTAGTCATGTCTAAATGAAATGAAAGCACAGAACAGATTCACATTTAAGAGCAAGGGGCGGCCCCTGGTGGTTCGGCGGTATGGGTTGCATATAGGGAGGATCGGCTCTTCACAGAAAGATAAAAAAACGGGAGAAATACCTTTACAGGATGACAGCGGGATAGAACTGTAAAATACGGGATAATCCCGGGAAAAACGGGAGGGTTGACAGGTATGCATTGGACATCTTCCAAAGAGGGAAAACCACCAACAATCAAGAATGCATGATTATATGCTGTCATAGCTTTGCAATCAAAGAATGTGATTATAATGGAAGTCAATAAGGCAAAAACAGCCCCCAACATAACGAAAGGGTGGTCAATTTGAACAATACACAAGGGTTAAGAAAAGGGACTTTTATTGACATTTTAATAGTTTGAAACAACATATTGTATAAGAAATAATATATGGAGAGAGAAATAAGTTTGTAAAATAACACAATAAGACAATATATCACTTATACTATTACAAATGTCAATAAAAGTCAAACCTTTAAACAACAAAAGACCAAGGGCCCCAATGCAACTCAACAGCATAAACAAAGAAGGGAAAATCCTGAATCTCAGAATAAGGAAAACGGTTAAATTACGGATATTATTTACAGTGCCGTTTTTCAGGACTTTGATATTTCCCCATTTTAAGAGGTAGTCAGTTGTATATCTAAAAGAGAGGCGTTTGATATAATACCGTCAAATGAAAAGACGTTCCTCAAAGGGACTTTGATAAACAGCTTAAATAACAGCAGGTATTGATCTTATCCTGCAATGCAGAAGTCTGCGATTGTTTTAGGACTTCTGATTTATTTGCATATAGGGGAAATGACTAGGAATGACAAACAGCAGTAAATAAATTGCTCCATAAACAAGTGTGTTTATGACAATACATGAAATAAAAAATAATATGATAACTAGTTTGCTACATCAAGCAGCACAACAAGTTGGTTTATTATGGCTAAAAATCAATGGAAGTGAATGAGAGCGGAAGTCTCTAATGTTCGCTCTTAAATGAAGAATAAGGTCTAAAGATGTCTAATATGCACTGGGAGTTGTGAAACAGCACAATTTTTAAGGTTTTTTGGGGGACAACTTAATTGTTTTATGTTCAATCAACTTAAATATGTAAAAACTAATAAGTTAACTTAATTCCTCAGTGTTGCCCCCAACATAAATCCATTGTGTGTGCATTTACTAGTGTATGAGACCATAAAACAGCAATATATATTATGCACTGTAAAAAAATGTTGTCCCAACACTTTATTGAATCACTTGAACACACAAAAAACAATGAAGTTGTGCCAAACAATCTCAAGAATTGCAGTGTTTCAGCTCAAGTATTTTGAACAAGCAACATAATTCTTTTTTTGAGTGTATGTAACGTAAAAAATACTAAGTTAGACTATTATTGTCACAAATATTTCACCACATCTTCTTTATTCGTCTGTTGTAGAGGCGACATGATTTATGGTGACGTTTCGTGACAATGTCAAACACATGGTTTTCATTGGCATGTGTCATTGGAAAGTGCCACTTAAATGATAAATATTTTAGGAGCTATAATTCAATTCAGTTCAATTCACCTTTATTTGTATAGCGCTTATACAATGTAGATTGTGTCAAAGCAGCTTCACATAAAAGGTCATAGTAAATAGGAACAGTGTAGTTCAGTTTGTAGTGTTTAAGTTCAGTTCAGTTGAGCTCAGTTCAGTGTGGTTTAATAATCACTACTGAGAGTCCAAATATTGAAGGGCAAATCCAACAATGCGCAGCTCTACAGATCCCGAACCATGCAAGCTAGAGGCGACAGCGGAGAGGGGAAAAAAAATTCACTAATGGCGAAAGTGAAGAAAAAAACCTTTAGAGAAACCAGGCTCAGTTGGGCACGACCATTTTAATTTCTCCGCTGGCCAAACGTCTTGTGCAGAGCTGCAGTCTCAGTGGCGGAGGCTGGAAGCTGGCCTCAGCGAAGACTCGTCTGTCTCTGGAGCGTCACAGGAATCAGTCTCATGTTCTCTACTCTTCCATGACCATCACAGTAGCTGCTCAGGATACGGCCTGGTCCAGGATATGGAAACCTTGGGATCATCTCGTCGTTGGTCTTGGATCGAATCAGTGATTCTGCATAGTCTGGGGAAGAGTATCCCCAGGTGGAAATGGAGAATAAAGAGAATAATTAGCGTAGCTGCTGTTCATAGTGTATATAAACAAGATGCAGAACCTGTGTGGAACAAAATGCTATGTCATGTCAACTAAACATACTTACAGTCTGTAAATACCAGCGGTATTGTATGTTGCTGATTGTTTCTGAATCACCAATTGTGGGAGTCCTGGTGAATATAGAGGGTCAGAGTGAGAGCCCCTCCCACCTCCCTACTGCTGAGGCTGAGCTGCTTCTGGAAAAGGAGATGCTACTCATTGATTTCTGGAGTCAACCCATTCCGCTTTTCCCAGACAGCAAACGTTTTTTCATGGTCTGCTGTTTCCAGACAGCATAGACAGTGTTCTAGCTTTGCTGTTCCCTGACAACAGTAACTCCAGAGTCGTGAGTAGCATCCCACCCAATCTGCCTTCTCCGGTGGGGAGGTCCGCCATCGCATTGGTTCCGCCCTTCGTCCTCGCCTCCTGCCTTCGTAGAGTTAAAGTATCTTTAGTAAATATTACTCAAATTACGAGTAAAAAGTAGAGCTTTCAAAAGCTTTCAAGAGTAGTGAGTATTGCACTGTGAAAAGTTGATGCGATTACATGCATTTTGTGCAGGGATGTGTAAATCTAACATTCTGTAGTGCATTTACTAATCTTCTTATATTCGTTCTTCCCTTCCTTCGCTCTTCAGTTTGTTCCTTTCTTCATTCTTCCGTTTGTTCCTTCCAACGTTCTTCCTTTCCTTTCTTTCTTAATTCTTCCATTTGTTCCTTCCTTCATTCTTCCGTTTGTTCCTTCCTTCGTTTTTCCCTTCCTTCCTTCCTTCCTTCTTTTCTTTGTTCTTCCTTTCCTTCCTTTCTTACTTCCGTTCCTTCCTTTCCCTTGTTCTTCCCCTCCTTTCTTCTTCCCTTTCCCTTCCTTCCTTACTTCCTTCCTTCCTCCCTCCTTTTCTTACTTACTTAATTCCGTTCCTCCCCTTCATTCCTTCCTTCATTCTTCCATTTGTTCCTTCCTTCATTCTTCTGTTTGTTTTTTCCTTCTGTCTTCCCTTTCTTCTTTCTTTCCTTCCTTCCTTCATTCTTCCCTTACTTCCTTCCTTCCTTTCTTCCTTTGTTCTTCCCTTCCTTCCTTCCTTCTTTCTTCCCTTTCCTACTTCCATTCCTTCCCATCCTTCCTTCCTTCGTTTGTTCTTTCATTTGTTTCTTCCTTCGTTCTTCTCCTCCTTCCTTCCATCCTTCATTCTTCCATTTGTTCCTTCCTTCGTTCTTCCCTTTCTTCCTTCCTTCGTTCTTCCCTTCTTCCCTTTGTTCTTCCCTTCCTTCCTTTTTCCCATTCTTCGTTTCTTTGTTCTTCCCTTCCTTTCTTTCTTCCTTCCTTCATTCTTCCCTTCCTTCTTTCCATACTTTGTTCAGTTCTTCCTTGAATCCTTCCTCCATTTATTTGGTCCTTCCTTCGTTTGGTCCTTCCTTCCATTCCTTGTTCGGTCCTTCCTTCATTCATTCCTTCCTTCCATTCTTCATTCATTCCATTTAGTAATTGTTTAAGGCTGTTTGGTGATTTCGGTCATCATATAGTCGACATCCTTCATTTTCTCATCAGTGAATTGCAGTCATCTGTTCTCATCAGCAATTGCGTGTAAAGATTTTGGACATCCTCTTTGCCATTTTTTATGCGGTTAAAAAGCTTAAGGTTGTCCAGTATGATGTGATTTACTTTCTATGTGCGATTTGATTGGACAAGAATCGCAGGACTTTAGCCAATCACCATAGACAAGAAAAAATAAAGTAGTGACTGCAATTTGAAGGAAAATAGTGGAGTAAAAGTACAGAGTGAGAGGTGGCAGTAACACATCAAAAAGTTTGTTGTCGACCCCGTAAAACAGGTAGAAGAAGAAGAAATTGTCATTCTCGCCATCATATGGATTTACTTTCATCGGCTAGACACCGGTCTCACAGCTCCGTGAATGTCGGTGCCGTCACTTATTGATCCGCGATTGGTAAATGTAGCTTGTGTTGACGCTACTGCATCACTTGACTAAAAAAATAGCTTCGCTACAGAAAAGATATTTGATTAAGAAAGTAGCAATGCTTTCACCCTGAAATGTAGTTAAGCTAGTAGCATCACTACCTGAGGTGACACCACTGCCCAACACTGCTGCTGGCCGTATGAATGTTAAATAAATTGCATATCTATGTTTAATATACTGAAAACAAAGAAGATCTGTTATTTTAAGCCTTCCACGAACAGCTATGTCACAAATCACACAACGATTTATCCAGAAAGAAGGCTATATTTTTAATGTTTGTAAATAAGAGTTTATATGTATGATTTCCCATATTAAAGTGAGCACACACATAGTGACAGAAACAAGTGCTCTTGATTTTGTTTCTCTTCCTCTCTGTTTCCTTTAGTCAGATAAACCCGCTCTCTGTTGCATCCTGCTGGCTGAAGAAAAACTCATAGACTTTCAAGTGCAACGAATCAAAACTTTATTAAGATGATAATAAGCAGTTAAACTCAAAGGCAGTCTCACATAATATCAGAATAAGATAACAGAGTAGAAATCTAAATATCACAGTAGAAACCAAAAATATATATGAATCAGGCTGTAAGATATAGTATGTTGCGTTATTACAGCAGAGAATATAATGAGAGCTCAGTATATTTGATAAACCTGATGTGGCATGTTACAGAAATAATATAAACATAAATGATATGATACAGTGAAAGCAGTTTACGTCAAAATGTTACAAGGATAAATGGATGATCATTCTTGGTCACATGCCACTCTGACTTCTAAAATGATTAGAGAAAAATACATCGGCACTAAAACCACAACAAGATGGGATAAAACTACTTCTCACAGATCCCTTTTATATTCTCTGAGCATGGCATATCATTCCAGTTGTTCAGGACAGGTTCCGTAGGTATCAGTTCAACACAGTCTTCAATTCCACGATAATTGTTCGGCTCACCAATCAGCCAAAACCTGAATAACATATCAGATTTACATAAACCACAGTGTAAAAACAACATCAGCAACTCAACAGCACAAACATGTTTAATGATGATTCAGTGAGTGATGAGACCTCAAATGAAGAGGTTATTCAAAGACCGCTCATTAAAAGGCTTCAGTGCTAAAGATCTAGTACAGCGGTTCTTTACCTGGAGGTAGCAAAGACAGAGTAAAAGAGTTGTGGGAATTTTTTATTTTGAATGTAAAATGCGTGCTTAATACCACCACCTACTGGTGACAAAAATTAGGTCAAACTGCTGACTGAAACTCACGTGGACTTGCTGATTAGTACAATAATCAGCTGACAATAAAAAAGGTTAAAGTTGACACTAAAAAGAAAATATTTTAATAGTTTAATATATAAAGCGAAAGAAGCACAAAAGCAGAAAATATAACAGTAGTTCTTGGAATATGGCTTCACTTAGACTAGGGGTGCGAAAAGTTTTTCATATGAAGGACCAAAAAGCAAATATCATTGAGAGCCGGCGGCCGAATTTAAATATACCAAAGTATATTACATTAAAGTTGCTATGAGCAAATTCCTAATTCATTTCATAATATTTCAAAATAAATAAAAAAACATTACTTTATATCATATTAACTAATGCAGTATAACTTATTGCAATAAAAACAGTCACATTTATAACACAGTGGAGTCCAAAGCTGAATACACTAATCAATCAGAATCTGCCTTTGACTTGAGTTGCTCACAAAATATAATCTGATTAATTTACACCATTTAATTTAAACATTATTAAAACTATTATGTTATCTATCTTATCTCTAATAACTGATTTATTTTATCTTTGTCATGATGACAGTAAATAATATTAGACTTGATATTCTTCAAGACACTTCTATACAGCTTAAAGTGACATTTAAAGGCTTAACCAGGTTAATTAGGTTAATTAGGCAGGTTAGAGTAATTAGACAAGTTATGGTATAATGATGGTTTGTTCTGTAGACTTTCGAAAAGAAATATAGCTTAAAGGGGCTAATAATATTGACCTTAAAATGGCTTTTAAAAAAATAAAAACTGCTTTTATTCTAGCCAAACAAAACAAATAAGACTTTCTCCAGAAGAAAAAATATTATCAGACATACTGTGAAAATTTCATTGCTCTGTTAAACATCATTTGGGAAATAAAAAAAAATAAAAAGTTACACATCACACAATTATACATCATTTGGGAAATATATATATATATATATATATATATATATTTATAATATATAAATATAATTATATATTATTTATGCTAATATTTCTGACTACAACTGTGTGTATATATATAGATACAGTTATAAAATATAATATATAATATATATAATATAATATAATATAATGCATATATATATATATATATATATATATATATATATATTATTTTATATTATATTATATTATATTATATTATATTATATTATATTACATTACATTTTATAACTGTGCATGAAAAAAGGTTAAAAACTGCTGTACGAGTAACTGCGCAATGACTACAACAGCAATTTCTGTATGTTTAATGACTTACCCTTGATTCATTGATGAATTATCCACCCACTTCATGGTGCCCTCAGTCTCGATGTCAGACAAACCAATCCATGTGTCCTCCTTAACAAATGAAGATATGAACCTCTGTGTGTGAATAAAAGCAGAATAAGTGTGATTCCTCTCAATCAGTAACAAACACTCAATAAACAAACTCACCTGCTTCTCTTCACTCTTAATAATGACCAGATCAGCTCCATGATCCCTGCAGTACTGCCTGCTCTCAGACCAGCTCTTTGCCTCAGTGAAAAACCAACCTAAACACATTTTCAGACAGTTTTTAAATATGGAATGCAAATGATAAAGTAAGTAATAGTATTATATTAGCCCTGACCTTGCTTAGAATAAGCCTTCTTCAGTTCAGCACTCAAAGACACAACTTTGTTTTCTAATTCCAGGTTCTTCTGATTCAGAGAGCTGAAGTTGTTCTGTAACTGGTTGTTCTGAGCACGGAGATCATCGACTTTGGTGTCCAGCTGGTGTTTGTCAGTCTTCAGATCAGTGTTGTTGTGCTGTAAGCTGCTGATGGTGTGATTGAGCTCTTCAACTGTGTTCTTGTAAGTCTTTAACAGGTCTCTCTCTGCTGTGATGCTGATGTGCTGCAGTGTGATGACGAGTAGCAGGAGAGCACAAATGAGCCCCATGATCACCAACAACACATATCTGCGCCTTCCTGGCAAACAGGAACAAAACACACAAGGGTTAGTATGAACTATTTACTGAACATTTTTAATGTATGATCAAACATATTCATTAGGCTTTATAGCAGAGTATATTTGTGATCCTGGTCCACAAACCAGTCATATACATTAAATGAGATCTATTATGGCCCTTTTTAAAAGATGTAAATGTGTGTGTGTGTGTGTGTGTGTGTGTCTGTGTGTAGTTTCAGCTCAAAATACCACAGAAATAATGTTTTTTAACTCTCTGACCCTTTCAGGCTTTGTTCCTAATTGTGCCATTTTAGTGACTGTCGCTTTAAATTCAAATGAGATTGTGCTCTTTTCAAAAGAGGGCGGAGCTACAAATTCCTGTGTCAGCATAGTGGCAGATTCAAGAACAAGCCTAATGTATTAATGCATAGATGCTAATGAGGGAGAGATGGTCACTAGTGGGCGGGGCTTTCCCCCTCTAATGACACGTACAAAGGGAGAATGTCAATCAAAGTGTTTCTGCAGACTGTTTTTATCAAGTATGATAATTAAAACTTAAATTAATAAATGTTTACCATTAGAGGCTGGTTATATTCACAGAATGCTGCCACACAACTGTGTTTAAACACCTCATAATTGGGATTTTTGCATAATATCTCCCCCTTAAATTCAATTCAAGTTTATGTATTGCGCTTTTCAAAATAATTATCATTTAAAGGAGCTTTACAAAAGGTCCACGTTCTTACATTACAATCAAAATGAGAAAGAATTAAGGAGTTGTTTGGTTAGAGTTTATAAAGAGTTTAGATGCAAAAACCTCTAAATGACATCTGAAAATTTCCTCTAAAATGAGCGTTTTTATCAGACTCATGTTCAGTAATTTCACTTTTATGGCAAAGAATAAGTAATTTTTCTGGTCTTTAAAGTGAAATATCTCAACATCAGAAAAATGTTCATTTTCGATGTAAATTTCAGACGGCACTTAGAGGTTTTCACATCTGAACTCTTCATAAATACTTAACCTGCAGTACAATTTATGTAGTGTACTTTTTTTAAAAAGATAATGTCTATGTGTATAATATAGTTTCAAGAGTTCACACTTAGATAATGCTCGACTATGATAGCAGGTTTGGCATGCTGTCCCGGGAGAGAACCCTGAGCTCGGAGATAGATGAGCCCAAGGTTCCTGCCTGGTCAATGAGCATTAGGAGGGATACGAGATCAGGAGTTTCTCGAGTGCCCCCTTTTGCTATGTATGCGTTAAGTGCTTGTGACTGTATTCTGATTCACTTATGTACATGTTTTTAGACTGTGGGAGGAAACCGGAGGACCCGGAGAAAACCCACGCAAACACAGGGAGAACATGCAAACTCCACGCAGGGAGTGCCGACTGGCTCAATTAGAACTTGAACCTGTGGCTTACTGCGAGGCAGCAGTGCTAACCACTGAGCCACCGTGTTGCCCGATCATGAAAGAGGAGGAGGCAGAAGGGAAAGATGGGGGGTTTTTCCAAAAACGAAGATAAGGAATGAAGTTTAGGCAGGATATTTATAGTAGTTTTAGAATGATCTGATAGGCTAGCTAATGATTAGCAATGAGGATCAGCTGTAGTCAATCATATCACGTGCTCCTCTCGAAATTAGTTTGTAAAACTTCACTTATAAGTGTAAAAGATAAGTGTACATTTTTGGACATTGATAATTATACATCAGCTGACAGCTGGAAAATACTATTTTCATTGATGCATACTTTGTTATGAAAGGATAATTAGTGAAAGCTATTTGAAAATCTGGAATCTGAGGGCTAAAATTATCTTAAAGAATGTCTCTACAATGGGGAAAGTAAGTATTGAATGCGTCACCATGCAGTTTTTTTTGCGACACTAACACAACCCCCTTCGTCACAAACTAACACCCCCCACCCATAATTTTCGCCCATGATTCTCCACATACACCCCCCCCCCCCACCTGGTTGTCGCTTTCATCTGTGATCCACCACATACACCAACCTAAGTATTAAATACATTTGAGTAGCTCAGTACTTTCTCCTTCTGTCATTCAATTTTTACTACACATAACTCATTTTCCAGATAGATTTTTGTTTTATTTTTATGTTTGTATTTTGGGGTTTTCACCAAAATCTGCTTCAATTCCATGTTAACAGCTCCTTTAAAAATATTATTCCCAGGAAAAAACATGACGCATTCAATTAATATTTTCCCCGTTGTATGTACTAATCTATCTTACTAATCAAAAACAGAGTTCTGATGTATTCAGAGTAGGAAATTGACAAAAAATATCTTCATGCAACATTATCATTACATAAAATGTTTGTCATAAAAGTAAAATCAATCATTTTGACCCATACGGTGTATTTTTTGACTCTTGCCACCAATATAAAAGCACAAGATAAGACTAGTTTTGTGCTGCAGAGTCACATTTTATCCCTCATGAGAAACATATGGAATTTCTACATTACTAAATTTATTAGTATTACTAAAGTTAATAGTCATCAAATCTTATTGTATCAATATAAAACATTTGAAAACATAAACATTTGCATATTATTTCTATAAAAACACTGTTAGCAACCCCATCGATACTTCAAGTTAAACTTACGTTGATTTCCGTCTTCATCTTTGCGGCGACTCTGTGTTCGAGCTTCTGATGGCTGGTTAATATTATTGCATTGAACATAAACGGTCCCTGATGACATTATTTTCTCTTACTTAAAGTCTTACTGTAAAGTACAGTATGTGTGCACAGATGAGCAGTTTTATTTAAATAACGTGTACCGTGTCTTTAAATAGTACCAGCCCTACACAGGAAGTGGTTTCATTAGCTCAGATGCAGAGAAATTTAGATTTTCTTTCCCACTTTGAAATTCTCATGCTTTGATTGAAGGTTTATTATACATTTAATCTGACATAGTCAAAGCAATATAAGTCAGCCACACTTTAACAGGCTTAAATACTGTAGATGTTTATATTCATGACAGATAAATAGAAAGGAAAATAGACAGGTTGGTGACAGTAGGAAATACTGACTTAGATGATTTCCTGTTTATCGCTATTAAACAAGATGGCATCAGGATATGCTCAGTATCTTCACACACTACTGTTAGTGGCCTAGAAACCCCAATAAACTAGTTTACTGTGAATCTATTTGTTAGGCACGATGCAGAGTTTAGCTGTTGTACATTATAAAATGGTTATTCCATACACTTGTAATAGTTCAATAGACTAATTGAATAGTTTGTTTGGCTCAGTAATGATAGTGGAATGGTTTACCAGGAAACAGTCACAGGTGTATGTTTGTAGGTTACAGAAATACAGCTTGACCAATCAGAATCAAGGACCAGAACAGTCTTAGCACAGAACTATTTCAAACAAGTTCAGTTCTGGTACTTGATTCTGATTGGCTGTCTGAAGACATTATGCACCTGTGAACTCATTATATCAGTATTACTGTGCCACTGTGTTTGTGTGTGGTTGTGGTTCTATTTATTAAAGTAGACCCATTATGCTCCTTGTTCCCAGATGTAAAATAAGTCTCTGATGTCCCTAGAGTGAGTGCGTAAAGTTTTTGTTAAAAACATCTCACAAATAATGCTTTATAACCCATTAAAACTGCTCCTTTTTAAGCTTTGACCCTGATTGCTGCATTTTGGTGACTGTCTCTTTAAAATCAAATAAGATCGTGCTCTTTTCAAAAGCATGATTTTAGCATGAATTAGCATGTTTTTAGCATAAATTAGCATGTTGTTAGCATGAATTAGCATGTGCTAGCATTACTAGCATGTCACTAGCATGTTGCTAGCATATTTCTAGCAAGATTAGCATGTCAGTAGACTGTTAAAACTATTAGCATGTGTTAGAACAGCTAGACACAGTCTATGGGACAGTTGCTAGGGTGTTGTACGTGGTTGCTAGGGAGTGGCTAGTAATTTTAAAGGTCATCAGTGATTGGCTGCTGGCTAGACTGAGTTGAATGAGGCCAGACTCTAGTCTGTAGGATAGTCTAATACAGAGTTATGAGCTCACAAAGTTTGACCCAATGTTGAGGTAATGACAGTCTTTTACAATGGAAGTCTATAGGACAGTTGCTAGGGTGCTGAAATTGGTTGCTAGGAAGTGGTTAGGACTTTTAAAGGTAATCAGTGGTTGGCTGCTGGCTAGACTGAGTTAAATGAGGCCATTCTTAAGTCTGTAGGACAGTCCGATGCAGAGTTATGAGCTCACAAAGGTTGACCCAATGTTAAGTCAATGGGAATTTTCTGGGTCAGTTTTCGGAAAACCAAAAGTCGGATCAGTTGGAAAAGATAAAGCAACCCGAGTCTGATCAGTCTGAAGGTCTGACAAAAGTTTGAAGGATACAGCTTTAAAGGCTTAGGAGGAGATACACTTTAAAGTTAGTCTCAGAAGAAGAAGAAGAAGTCTAAGTGAGATAATTTTCTCAAGACACCATAATCACTGATCTCAGAGAAACAACCCTGATACACAAAAACAGTGATAGGTGTTTGACATTTGCGATAGGTGTTTGACCCAGTTCTGTGTCTGGGTTGCGCATGCTTGAGTGATATCATAGTTACAGTTGCGTAGTTGCTTGGGGTTGGAGCTCTGTTGCTGCATTTGTAATTTCAATTTTTAGCACAAAATACATCCCCAATTATTACTATTTTTCTTTTTTTTCACATCCTTCATACCATATTACAAATAATATCAATATCATACCATATTACAAATAAAACTAATAATTTCTACCATTCACTTCTAGCTTAAGCCTGCTAGCATCACTATCCAGCTAAAGCTATCAGCTTCTTTCCCTGTGACTGTGTTGGCTCTTTACCCTACGTAACGTTCCACATAGATGACACTACTGATACATTAAGAGTTGCATTTACAGATTTATTAGTCACTTGGGATAAAGCAAAATGTTGCTGGTCTAACCCATCATCTAAAGCAGTGTTTCCCAACCCTGTTCCTGAAGGCACACCAACAGTACACATTTTCAATGTCTCCCTAATCAAACACACCTGAATCACCTAATTAGAACATAAGAAGAGACTCCAAAACCTGAAGTTAATTAGTCAGGTAAGGGAGACATCCAAAATATGTACTGTTGGTGTGCCTCCAGGAAAAGGGTTGGGAAACACTGATCTAAAGCATACACTAGCTCTAATTCTGTATAATGGAATTGAGGTCAGTGATGTAGACATTATAGTACAAAGTGTAACAGATCACTTCCTCTTACTATATAAGCTGTACATACCTGAAATTAGCATATCTGCACAGATATATTGCCCTGGTAGAACTATCATCCCGTCCACTAAAGACAAATTTATTCAAATTAATCCAATGTTTGAATCCTATGGAATAAAATCACTGTCATAAATATTTAGTGCGTAAATAAAATTCACGCATCTGTAATTATAAAAACGTAAAGGAAAGCGGAGCGTACTCGTAATTTTACTAGGGTACAATTTCAAAATCTGCGATTAGAACAGACACAGATACGACATTTTCTTTGTCTGTTTGTATGTGACTGATGG
Source organism: Danio aesculapii (assembly GCF_903798145.1). Lineage (NCBI taxonomy): Eukaryota > Metazoa > Chordata > Actinopteri > Cypriniformes > Danionidae > Danio > Danio aesculapii. The sequence continues at coordinate 4,344,604 of NC_079435.1, read as the reverse complement.
GTGTATTTTACAAACAAGAAATACAGTTTCACCATGTACACAAAGTCCTGATTACGAGTACGAATCAAACAGCGACACTCCTCTGTCAAAATTACGTCACCGCTCTCACAGGCATTAATAAACAAGCAAGATTCATCGATCACAAGGGCGCGCATGCTGGGCACTCAAGCTCCCCACACACCGTCTTAAATATGATGTTTGTTATTCCCTCTTTGAGAAATGTCTGTCATGAGCTGTAATAAAGGTTAAGACTTAATGAGGTCCATTTTCGCTGTGTTTCTTGGACATTTTAAAGAATCAAAATTAAGAACGGGCTGAGGATAGAGAGCTAGCATAACGTACGCTAACGTTACAGGCAGTGAGCGCAGTTTCTCAGTGAATCACCTAACGGTGTTTAACTATAACATGACATCTGTTGACTATTTTATAATTACGGATGCGTGAATTTTATTTACGCACTAAATATTTATGACAGTGATTTTATTCCATAGAATCCAATATCTGATTAACAGCAAGGTACAGATCTTGTATAGTCTCATTAACACTTTATTCCACTGTCCCAGATTACCCAATTCACCCTGAAGGATTTGTACATTTATTAAAGCAGTGCATTTTCTTTTGAGCATTTTTCATTATCCTTTCATATACATTTCTATTCATGATTTTGTATGCCACAAAATATTATTAAAAAATGTTTATAATATTTTATATATACATTTACATTTACATTTAGTCATTTAGCAGACGCTTTTATCCAAAGCGACTTACAAATGAGGACAAGGAAGCAATTTACACAACTATAAGAGCAGCAGTGAACAAGTGCTATATACAAGTTTCAGGTGTGTAAAGTCTAAGAAGCAAAGCATTAGTAAACATTTTTTTTTTTTTTTTTGGAGAATGAGAGAGAGAGAGAGAGAGAGAGAGAGAGAGAGAGAGAGAGAGAGAGGGCACAGTTAGTGGTATAGCCAGAGAGGCAGTTGCAGATTAGGAAGGAAAGTGGAGACTAAATAGTTGCGTTTTTAGTCATTTCTTGAAGACAGCAAGTGACTCTATAAGTGATATATATCAAATGATCATGAAAATGTTTTAAAATGAAAGTAGTCTGTTTTAAAGACATGAACCTCGGTCATAAATAGGCCCACATGTAATTTGCACGCGCAGATTTCCGCAGATTTCCGCAGATTTCGGCAGACTTTTATCCCATAATTAATTCTGTTTATTTAAGTAAATGTGTGTAAATGTATATTTATTCACTTTTTAAATTATTACAGTAATATTATTGACTAATGTGAAAATGTTCATCTGATTTATGTACAATGCAGTTTGTACAGTAATGGCTCGTTTCCACTGACTGGTACGGTACGGGTCACCTTTATCAAGCTTGCATTTCCACTACTAAGGGTACCCTTTTGGTAGGCATGGTGTATGACAGAAAGTTTCAGTCGACGTCATTCTAGCTCTAATAAATATCTACAGTAAAGCTGTACAGGTCACTCACATATCATATGAGAAGCACGTCTCACAAAACAGATGCTTCATACACATAAATACTTGTGTAGAAATGTTTATTACTAACTTTTCTATGAACATGAGTTGATTAAAACTGCAGATCGATGACAGTGCGAAACAGCCTACTGTAACGTCTGTAATTATAATAAATAACTAAATAAATGAACATATATAAACACATACAGCCCCTTACAGTCTCCGATATGTTACCAACTACAGAAGAACTACACACAGCAGACATTTCATCCGTATTTAGGTTCAAAACAACACAAAATTTTGCCTACAGTCAGTGAAAACCTCTTATCTGTGTCTGTAATCTTCAGCAGCACATGTAGTCTCTGTTAGAGAGTAATTCCGTCATTACCAGTTCATAATAGTTCAAAAGGTGAAGATAATAGTTAAACATGGCATTTTGTTCATGTTTGCTGAATAATGTGCTCCTTTTTTTCCGGCTTCTCCTTTGCTTCTTCACGCTTCACTCTCGCGTTTGTCAGTGTCTGACAGTATCGGGTTTCAAAAGCACGTCAATAATCAAGTGCAGGTTATTATCATCAGCTCAACAAGTTTGTTATTTCAGATATAGATGCACGGCGAACGCAAGGAAGAAAGCAAAACCGCTCGCACTTCAGACTGCCTCGTAAAAAACTTTGAGACACAGGGTAGATTCTGTTCTACTCCGTGGCTTTGTGGCTGTTCATCAAGACGACGACAAGGTTTGTTTGAGCCCGGGTCGACCATGACTCTTTATTAGGTGTATATATAATTCCGCTGTAATGTCTCGGCTCGTCGGCTGTGTGTGTATTTTAAACATGGCGTTTTTTTTGTTGACGTATCTCTGTAAACCAATAGCGTTCAGCTGCGTGTCTAGCTCCGCCTTTTGGTACCCTTTCTCATGTTTGGTACCCTTTCGAAAGGGTGCCGAAAAAGTGGTACGGTGCGGTTCGGTTTGGTACGCCTTTTGACAGTGGAAACGGCCATAAAAACGTACCAAACCAAACCGTGCCACTCAGTGGAAACGGGCCATAATATTTTCTGTCTTTTAGTAGATATATTATATGAGAGATTTGCTTTGTTTACCAAATAAAGTGAATCTAATTGGATTTGCATTTTAAACATTAAATCAAAGTTAAAAAGATATTACTTTTTATTTCACATATTAAGGTTTTAGTTATGATACTCCCAAAACAATTCCGCAGAAACCCACAGATTTTTACCAAAAATCTCCACAGAAATAGCAAAAAATATCCGCTGATTCCATCGGGCCCTGGTCATAAATAAGCCAATCGCTGTAAGATTCAAAAACATGGCATCACGCGCAATAAAGCCTATTTCTCACAAATCCCTTTCCTCATTTCTGAACATTTCAGATCATTCCAGTTCTTGATGGCGTGTGACGGCAGCATCAGCTCGACGCAATCCTCATTTCCATCTGCATTATTCGGCTCCCATTCCATCCAAAACCTGAATGAAATAAAAGTAGATTTGAAGCTAAAAGTGCCAAAGCTACAAACCTTTGGTACTGCAAAAAATAAAACTGATAATAAGTCATGACAGCATGTGCTTTTATAATACCTAATCGAGATTAACAATGTTTCAGCTTCATGATTCATAAGTTATACAAGATTTAAAGGCACAGTATGCTATTTTTTCTACTAGAGGGTGTGCTTTCACAACAAATAAAGGCCTATTTTAAAAACATCATGACTGAGTGTGGATTTATGGGAGTTGTAGTCCTCATGCTTCATAGACTTCTGCGGAAATCATGTTGATGCATGAGTAAAGTATTCAACACGTATTATTACTGTATAATGGTAGTATAAAGCAGAGTAAAGCTGTAAGTCGTGAAAAGAAAGGAGAGAAAATCAAACCGGAAATCAAGGGTTTGTATGATGTCATTAGCACACACTCCATCTCACTAGTTAAAACGGATGATATCTCTGCATTCCTACAAACATTTAGGATAATGTAAGTACATTCATTTATTTTGCCGAAGCACAGTACCTGATTTATCATGGGTCACCACAGTGGAATGACCCACCAACTCTTGCATATGTTTTACACAGCGTTTTAACTGCAACCCAGTACTGAGAAAATAATTTAAGTTCATAAATCTGCAAATATATATAACACTGTTCTAGTGGGGTTTTGATATTGTAATTAAAAATTCATACACATCATAGGTTTAACTTGATGTTTTAAGTGAGTTTAATGTAATCTCACATGATTTGTAATCTTAAAGCGGCATCTATTATGTAAATAATATGTAAATATGTCTGTTTCATAAGTTTATATACAGATAATATTTTCTAGCTCTCTGAATCTGACCCTTTAAGGCTTTGATCCTAATTGTGGCGTTTTGGTGACTGTCGCTTTAAATTCAAATGAGATTGTGCTCTTTTCAAAAGAGGGCGGAGCTACAAATGCCTGTGTGTCAGCATAGTGGCAGATTCAAAAACAAGACCAACGTCCTATGCTAATGAGGGAGAGATGGTCACTAGTGGGCGGGGCTTTCCCCCTCTGATGACACGTACAAAGAGAGAATGTCAATCAAAGTGTCTCTGCAGACTGTTTTTATCAAGTGTGATTATAAAAAATTAAATTAATAAATGTTTACCATTAGAGGCTGATTATATCCACGCTGCTGACACACAACTGTGCTTAAACTCTTTATAAAAAAAAGATTTTTGTAAAATAGGTATCCTTTTAAAGCGACAACACATTTTTTTCATGGGGTTTGTGGAAGAGTTCAGCTGTTATTCTAGTTTGTGATGGTCTCTGTTTCTATTATAATGTACATCCATAGTGTTTTTGACTTACCCTTGATTCAGTGGTGAATTATCCACCCATGTCATGTTGCCCTCGTCCTCTGTGTCTGACAAACCGATCCACACTCTCTCATCAATAGACGACATTATGAGTTTCTGTGTGAAAATTAAAATATCATTAAGCAAAATATTACATTATACTATACAAATTACTATAGTAATTTATAGTAAATACTATAGTGTTTTTAAACTATGCTATTGTTAAATACTTGCATTCATCTGGTGTGGTGATAATACAGTTGCTATGGTAACACAACAGTCTAAACAAACAACTCAATGCTGTAGTTTTAACTACAGGGTATATTACACTACAATACACCACCATTTACTGTAGTAAAAACTAAAGGATACTACAGCATTTACAGTGCTCAGCATAATTGAGTACAGCCTATTTTGAAAACTTATATTTTTATCCATTTCTCAGTGAATATAGACAAAACAGATTTATTAAACAGGGGTGTCTTTACCAAACAATGACGTAACAACGTGGCTGAACTACCATGATGCATCGTTTGGGAAAAGAGCGATGTAGTGATGAGTGTTTCCCAAAACGCATAGTTTCTCTGTCGCAGATCCATCGCTTGAACCATGTTAGTTATAACGTAAAACGCCCATAATGACTCTCTTAACAGGGCGGAGAAACTACTTCTTTAGAGAAGAACGCCATAATTTATTTGTGCAAATTATATTATTTTACACGCACACGCATTTAAAAAAAATCCAATATTAGTTTTGCTAAACACATGCACTCACTTTCCATATTAATTTAAATATATGTAAATAACACTTATAGAGCCAACGTTTCCTTTACTTATATTATTGAGAATATGTCTATTCTAAAATATAAAATCACTTACAGAAGCTAACACAATATAATCTGTGTTATAATCAATATAATAAATAAAAAATGAGGCGATTTATTAAAAAATGAAATTTTATATTTATTATTTATTAGGAAATAAAAAAAAATCATACTTTAATAATAATTATTATTATTATTAAAGTAGGATATTGTTTATTTATTTATTTTTTAAATCTACTTTTGCAATTTGACACTTGCAAACCACTGCAGAAATGTTCTAACCCAACAGGCCCATTGCATATACAGTACAGATACCTAATTATGAACCTAAATAAAACCATTAACACATGCTAGATATTTTTGTTTTCACAAGCTTTGGAGACGTAACATAAATTCTGCTTGTAAAAAATAGGTCACCTATAGCTATCGTCATGAGCCACGGCTGTGTTCAAAATCGCATCAATGTTTTCAAAGTGCACTGCGAAGGGAACGCAATTGTCAATATGAAGATCGCTAAAACTGAACTGTAAAAATACTTTGAAAGCAAATTACAACTAAGAGTGATGACTTCAATGTTTTTTTTAAATCATTCCAAGTTTAAATGTCAGAATGTTCTAAATGAATAGGGCATAGGGGGGATAACTGGGAATAGAACACAGCCAGGAACTCTGTTTCTAATTACAGCTCCAGAGGTGTAGTTGAAAGTGCACAAGTTTGCGATGCAGTTTGCAAATGTTCGTTGGAACGACGGATTTGGGAAACACCAAATCAACAAACTATGTTTGTAACAACGGAACTTGCGAGCTTAGTTGGCTATCGGAAACACACCCCAGATATATTTATTGAAATAATATTTTAGTCACCAAACAGATTTAGAAACTGAAAGATAACACAATTAAATTCAAGCAAAATATTGAAAAAAATAATTACAACCTACAAAATTTCAACTACATTTTTTTATTTTTTATTGCTTCTTTAGATTTTTCCTCTTTTTTACATTTGTATCTAATATTTATCTATAACATATAAATTTGGCTGTTCTAGTTTTTGGACCGTTACTGTAAGTTATGTTGTTAGATAAGCTCCAGATTTGGCTTCAGTATTGACTAATCTAATGTATATGCACACATTTAATATTGTATAGCGTCCTATTAAAAATATGAATTTAAAGAAAGATTTGTGAGGGGTGTACTTATATATGCTGAGCACTGTATTACAGTTGATCAGTTCACTACAGTTAATACAATAGTATGCTGGAGCGTTCATTAACAGAGTTAAAATACGGTAATATTCATAATATAATAGACTTTCAAAACCACTACAGTTCAAAAACCCTGTTGTATTTACTATGTATTATTAAAGTTTTTCATGTCTTTCTCTCTCCATGACACACAAAATTAAACACACTGCTCACCTGCTTCTCTTCAGTGTTAATAATGACCAAATCAGCTCCGTGATCCCTGCAGAACTGCCTGCTGTCAGACCAGCTCTTGGCTTCATTCGATTTGAAAAAACAAACCGGACCGCACAGGTTTCCTAACAGAAATGCAGCATTTTAAAACTATGCACAAATAAAAATAGGAAACTAAATGGAATGATGAAATAATTAGACTGACCTTGCTTAGTTTTTTCTCTCAGTTCATTAGTCAATGACGTGACTCTGTTTTCTAGCTCCAGTTTCTCCAGACTCAGAGAGCTGAAGTTGTTCTGTAACTGGTTGTTCTGAGCACTGAGATCATCGACTCTGATCTGGAGACTGACAAACACCAGCTGGAGACCAGTGTTGTTGTGCTGTAAGCTGCTGATGGTGTGACTGAGCTCTTCAACTGTGTTCTTGTAAGTCTTTAACAGGTCTCTCTCTGCTGTGATGCTGATGTGCTGCAGTGTGATGACGAGCAGCAGGAGAGCACAAATGAACCCCATGATCACCGACACCACACATCTGCGTCTTCCTAAAAAATAGGAACAAAACCCAAATGTTAGTATTAACCATGGGCGTCACTAGGCCACTTTTAGAGTAATAGCCCCCCTATATTACTAATCAGCCTCCCTTAAGCGTTTGTTATTTGCTTATGAACTGTACACTACTAAATTATCGCCTCAGTCCCCTTTAAATTTATATGAAATAGCGGCAGACTTCTGCTCCTCCATTTTCAACTAGTTTTTTTATTTAATCTGCAAACTGCAGCTGTGCAGAGCGAGAGAACAGGATGTGTGCTTATCAGTAATATTGTAATTATAGATTAGATAAGAGAGTTCTGATATAGTCACAGTAGGAGATTGACAAAAATATCTTCATGCATCATTATCGTTACTAATTTTTTGTCATAAAAGTAAAATTGACTGTGCAGTGTATTGTTTGACTATTGCCACAATTATAACAGCGCAACATAAGATTTAAGCATATGGAATTTCTATACGGCAGAATATTTTAAAAAGTAAACAAATAATACAGTGATTTGGGACAGAGAACTTTGAACGCAGAATCACAGCTTTGATTGGGATCTAATTTAGCAAAACATTTTAGTTTCATCAGAAAATCCTGCCCACCAATTAATAAACTACAATGTAGTTCATATAATTTATTATACACCTCTAAAACGCTTTAGAATTAAACTTATTTCTTCACCTGCTTGTGTTTAATGTAATACTGGGGGCGATGAATAGCTTTTTTCATGTTTTCTGGGAATATCTCCCAATCTACATTTGTTGGGTTAACGTCTCCACCATCTTGTCACAAATTTTGGAAATAACCATTGATCCTGAACCTTACCTTTTCCTATTGAATGATGATTCTTCAGTAACCCTGACTTTGAATCGAAAACAAACTTTTTTTTTTCTCAGGATTAACAGCTGCAAAGACAATCATCAGTTCCTGGTTCCCTCCTAATCTCCTGTTAGTTCAGCAATGGTTATACTACTTTATAGACATTGTTCCACTAGTCCACTGCCTTAATTAACAGAGCAAAGATTTCAACAATCCTTTAATGGAACCAAATACATGACAATTTGATCTCCACTATTAAAACTTAAGTGATTTAATTTAACGATGTAGGAGAAATGATTAAGATGTCTCAGGCAGTGTTGCCAGATTGGGCGGTTTTGAATTTATTTTTGCAAGTAAAAAATGACATAGGTGGGTAGTGAAAATTTGGGCGGTTTTGCAACGACGTGCTCGCCAGCCCCGGTCTGCCCTCATACACTTGTCTTAATCTCCCAAAGAGATGCCATAGCCACCGTTCCTCACATACATATGCTTAGAACAGTGTAGAAATGCTTGAGATCTCCCTCCCCGACACAACATCCCCCTCTCTCCCCAACCCCACCTGCTCCTCAGTCTCAACCTAAGTTATTATAGTCTATTGATTGTTGGACGGCGCTTTTTGGTTTTTTCGACAGCTTTTGGGCTGGAAACAGTCAGCAACATCTGGCAACACTGGTCTCAGAATATAGGTGACAACAAACTTTACTTTCTATTTGATCTGTTTTACAATAATTTTAGTAACTTTTTTTTTTCATTTATGTACTTCTCTAACATATAGTTTTTTTCTTTTATATTTATTTACAGGTTTCTGTATGTAAATATTTATGTGTTTGTTTGTGTACAAATACATAACTTGTCATTTTTTTTTCATATTGTTATCAACCATGCTATACATGTTGAGGAACTCTGCTATTACCATTGTTGATAACCATGTTTATTAAAAACACAATAAAGCAAAAAAAAGTAAACAAATCTTATTCTGTCAATATGTTACATTTAAAAATATAAATACTTTAAAATATAAATAATATAAATAAATACTATAAAAACATTGTTAGCCACCCCATCTACAGTATGCTTTAAGTTAAACTTACGTTGATTTCCGTCTTCATCTTTGCGGCGACTCTGTGTTCGGGCCACTGATGGCTGGTTAATATCACTGCGTTGAACGTAAAAGTTACCTGATGACATTATTTTCTCTTACTTATAGTCTTACTGTAAAGTACAGTATGTGTGCACAGATGAGCTGTTTTATTTGAATAACGTGTACCGTGTCTTTAAATAGTACCAGCCCTACACAGGAAGTGGTTTCATTAGCTCAGAAGCAGAGAAATCTAGATTTTCTTTCCCACTTTGAAATTCTCACGCTTTGATTGAAGGTTTATTATACATTTAATCTGACATAGTCAAAGCAATATAAGTCAGCCACACTTTAACAGGCTTAAATACTGAAGATGTCTATAATCATGACAGATAAATAGAAAAGAAAATAGACAGATTGGTGACAGTAGGAAATACTGACTTAGATGATTTCCTGTTTATCGCTATCAAACAAGATGGCATCAGGATATGCTCAGTATCTCCTCACACTACTGTTAGTGGCCTACAAACCCCAATAAACTAGTTTACTGTGAATCTATTTGTTGGGCACGATGCAGAGATTAGCTGTTGTACATTATAAAATGGTTATTCCATCGATTTTAACTAAATTTAGACTAAAGTTAGATTAAAGGGCACCTATTTGACCCCTTTTTCCAGATTTAATTGAAGTCTTTTGTGTCTCCAGAATGCGTGTGTAAAGTTTTAGCCCAAAACTCTCATCAGTTTATTTATTATATCTTTCAGAACGTTGGATTTTTCTGCTCTGAACACACTGTAGCTGTTTTTGTGGCCTGTGCCTTTAATGCTGGTTCTCCCCACCCACCGTTCCCATGTACCTGTCAGAGTGTGCCTCAATCTCCGCCTCGGCTGCGTTAGATAAACAGCACAGTGACAGACATGAAGAAATACTACAGTAAGAACTTTACAATGATTATTTGATGTATTTGTTGTGGAATTGCAACGATGAGTCACACACAATGTTGTTCTCAAACACACACACACACACACACACAGTGCGCGGCATTTAGCTTTGCACTGCTTTTTGCACAGCAAATGAGACAGGATACAGGTTAATAGTCACTGCTGTATGGATATCCATTGTTAATGTACAAAATAAATCTGATTTAACATTCACAATCCAGGATTGACGTGTCCTCTTTTATAATTGTTCAGACACGCAGCTGTGCTGATTAAGTAAAGATGTAAAATCGCTGTAGTTCATTTCAAACATGTGTAACGGAGGCCAGCTAGTAAGTGCCTCACCTCACTCCTCTGACCTCTAAAGGTGCTCTATCGACTATCACTAGAGGCCATTTTAGCCTCCTTGGTAGAGCAACCGACTCCCATGCAGAAGGTCGCCAGTTCGATACCAGCTTGGAGCGGGTTGGGTGGCGTAGGACCGGCGGTGTTACACATTTCAAACACGTTTTAAACTTGAAAAACTCACTCTTAATCACATTTGATGATGATTGATGATCACACACTCACGCACACTTAGGTACATCAAGAATACATATTAGTACCTAAAAAGTACAAAAGTGTTGCTCTTAAAATTTTTATGTACTAATATATACTTTTAAGGTACTAATATAGACCCTTTAAGTACAAATGTGTACCTTTTGAAAAGGTACCACCCTAGTGACAGCTCGCTTACCTTTATTTCTGAGAGTGCAGAGAGCTCATCTAATCTTTTAATCCCAGTTGCTTTTTCGCAAGTCCTGTCTTGTGGATATGATTATATGTGTTACTATGGAGACATGTTAATCTGTCAATCAATTCAGTGGGTGAGGAAACCGAACTCCTATGTCACATTGCGGTCGGCCTCAACATGGGAGGGATTTGGATGCTATTTTAACATCAGGAAGTAAAAAAAAGAGACTTATTGTTTTTATATCCCCTCAATATGACTGTGGACACACTAAAACTACTCACCGTTCTGTCTAAACAGCTTACAAACGATGATTTTCACCATACGTGCCCTTTAAACTTAAGAAAATTAAATAGTTTCTTGGACTCAGTACTGACAATGTTTGGTTGCAAGGTAAGTCACAGAGTAAAATGTGAAATAAAATCAAACTGCTGCAGATTTACAGTGCAAACAATATTACATGACCATTTTATTAAAACAGCCAGCAATTTAACAAGCTTTCATAAATTCATACATAGAGTAAAATAGGGACTTCTGCATCGCAGTGATTGCCAACATTATCAGAAGAATATGAGAAGCAAAACATTATTCATAATTATTGCAAGAAAAAAATGACATGTGTTCTAACAAAATTTAACATCAAGAGCTACTATTAGTTAGCATTAGTTAACTACATACAACTGTTTTAAACAACTATCTTGCAGACAGGACTCTTAGCCAGAAAGAGTGCAATAAAAATATTCAAAATCAAAAATTTGACTAATGAAAATTAAATATTAAAGACCAAGTAACTGGTGCTATTTCTCACAAACACATTTTCTCCCAGCTAAACAAGGGATGTCATTCCAATTGTTCAAGACAGATTTTCCAGGATTCAGTTCGACACAGTCCTCATTTCCCATTGCGTCATTGGGCTCATTTATCTCCCAAAACCTGCAAGACAACCAGAATCGGCTCTTGAACAGATCTTAAAGTATTAACTCCACAACCTTGAATAAGAAGAAACATGGTTTCTGAGTATTTCTGACTTACCCTTGATTCAGTGGTGAATTATCCACCCATGTCATGTTGCCCTCGATCTCAATATCAGACAAACCGATCCACACAAACTCCTGGACGAATGATGATATGAACTTCTGTGAGTGATTAAGAGACAACAGTGAATCATTATTACACCTGATGTCTTTATCTGATTTTAAGTGCCTGACAAGACAGTAGTAGTATTAAAAAGGCTTGAGCAACAACAGCTGAAAGTAATAAATCAAATATGATTTTTTTGTGTGTGTGTGTGTGTGTGTGTGTGTGTGTTTGTGCAGCATTTATTTCCCAAGGATTGTTATAAATGTATCTTTGATGTGTGTGTGTTTTATTTTTATTTATGCCAGTGGACCTTAACCTTTTTATCACCGTGGACCGGTCAATGCCTGTCAATTTTACCTCGGTTTTATGTATGGATAAAATTTTTGGGTGTTCTGTGTTTGTCTGAGATAATTAGTAGACCAAAATGTGGATATTCCATTATGTGCGGATCCATTCCTTGGCAGTTGGCGGGTCCTTCACTGGGCCTTATCCCCTTAGCAAAGAAACGTCCCAAAGATGTCTGTTTTTTACTAATTTTGCTGCGTGTGGGTTAAATTTGGGCACTCAAATGACCGAGAAGCGAGGAAATACGGTCGTTTTTCAAAATAAAAGACTTTTCAAAATAAAAGATCATTCAGATGCAGATGAAACGGAAATAACCTACAGACGCTTGCTAGCATTTTGCTTAATAATTTATTACCTGAGACCCGTTTGTGTTCTGACCTCATGTGCTTGGTTGTATACTATGCTATGCTATACTATATTAATAAAGTGTTTAGACTTTTGAAAACACTGTTGTAACACATTGAGCCACTAAACATTGTTTTCATGATGTTTTTCTACAGGAGGAAAATGTGAATTACTTCCAAACACTTCAAATATAGTCTGTGTTAGTAAATGCAAGACTATTTAAGAAATTCAGGCATAAAACTGTATGACAACACTTCAGATTACTGCTCTAGAGCCTACAGCTAATTCTGGAGTGCTTTACAGCTCTAAAGAAAACTATTAATGATAAATGATCTTAAATAAAACAAATGCGTTTATAGAGATGGTATATAAGTGTATAATTTCACTCACCTGGGAAATGGAGGCCACGTGAATGGTTTGTGAGCACAATTAAATGCACACAGCATCCCATATCATCTGATAATTGTAAGAAATAAGTCCAAAAGGCAGCTGACTGTGTAAAGCCACATAAAACAAAATAAAAATACGAGTATATGCTATGTTCAGCAGCTAATCAGCCGGAATCAGCTGAGGTGAAGTGACAGCGACCAGCGAGACCTAGCTGTCACTCAAGTGGCCACGCCCTTAATTATGCAGACTTAATATAACCTAATATAAACAAAACGGATGAGTTATAAAAAAATTCACCCCCCTCACAGTTGTCATGAAGGGTAATATTAGCTATATGAACCAAAATCTGTCTTTGTACCAGGCTGTAAACACTTTTTTCTGCTGTAAAGTTGGCCATTTTAACAGTGGGTCAATAGAAATTTGCTCTATTATGGAGGCCGGACTAGCAGAATTTCGATGAATTGGAGTTTCAGTTACTTCTGTATTGGATTCACGAGGGAGAGCGGGAGCTTGCCGCTTAGTTCCACACAGTTCCTTTATGTTGTCCCAACACAAATAATATTTAATTCACTTTTTTAAATGACTATTTACATTACAATTGTTATTTTTTTTGCCATTGATCTCACCTGCTTCTCTTCAGTGTTAATAATGACCAAATCAGCATCACGACTCCTGCAGAACTGCCTGCCCTGAAACCAGCTCATCGGCACAGGGGACATGAAAATCCTGCCTTCTTTGCCTTTCAATAAATATGCACACATAAGGTAGTTTTAAATATATATATATTTGTGTTATAAAGTGCAGTTATACACAAAAATTTATTTATACAAACCCTTTTCCAATAATTTCCTTAATGCAGTCTCCAGCTCCAGCTTCTTCTGACTCAAAGATTCAACACTTTGCTGTAACTGACTCTTCTCCCCAGTTAGCTCCCTGACTCTTGTGTCCAATTCCAGTTTCTTCTGACTCAAAGAGTTGAAGCGGTTCTGCAGCTCGTCCTTCTCGATCATTATCTCACTGTAGTTGCTCTGTAAGCGGTTTATGGTTTCATTGAACTCCTCCAATGTGTTTTTGTAGCTCAGGTTTAACAGTCGTGTCTCTCTTAGTGTGATGAAGACCAGCAGAAGAACACAAATGAGCCCGAGAATCACCGTCACCAACAGCAAACATCTGCATCTTCCTGATAAATGAATAGACAAAATGGTAAAACTAATGGACTGTGCTCAAAGTCAAACGCTCAATAGATTGCTGAAATCATAAGCCCTGTTGGATACATGTGCAGCTTTTTTCAAGTTAGAAGTAAAGTTGGCAGGGAAGAGTCAATCTCGAGCAATACTCATTTTCAGAGGCAGTGTACAGGCAGAGAGAGGCAGCTAACAACAACAACATTCATTTATTTTCCTTCACCTTAGTCCTTTACTTATCAGGGGTCATCACAGCGGAATGAACCGCCAACTATTTCAGCATATGTTTTACATGGAGGATGCCTTTCCAGCTGCAACCCAGTACTGTGAAACACCCATACACTCTCACATTCACACACGCACTCATACACTAGGGCCAATTTAGTTCATCAATTCCCCTACAGCGCATGTGTTTGGACTGTGGGGGAAACCAGAGCACCTGGAGGAAACCCACACCAACACGGGGAGAACATGCAAACGCCACACAGAAACGCTAAATGGCCCAGCCGGGACTCAAACTAGTAACCTTCTTGTCATGAGTCGACAGTGCTAACCACTGAGCCGCCATGACACCCTCAAACAACAAGAAGAAGACATAAAAGCTGAGATAATGTCAATCATACATAGGAAGGCATTGCAACAAGGAGAAGCTCTCCGACGCATCATCTGACAGCTATATTGAAGAGCAGAATGTAAACAATGCAGCTCATTGTGGACACGTAACCCCATCTGCATTTCTGGAGAGTGCGAATTATGTAGCCTGAGGTACGTCTGGCTGCATTTCTCCTGTAAAATTTAACATTACGGGGCGGTGTGATGCCGCTGACAGCTTCTGTTCCTCTTTATGCTACTGCTGACCGCTTACCTCCGTATGAATGGCTTTTCTGGTGTTACCAGTTTGCCGGTACTCACCGCGAATGCCAGCAGACTTGAAAATGACAATGAAAGGGTTTATGTCTGGCGAAGAACAGTTCTAGTAATATATATATATATATATATATATATATATATATATATATATATATATATAAAAGACCAGGCTGAGAACGTTTTAAAATCTGAAAACGTGGAAAAAATCATGCAGTCACAGCTGCTTTTCTATTTTAAGATTAGCTTTTGAAAACGCTATGGGGTTGGGTTTAGGGGAGTGGATGAGTCAGACAGTCATCTGAAGTGTGTGTTGTTGCGCACTCTGGTGGATTCATGTGAGAAAAGGACGCGCAAATGGCACGTATGAGAGAAATTTGAGATCATAAAAAAAGTGTACACAGCGACCTCTAGTGTACTCATGAAAACAAATACTGCAAGCAGACATACCTCCGAGTACGTATTTCACACTCTACAAAAATGTAGACAAGGGTATGAATCCACAATGAGCCTGGGTCGAACGATGCTACTAAATTTAAATGATTATTGTTATTAGAAATGCTCTATTACTCTCATGGTTTAAGGTGTACTATTTGGTCAGAGCGAAAAAAAGTATAGTAAACTGCTTAAAGTTATTAGTAGGGCCAGACAGAATCTGTGGACATTTTTTGCTAATTCTGCACAGAATTTTGTTAAAAATCTGCAGATTTATGCGTAATTATTTTGGGAGTATCATAACTAAAACCTTAATATATTAAATTAAAAAATAATAACTTTTTAACTTTTATGTTTACAATGCAAATCCAATTAGATTCACTTTATTTGGTAAACAAAACAAGTCTCTCATATAATATCTCTACTAAAAGACAGAAAATATTACTGTACACACTGTATTGTACATAAATCAGATGAACATTTTCATATTAGTCAATAATATTACTGTAATTCATTTAAAAACTGAATAAATATAAATTTACACACATTTACTCAAGTAAATAAAGAGAATTAATGATCGGCTAATCAATAACTAATCAAGCAGAAGAGACAAAAAACTTCCATATTTGACATATATATTCATTGTTCGCTTTTGTAGGACAGCAAGTGTTCACAGCTGAGTTGTGGTTAAAAGGTAGGTATGGTTGCTTTTCTGAAAATAGTGCTAAAACCAAAACAGGAAGTGGCTCCTTTAGTTTAGAGAAAGAGAATAAATGTTAAACATTTCGAATAAAGACTCGTAGACTGTTATAACTGGTGCAGTGTATTGAGTAGAAGGAAATGTATAATGTTTTAAGCCTTAAAGAGCCCCTATTACACATGAAATAGGGTCATATTTAGATTGTAAGGGTCTCCAACAACAGTCTAATATGCATGCAAGGTCAAAAAACACTTTTATGGTCTTATAATCTGCATTTATTTTTACTTAATTATCTCAGTGACTCCCAAATGATTCGTTCAGTGATTCATTTGTTGCCAAACTCCTCCTTAGCGCGAAGCTAATCTGTGCTGATTGGACCGATGACAGCCTGCTGCGATTGGTCGACACTGACTGCCTTCAGCACGAGACAGAGTGAAATGCCCAGCAGATAATCAACAATATAAAAGTAGTCACAGTGCATACACGCTTCAAAGTTTTTAAGCAAAACTAATCAGATGGCGCTCTGTGGTGCGGCAGAAAAATGAACAGTGTCCCGAGTCGTGGCTGGGCGCCGCTGACAGCCGCCGACTTGCGGCGCCGATGTGTGTACCCCGATAGAAATCTATGTTTAGAATTCTGAAATGTATGGTGCTTCTGGTGTGCAACCTGCTTCATAGTGTAAGGCGTGGATTTTGGCTCCCAGTGGGTGAATGTAAATACAGACGATGGACTTGAAAATACCGACGACTAACAATTTTATTGAGCAAAAACTCCAAGAACTGGGGAGGAGATCAACACGAGTCTCCTAGCCCGTCACACTCTACCTGTTCTTTTTTCACACACACACGCACACACACACACACAACCCTCCACAGCAATGGCCATAGCAACGACAAACGGCAGTGGAACACCAGCTCACAAACGCATTTAACGTTTTCAATGTGGCTTCGATATGAGAATATAAAGAGTTAACCTGATACAGTACACGCGGTTACAAGTAACAAAACACAACTAAATACATAATTTGCAAGCTAGAGTAAACGAGGCAACAATTTTAATCGCACGTACTTACACTGGTGAAATGGAGGAAGAAACTTGTTCATGATTCACTGATCTATGTTCTGACATAGTCCCTTACATCCATAGTCTTTTCAGATCCTTCCTTTAACAAACGGCTGATGAATTCTTCTTCTTTGAAGCACTATGAGTCGACTCTTTTATAGATGAATCAATAGTTTTAAACACTGTACACTTACAGATTTAAGCCTTAGCTGGATATTTCACTTCACTTAGAGCTGTGTTACACACTACATGGAGGGCCATTTTCAAAAATCCATAAGAGGGGCTCTTTAAAAGACAGAGATGCCTTTATGTTTACATTTAATAAACTCTAGATGATGACAAAATGGATGACAAAAAAATGATCCTGCCTCTTTCAGCTTTGACTTTTAAAAACAGTCAAATCTATAGTAAGGCGTGGATTTTAGCTGCCAGTGGGTGAATGCAAATAAAGACTATGGACTTGAAAATACTGATGACTAACTATTTTATTGAGCAAAAACTCCAAGAACTGTGGAGGAGATTGACGCGAGTCTCCCAGCGCGACACTTCACCTGCTCTTCCCCTCTTTTTTTTCCACACACCCACACAAACCCTCCTCCGCAAAGGACACGACACCAAAATAAAAGTCCTCAACAGAAACATTCAAGAACAGAATACAATGCATATCAAACAAACAGCTTCACACTATTTTGTCTAGAAAAGATTTTGAAAAAATAATCCATGCTTTTATTACCACTAGATTGGACTATTGTAACTCATTATACAGGATTAGTCAGAAAACCTCATCTCGGTTACAATTAGTTCAAAATGCTGCTGCAAGGCTTTTAACAGGTACCAGAAAACATGGTCACATTACCCCCATTTTATGCTCTCTGCACTGGCTGCCTGTGCACTATCGAGTCACTTTTAAAATGCTTCTCTTGTTTTTTAAATCTCTAAATGGCCTGGCACCTTCTTATCTGTCGGACATGTTGATTGAGCATCAGCCTGGTCAGTCTCTTGACTGACCGTGACCGTGCTTTCGCAGTAGCTGGTCCTAGCTTGTGGAATGCTCTGGCCCTCTGTATTAGATCTGTTTCATCCCTGTCTGTTTTTAAATCTAGGTTCAAAACTTACCTCTTTAATTTGGCATTTTATCAGTGAAAATTGTCTGTTTTAGCTATAATTTTTAGAATAATATATATATATTTGTTTTTTCTCTGTTATGCTCTGTACTGTGCAGTACATTGGTCAACCTCTGGTTGTGTTAAATAGTGCTATATAAATAAATTTGACACTGACATAGACAAAAGGATATTCAGATATATTTATTCAGAGCATATCTTGGGATTGGTGCTTAGTGAGGAGTGAGTGGATGGAGAAGAGAAGAGGATAGAAATAATGGGGTAAAAAGATATTAGGCAGAAACATCTAGAGGACTCAATAATCTGATCATAGTTCCGGGTTGTGTACTTGGGTGGAAAATGGCTGACAAAGTGTATAACCCACAGTCTATACAGGGTCTTGGGTAAACATACAAGGAACAAACACAGTCAACTAAGTGATAACCAAGTATAAATGAGAAGGTGTAAAGAACTACAATGAAAGGTTTAAAAATAAAACAGAAGCACAGGGCAACATAACAAAACGTAATCCTTAGTAACAATTCAATGCATATTTTATAAGGTTCAAATGAAAAGCGAAATTAAAAATATATATATTCCAGGTTAATACGGTCTATAAAATACAAACACTGACTCATTATTCTTTACTAGATCTCTCATTTCCTAAAACAACATTATATCTGCTTTACATTTAAATTAATTGGCTTACTGCGCGTCTGAGCTTCATCCTGGCAGTCACTCTGTGCTCCAGGTCCACGTGTATACTTAATATCACAGTCTTCAGGATTTTCATAAATTGTCTCTATTTCCATTGTTTGCTCTCATATACGACAGCAAGTGTTCACAGCTGAGTTGTGGTTGAAAAGTAGGACTGGTCTTTTTTTAAATAGTGCCAACCCAAAACAGGAAGTGGCTTCATTAGTTTAGAAAAAAAACACTTTGAGACTTGCTTATGGAGGACTCATACATCCTTTGACTATAACTGAGATCTATAACTGGAGATTTGTATTGATGCAAATAATACAACATAAGCTCATTATGCAACACAGGCTCATTGTGAAAACGTAGCCCTGCGGACGTTTCTGGAGACAGCGAATTACGTAGGCGTACTTAATTTTTTTAAACGAACGCTATGGGGCGGTATGACGCCGTTCCTTTTCATGCTTACCAGCTGACCGATTACCTCCGTATGGACGGCATTCCGGCTGCAACCAGCTTGTCTCGTTAGTGCGCCACGTCCGTTGGCGGATTTGAGATGCAGAGAGGAGTTGACCACGAAGACGGGGGTTCAAGTTCGGTGAGGAGCAGTTCCAGAAAGCAGGTAAGACGAAAACAGAATACAAAATATAAAACAAACAAGTGAATAGCAGGGTGAGAATGTGGTAAAATCTGGAAACGTGGTAAAATAAATAAATAAATAAATCAGACGAGGGCTTTTATTTTTTTGGATTGCTTTTGAAACGTGTTGGTTGGGTTTAGGGAAGTGGGTGGGCGGGTCAATTGATAAAATTTGTTGGGTTTAGGGAAGGGGGAGGGTGGGTCAGCCAATCGTTCACTCAGTCAGTCAGAAAGTCTGTCAAAAAGTGAGTCGACAGCGGCCTCTGGTGGGTTTATGCGAGAACAGCAGGCGCGAATGGCACTCACAGGAAATTTGAGATCTCAAAAAGCATACACAGCAACCTCTGGCAGATTCGCGAAAACAAAAACTGCAGAAAAACGTGTTGCCGGGATGTATTTCGCGGTCTCCAGAAACGTCCGTGGACGTACGTTTTCAGAATGAGCCTGGGTTGTCATTATGAAAACGTAGCCTGTATGAAAACGTTATGTAGTCAGAAGTATGTATGACTGCACGCCTACTAGCTGACTGCTTACCTCTGTGTGGACAGCTTTCTCGCTGTTACCAGTTTGTCCAGTAGCTCGCCATGTACGTCGGAGGACTTGAGATACAGAGAGGGCTCTGTAAACTGACTGACTGATCGACTGATCCACCCTCATCCTTCCCTAAACCCAACCCAAGTGTTTTCAAAAGCACCAATTGACCAGCCCACCCACCCACTTCTCTAATCCCAACCAACAGTGCTTTTAAAAAAAATCCAGAAAAGCAAAAGCCCTCGCCTGATTTTCACCACGTTTTCAGATTTTACCACATTCTCACCTTGTTATTTACTTGTCTATTTATTTTTTTGGTTTTGTTTTACCTGCTTTCTGGAACCATACTTTGCCGCATTCGAACCTCGATGTTGTGGTCAGCTCCTCTCTGCGTCTCAAGTCTGCCGTTGTACATGGCGAGCAACCAGACAAACTGGTAACAGCGGAAAAGCCGCCCCATAGCCTTCGTTTTAAAGACCAAATGCAGCCATACATACTTCTGGCAACATAATTCACAATCTCCAGAAATGTATATAGGGCTACGCTTTCAGAATGAGCTTATGTTTGCTACATCATGGCGCGGTTGGCCTCAAAATTGCTGGCATTTGTATTTAACATGATAATATTTATAAAAAGACCTGTTTTCTTTATACCACTCTAATATGACTGCACACACTACACCTACACATATTTTTTTCCAAACAGCTTCCAAACTGTTGATTTTTTTAGGAACATTTTAAAGAACATAGACGTCCTAATGTTTCATTATATTTCTTAAATTCAAGATTATGACAGCAGGATATATACATATATATGTATATATGTATATTATATATATATCTATATATAGATAGATATCTCTATCTATCTATCTATCTATCTATCTATCTATCTATCTATATATATATATATATATATATATATATATATATATATATATATATATATATATATATATATATATATATATATATAGATAGATATCTCTATCTATCTATCTATCTATCTATCTATATATATATATAGATAGATATCTCTATCTATCTATCTATCTATCTATCTATCTATCTATCTATCTATCTATCTATATATATATATATATAGGCATTTAAACATGTATATCTAGGGGTCAGTGTTCTGCCATGTGTATAGGATGGCATTCATAAATATAACAAGCAACATAAATTTTTGAAATGTAGAAAAATAAATAATGAGTAAGGTTAGAGACAAATTTGCTGGTATGGGGAAGTTTAAGGGTGAGTTAAGGTGTAAGGGGTGGTCAACAGTGTATTTATAAATGTAATTACAAAAATTTATTACAGATGTAATTACATGCAGGTATTTAATCAGTCATAAGTACAATGTAAAACAAGTATTTACACAATAAGTACATTGTAACAAATTATTAATTTCATTGTTAGTTAAGGCCACTAATAAAGGGGGACCATCATGTCTAATCATTCTCAAATCAAATTTGAAATCTGAACATCCATATTTTGTACATTACAGACAATAGTACAATAGGTTTTGACATGATAAAATTCAGCTGATGGTGTCCTGACATACACGTCATGACAATAACAATGATGCCATAAAATAAAACATAAAACTCAGCAAATTACTGCACTTAGCAAAATTTATTGGTGGAAGTTTCACAAACCGCTTTTCTTTGCAGTGAGCATGGCAGATCATTCCAGCTCCTCAGGAGATTCTTTTCAGGCCTCATTTCAATGCAGTCCTCACCCGAGTCATCATTTGGCTCACCATCGTCCCAAAACCTGAATAACACAGGTCAGTTTTTTTGATGATTTAGCACCCCCTAATTACACTTAGACATCCGAAATGTTAAAATTTAGCATTCCTTGATTTACCAGAAAACAATTGAGAAACTTCGCAAGCAATTTTATGCATGGCTACATACTCAACACTTCGTCACCTTGGAATTATAAGGTTCTGTCTGCGTTCTGAATCATTTTAGATATTGAGCTTCAAAGTTTTTGCACTCCATAGCAAACAGTATGTGTGTAACATTTGCTTTTTGAAATAAAACGTCTTAAAATGTAATCAATTTATAAAAAAAAACAATAAAAATAAATTGTCATTTAATAATAAAAAAAATAATAATAAATAAATTGTCATTTAATAAGAATATGTCAATAAGTCAATTTTGACAAAAATGTCAGATAGAACCTTATAATTCTAAGGTGACCACTTGTTAAACACCCACACCACCAGCCTAGCTCCACCCCTATGGCTCTCAGCTCCGCCCACATGGCTATGAATTTATATTCTGTGCACAAAAGATCATGTTGAGCATGCGAAATGGCTTGTTGTATGCACATTAACAATTCTACAGGCAAAAGGTTATTTAGAGTGTACAAAATGGCTTGTTAACACTTCTGCATGCAAAAGATCATGTTTTGAACATGCAAAATGTCTTATTGCACGTCTATAAATATAAGTTTTAAGGTTTTTGTGTCGTTGTTTTGTGCACAATATCAGCCCAACTCACTTGCACAACATTTACTCAACAGCTTGCTCAGTTACAATCAAGCAGCAATTCAAGTTAAGTGGTAGTAGAATCGGTGCAAATTCAGCTAGTATATAAACAAAACAAATGAGAATTAAAATTACATGACCAATGAGGCAGTTTTATCACTTACCCTTGATTCAGTAGTGAGTTATCCACCCATTTCATGGTGCCTTCGCTATCGATATCAGACAAACCAATCCACACTCTCTCCTTCACAAATGAAGATATGAACCTCTGTGTGTGAAAAAAGCAGGATGAAATGTGATTCCTCTTTTTACACACACACACACACACACGCACGCACTGGACCTTCTTTTATTTCTCACTGATCTCACCTGCTTCTCTTCACTGTTAATAATGACCAGATCAGCTCCAAGATTCCTGCAGAACTGCCTGCTGTCAGACCAGCTCTTCGCCTCAGAGGATATAAAAAGATAGTCTGCTGCTTTCATCAACCAAACAAAAACAATTCATTTCAATTTAGAGAGAATGTTCAACAACATAAAAAAAATTAACCTTACAAACCTTTTCCCTGTAACTTCTTCACTTCACTCTCTAATTCGAGTTTCTTCTGATTCAGAGAGTTGAAGTTGCTCTGTATTTGACTTTTCTGTGCACTGAGATCTTTGACTTTTGTCTCCAATTCCAGTTTCTTCTGACTCAAAGAGCTGAAGTTGCTCTCTATTTGTCTTTTCTCTCCAGTAAGAACATTGACTCTGGTCTCCAACTGGCTTTTCTGTGCAGTGAGATCTTTGACTCTGGTCTCTATTTCCATTTTCTTCTGATTCAAAGAGCTGAAGTTGCTCTGTATTCGGCTTTTCTCTGTACTGAGATCATTCATACTGATCTCCAACTCCGCTTTCTGTCTACTCAAAGAGCTGAAGCTGCTCTCTAACTGGGTTTTCTCCCTAATGAGATCAATGATTCTGGCTTCCAGCTTGAGGTTTTTCTGACTTGAAGACTCAAAACTTCTCTGTAACTGGCCCTTTTCAGTATTGAGAACATTGACTCTTGACTCAAAGAACTGAAGTTGCTCTGTATTTGGTTTTTCTCTGCACTGAGATCATTCACACTGGTCTCCAGGTCCCGTTTCTTCTGATTCAGAGAGTTAAAGTTGTTCTGTAACTGGTTTTTCTCCTTAATGAGATCTTTGACTTTGGTCTCCAATTCAAATGTTTTCTGACTTGAAGTCTGAAACGTTCTTTGCAACTGGCTTTTTTCAGCACTGAGCTCATTAAATTTGGCCTCCAACTTCTCTTTTTCCTCTGTGAGATTTTTGGTTTTGGTCTCAAAACCTCTCTGCAACTGGCTTTTCTTTGCAGTGAGATCTATGACATTGAACTCCGCTTGCAGTTTCTTCTGACTCAATAAGCTGAAGTTGCTCTGTAACTGTTTCTTCTCCTCAATGAGATCATTGATTCTGGCTTCCAGCTTGAGGTTTTTCTGATTTGAAGTCTCAAAACTTCTCTGCAGCTGGCCCTTTTCAGCACCGAGATCATTGACTCTGGTCTCCAACTCCAGTTTCTTCTGACTCAAAGAGCTGAGGTTGCTCTGTATTTGGTTTTTCTCTGTATGGAGATCCTTCACACTGGTCTCCAGTTGCAGTTTCATCTGATTCAGAGAGTCGAAGTTGCTCTGTATTTGACTTTTCTCTCCAGAAAGATCATTGACCCTTGTCATCAACTGGCTTTGCTTTGCAGTGAGATCTTTGACTTTGGTCTCCAATTCAAGGGTTTTCTGACTTGAAGTCTCAAAAATGCTCTCCAACTGGTCCTTTTCAGCACTGAGGTCTATGAATTTGGCCTCTAACTTCTCTTTTTCCTCAGTGAGATTTTTGGTTTTGGTCTCAAACCTTCTCTGCCACTGTTTTTTTTCTGCATTGAGATCATTCACTTTGGTCTCCAGTTGCAGTTTCTTTTGACTCAAAGAGCTGAAGTTGCTCTGTAACTGTTCTTTCTCCTCAGTTAGATCATTGATTCTGGCTTCCAGCTTGAGGCTTTTCTGACTTGCTGACTCAAAACTTCTCTGCAACTGGCCCTTTTCAGCAGCTAGTTCATCGACTCTGGTCTCCAACTCCAGTTTCTCCTGACTTAAAGAGCTGAAGTTACTCTGTAACTGTTCTTTCTCAGTTTGAGCTCTTGACCCCGACTGTAACATGTGTGTAGCTTGTGTTTCTCTCTCTGTCTTGAGTTTTACATGCAGTACTATAATACCAGTCACCAGAAGAAGGCACATGAAGCCAAAGCATGCAGAGCTAAACACAGCACACTTATGTCTTCGTATGGAACCTCCTGCCAAACAGGACCATTTCAGAATTTAAAAACTTAAAAAATGAACAAGTTCATAATTACAGACATTTTTCACAATGTAAACACAACTGACTTCATATTAAATGTCTTACCATGGATTTGAGCTCTTGCTTCAGTCTGGCTCAGTTTTCTGTCTTTATCTTCATCTGGGTCCAGTCCCGTCTCGCTCCACTTGCTGTAAGTCTCTTCTAAGAAGGCCAGCTCCATGGTCACTTCTTTTGTCCCTTCAGATGAATAGTGAACTTTTGGAGGACGAGTGCAGGGTTTAATAAAGAGAACTTCCCTGAATTGAACATACTGCTGACTGTCAAGAACTCAAACTCTAATGCACTGTACTACTACACAGGAAATGTGACCATGCTGGGTTCGAGGAATTTTTCTCTTTAAACTTAAAAGTTTATTGCACTCAAGGTCAAATCCTATAAATTAATGAAAAAAAAAACCCTGTCAAGTAGTGAAATGTATTATTAATTCATAGATATGCCCTATTGGTCTTAAAATTGTATTTGAAAGTCATTCCTTTATATTGTGATATGAAGCTCTGCTCATTGTGGAATCTTTGTTAAATATGGGTGAATATTAGTGAAATTATTTTTTAAAGTAATTCTTAAATTACTTTTAATCACAGATTTTAATGAATTTACTCTAAAATGTTTTACACATGGAAACAATGAAAACATGAACTCTTTAACTAATGCGCAATTATTTACTTTTGTTTTAAAACAGCAAAGAGATAAAGTGAACTTGTTTTTCATTGTGAAAATGAACTTGTTTGAGACTGTGCACTCCTTCCTCAAACTTTTTATTGAGTATTATTTGCATTCAGTGTCATTATGGGGTGATGGACACCAAACTGATGTGCAAATGCACATTTCCGATCCATAACACTGTCACTATTTGGCTTAACTTGATTATTTTTACAATCCGCTGAGCTTGAATTTTTGGAAAATGACCTTAAACAACACAAAGTTAATCACATAACAAGAGGTAATGCTCAAAATCATAATTATCAGTATGCATTAAATATTAAATCAGAACCCTCTAAAGTTTCTTATTTCGAGAAAGCAAACAAGGAGATGATCTTGCTTGATTTTTATTGCAGAAGTTTGCTTAACCTTGTCAATACACTGCTTTAAGAATAATGGTTTAATTATATTCAAACAAACATTATATAATCACTGAGCAAAATAGCATATTCACTCCAAAACAAGCTCATATTTTATCTTTAACATCCATTAAACTGTGCTGATTTTTCTGTGTAGCGATGTTAAATGGCGAGCATCTCAAAGCTGTACTACAGGATGTTTTGATGGATCATCTGCAGCCGAATCGCAGGTCATGCTGGAGACTCAACATGCCCTTGTATTTTTCTTTGAGTTCAGCGCTGGTCTCGCTCTGCTCCAGGCTGGGCCAAAACTCCAGCCACGTCCTCTCGCCCAGAGCATACTGACCACTGAGGAGAAAACAACTTACATCACAAACTGAGGAGACGCTTACAGGACACCAGCCTCAGCTAAAACCAGAAAAGTGGGCTTGTATTCATTGACACATCAGGTGGGCTAAATATGCAGCATTTTGAAAAGAGTGGCAAAAAGGGTGTTTCTTTATACTATTATAATTGCTATGATCGGCAACAGTGTTGCCCTTGCAGGATGCTTGAGAACACTCCCCATCTTCAAACTACAAATCCCATCAAGCCCTGCAGTCTCACACCTGTTTCAGTTCACCACGTGCCCATCAGCTAGACATAGTCATAGGCTTTATTAATCAGTTCTGATCAGTTTCAGTTGTATGTATGTAATCAGGAGGTGAACTGAAACAGGTGTGTGACTGAAGCACATGATGGGAGTTGTAGTTCGGTAGAATGACAGGGAGTGTTCTTCAGCAGTCTGCAAGGGCAACACTGCTAGAGATCATAACAATAATATTGGTTATGTCTCATGTGACCCTGGAACATAAAACCAAAAAAGGTTGGTATCACTATAGAATAATGGTCTATTAGTTTAGTTTAGTTGTTAGTATAATCTTTATTGTGCTTGTTAACATTAGTTAATGCTGCTAGTTAACATGTTATTTAATTTAAAATTTAACTAATGTTAACAAAGATGAATAAACACCATAATAATTGTATTGCAGATTGTTTGTTCATGTTAACTAACATTAACTAATGGACCATTATTTTAAAGTGTCATCGAAAGGTTTTATGCTGTACAGGTATATTTTTGGGAATAGCCAATAATACACTGTATGGGTCAAAATTATAGATTTTTCTTTTATACAAAAAACCATTAGAACATAACGAAAAGATCATGTCTTTAGAAGATTTCTCACTGTAAATATATCAAAACTTAATGTTTGGTGAGTTATGCTTTTGCACCGCAAGCCGATTTTCTCAGTTTCGTTTTTTTTGAACCCTCAGATTCCAGATTTTCATAGACAGTTCATTCATTCATTCATTTTCTTTTCGGCTTAGTCCCTTTATTAATCTGGGTTCGCCACAGCGGAATGAACCGGCAACTTATCCAGCACATGTTTTACGTAGCGAATGCCCTTCCAGCTGCAATCCATCTCTGGGAAACATCCACACACACTCATTCACACTCATACACTACGGACATTTTAGCCTACCCAATTCACCTGTACCGCATGTCTTTGGACTTGTGGGGGAAACTGGAGCACCCGGAGGAAACCCACGCGAACGCAGGGAGAACATGCAAAGTCCACACAGAAACGCCAACTGACTCAGCCGATGCTCAAACACCGACCTTCTTGCTGTGAGGCGACAGCGCTACCTACTGCGCCACCGTGTCGCCCGTAGACACAATTATTTCCTATCATAAAGTATACAAGCTTAAGGTCCACTTGTTCAAAATGGCTTTTAATGCTTAGTAGCACTGTTTCCTCTGTTTTAACGTTCTGCTGGGTTGTTGACATTCCTTATACTTATTTTGCATTGTTTGCTTTGTAGTTGTGTTGTGTCACTGTTTTTACTGGTGCAAAGCACTTTGGTCAACCTTGGCTGTAGTAAGGTGCTATTTACATAAAGATTGATTGATTATCTACTCTGTTGATAACAGCTACGCACAAGTCAACCACAAGGGGGAAAGTTGCATGTTGTTTTAAATCACAGTTCAACTGCACTTACACTTTTCCTTCCAGCTGGACGTCCTCGGACTGGCCCATGATCAGGTAACTCTCACCCCGCTTCAGATCCAGCGCTTCTTTGCAAGAGATCTGTAATGTGAAAGTGCGCCGCTTACCCTCGACGTCATCTTCTGGACCTGCACAGATTCACAAACGATTACATGCTACAAAAACAAACAACGGGTGCTTCAAGGGTAATACATGTGTAGGTGCTCTTTGGATAAGAGATTCTTAAAGGTATACAAAAAAGGCTTAACTTTTTCCCTTATTGACTGATTATTGTTTGGTTACAAAAAAAACACATCTAAAAACTTAATCCTTGCCATTGAGATGGCAATCAGTGTTGTAGGTATATTATGATAAGGGAAGCACTAGTACATGTACAGGAGGAGTTAAATCCGGTATGTGTTTTTGTAAAAAGCCCTTCTTTTTTCCAGAGAATATAGTAAGCTTTAAATCGGCAGAAGTTTATACACACTGTGCTGGAGTAAAAGAGTTATACTGTACCTATTTTGAGGGCACTTTGAATCCTCATGTAGTATGAAACTGTTGAAGCGTCTTCATCTTGTCCCAAAAGAACAGCTTTATAAACTGTAAATATTGAAAACAGCAACACTTTATTAGCTAATAATTCAGCAATAAAGGAGAACAATGCTGAAAACATTCACACTAGCTGCAGTTAAAGCATAAGAATGTCACAACACAAGCACAACAATATGATTTACCATAATTGATTTTAGATTCACAGGCTTTCTTATTACGATGAGCCTCTTGAATTTTCTCCTTCTTCTGAAGACTGCAGTTTTCTGTTTCAGAAACGAGCAGAGGAATGGACATTTTTATGATTAACAGCATCATCTTGTTTGAATTATTTCATAATAAATATTAATATTATATTATTATAACTATAATAACTATATGTTATTAACTATAACTATATATTATTATATTATAACTATAATATTTATAGTTTATATTAATAATAATAATTAATAAATACCGTACCTTCTGCACACTGACAGACATCGTTCTTACAGATTTTCTGAAGGGCTCCTTCCTTTCTGGTGGGATGATAAAACTTAACACAGCGATTTTCTGAACAGAGGAATGAACGATAATACACTGGTCAAAAAGGCATTGCACTGTACCATTTAAGATATGACAGCAAGCAGCACTGACAATAAGTGCAAACGAAGTCTCAAGCACTGAAAATATATCAGTTTTTACAGTAATGTTTTTTCTTATTTTAAATGAACTGTAATAATTAATTAGTGTAGGATTGCAGTTACAGAACGTTCTTGGAGTTTATAAATATACAACACAAATATTTATAGAAATTAATGAGTGACCAAAATGTCCCTGTTTCTATGGATTTATTTGGGTTTGAGTAAAATTGTTATATTTGGTTAATTCTATAAAGGTGTGATAACATTTATTTGAAATCTAAAATGTTATTTAGAGCATTTTTTTTGGGGGGGGGGGGGGGTGGATGGAATAAAATTAACATTAACATTTAGGAACTAATATAACTAATATAATTATTAGGAAATAATTAGCTTGTTTTTATTATTAAATAATATACAATTTAAAAATAACTTAAAACATTTGGTAGTGTTTCTATGCTGTCATTTAAAAAAAGATATATAGATTCTTATGTAAATAAACTTAAGAGGCGGGAAAAAAGCATGCGTGGCATTGATGTCATGAGCAGAGAGAAGAGAGAAACTGCCCAACTGAACCTGGTTTTTCTCAAGTTTTTTTTCCCTCTCCGCTGTCGCCACTGGCTTGCATGGTTTGGGATCTGTAGAGCTGCTCATCGTTGGATTTGCTCTTCAGTGTTTGGACTCTCAGTGGTGATTTTAAACCACACTGAACTGAGCTAAACTGAACTGAACTTAAACACTACAAACTGACACTGTTTCAGTTTACTATGACCTTTTATGTGAAGCTGCTTTGACACAATCTACATTGTTTAAGCGCTATACAAATAAAGGTGAATTGAATTGAATTGAATTGAATTGAATTGAA